>NC_133658.1:698603756-699203756 GCF_037893015.1 Macrotis lagotis
TATAATATACTTCTTTAGTAGATTTGATTATGAAAATCAGCAAGGCAATATGATGCACTAGAAAGAACATTGGCTCTGAAATCAAAGGACTTGATATCAAATCCTACCTTTGGGACATCTCCTCTTGTTCCCTTTCTCCCTCCTTCTTCTCCTTCTCCTCCTCCTCCTTCTTCTTCTTCCTCCTTCTTCCTCCTTCTTCTTCCTTCTCCTTCCTCTCCTCCTTCCTCCTCTCCTTTATCCTCCTCCTTCTTCCTCCTTCCTCCTCCTTCCTCCTCCCTCCTCATTCCTCCTCCTTCTTCTTCTTTTCATCATGCCATAATATTTGATAGTTAGCTAGTGGCTAATTCAGATTTTTCTGATTCTTGGTCCTCTACTCAAAATTCAAATATGACCTCAGATACTTGTTTCATTTTCCTCAGTTGTAAAATGAACAGAATAATATCTGAAGATTATTTTGGGTATCAAATGAGATAACATTTGTTTTGAAAAATCTATTAACACAGTGGCTGGCACATAATATGCACTATTATTTTTTTCCCCTTTCCTCCAATATCCTTCTCCCCCCCCCCCCCAATCACATTGGAGATTTTATCTTAAGCAAGTACCACATTCTCCAAGAGTCTTTCAATCTTAAAGGCTCTGGTCTTGTAATTTCATTTGATAATCAGATTGGTAATTTTGTTTTCTAAGAATGGAATGTGGGGCGGCTAGGTGGCGTAGTGGGTAAAGCACTGGCCCTGGAGTCAGGAGTACCTGGGTTCAAATCCAGTCTCAGACACTGAATAATTACCTAGCTGTGTGGCCTTGGGCAAGCCACTTAACCCCGTTTGCCTTGCAAAAACCTAAAAAAAAAGAATGGAATGTGTATACACAGAGGATAATCTCAAAATGTTGTCCAAAGGAAAGCCCACAGAACCCCAAGCAAGTTACGGTAAAGACCCCACAGGATTTGGCAGCTGCCAATAAAAAAGAACTGGACTTTGGAACTTTGTTATTCCCCCAAAACAGAAGAGTCTTACAATTAAAAATAATACCTCAGATGAAACTAAATATAATGCTATAGAGGATAAATGTATATTTCATGAAATAGAAAACATCTAACATCCCAACTGAAAAGGCCAGTCTAGAGAAAGACTTTTGAATGAAAATTTAGGATTCAAGAGAAACAAAGATATACACATTTGGTCATTTGGAAGGAATTATTTGGGAATGAATAATTTCTATGTTAATAGGAGAGAAGAAACAAAGGTCTTCTCAAAATCCTGTTATTTCTAGAGAAATTTAAATAAGTTAATTAGAAGGTAGGAGGCAGATTTGTTTTATCTTTTATTTGTAATTTTGATTTTTTTAGAAAGTAGAAAGTGACAAGGGACTATCCTGACAAGGAAATGAGAAGAAAGGAAGAGATTTCACCATCTCACACATAACCAATATTCAAACATGGAGGAAGGTTATGGGGGAAAGCTTATATGAAGCTTTTATTTTCATTTTGAAACAAAAAGATTAAAAATATAAACATGTTTAGACAATTAGAGAATAATGTATATATACTAAATATAACAAATATACGGAAGTGGAGATATGGAAGGAAATTTAAGAAGAATGGTAAGATAGGTCAGAGAATAATAAAAAGAAAAACAAACTCCACCTTGAGATGTGGGCAGTATAATGGAAATCAAAGCAAAGGAATACAGGATAAGAATTTTTAATCCATATATGACTCTCAGCAAGTCACTTAATCTCAGTAGATCTCATTTCCTCATGTGTAAAATGAGGGGGTTGAAATTAAATGGTCTGTCATTTGTCCTTCAAGCTTTCATTTAAAATTAGTAAAATGGATAATTGACTGATTCTGTCTTAATATTCAAATACTTTTTGATTTGAAAACCTGTCAAGTAAAGATATTTTATTTAGTTAAGTTCTCTACTCCAAAAAAAATATTTTGAATTCTTAATCTATAAAGATCATGTGCTGTTGGAACTGCAGCTCATCTTTGAATAGTATTCAACATATCACCCCTCAAGGTATTAATTACTCCATTTAAAAAACCCTTCAGTCTTCTTGCACATCATGACTAATATAGAAATATGTGTTACTTGATTGTGCTTGAATGACTTAAATTCCTTACTATCTTAGGATGGGAGAGAAGGAAAAACTTTAAAAAATGAATTTTAAAAATTATCTTTACATATTATTGGAAAAATTAATTAACAAAAAAGAAGAAAAACTCATCAGATTACACCTTTTTTTCTTATTTTCTGTTTTGTCTAAGAAATGCAGCATCCCAAAATGTATTCACCTACTACTAGTGATCAATTTGTTTTTAATAGCAATCATGTTTTACTTCTCATTAGTAGTTTGACAGTGATATTAAACAAAAACAAAAAAGTAAGCAAGAAGGTAAAACATCATCAATAATATAACTAAATTTATAAATTAGCATTCAATAAAAATATTTGAGAAAACCAAAAAACCATCAGATTTTAACATTGGTGCTAAGTCAATCACAGCTATGTTTCCAGTATGGACTGGTTAACTTTGAAAGAGGAAAAAATCTGCAGAATGTGGGTTTGATCCTGTGTTCTAGTTATTCTGTCATTTCGGTTATATCTGACTCTCTGTGAGGTAAACAGGATTAAGTAAATTATCCAGGATTATACAGCTAGTAAATGCCATTTTAAACATATTGAAACTGAGGCAAATAGGGTTAAGTAACATGCACAGGATCATACAGCTAGCAAGTACCTAAGGCCAGATTTGAAATCCAGAAGATAAATCTTTCTCAATCTAGGTCCAATACCCTATCCACTGCACTACCCACCTTGCTGCTCTGTATTCTAGGCACCAATATCATAAGATCCTAGTTCATTTAAGTATATATTTATATTTGGAAGGTACTGAGAATTACAGATGAAGAATTAAGACCCCAGATAGGTTAAAATGATTTACTGAAGATCAAGAATTAATTTACTGGGGGGGCGGGGCAGCTAGGTTACACAGTGAATAGAGCAACAGCCCTGGAGTCAGGAGTACCTGAGTTCAAATCCAAACTCAGACACTTAATAATTACCTAGCTGTGTGGCCATGGGCAAGCCTCTTAACCCCATTTGCCTTGTAAAAACCTAAAAAAAAAGAATTAATTTACTAAGCAGGATTGTTCATGAATCATAGGAGCAATTATTCAGAACTAGGAGTGACCAGAAAGATTATACTCTTACTTGAATGCTCACTCATAACATGATAAATCCATAAAATCCTTTACCTTAACTAACTGGTAAGAATACTCAAACAGCTTGAAGCCTGATAATAAACTTGTTATATTTCCATAAGAACTGTGATTCCCTAGAAATGGAGGGGAACACAAATAAATGTTAAACAAAGTAGAAAGCAAAATAATTGTGAAAATGAATATATATGTACTATATATGTTCCTGGTTGTAGTGTAGTTGTTTAAAATAAACTTTTTTTTTAGTCTTAAGAAAAATTACTTAGTATAAACTTATTGTTTAATAATATACTAAATAATGTCCCTTGATATTTTTATCACATTTTAAATTGGCATTTGATTATTCATCTATATAAGAAAATTACTGTGCAAGACTTATTTTTCCCCCTTCATATTTCTGATACTGTTATTCCCTCTGAAAAAATTTTCTCTACATGTCTACATTTCCCTCTTAATTTTCCATCCATTAATATTCTCCATGTTGGTTTTTTTTGGTGTTTTGAATAATAGAGTATAAATGGATAATTTTTTATTGTGATCTTGTAATCAAATCTTAACTAGAAAATAGGTTTCATAGGAGAAAGAATTTTAAGTGATTTGTTCAAAATAGTACAATTAGAAATGATCCTTCTCTGGTAATTTAAATTTGTCCAATTTTAATTTAAAGCAAATTTACTATTATATGAATATCCAAGTCATGGTCTTCTTACTATGAGAATGAAAGAAATGCATTAAATCCTCATTTTTTTCAGGCTTTAAATACTCTTAAGGTCAGAAAGATTTGATGCATTTTCAAAGGAATTGAATATTTTGTCTCCTAATAGATAACTTTACTGCATCCAACTCTTCTTTTTTTTCATTGAAAAGAAATACTGCAGTTAATTTTTTAAAACTATTTCATTAAAACTCTCATGGGAACAACGATAAATGATATTCTTAATAACTATATTGTTTAGGGATTATTATGAAATGAATGACCAAGCTTATTGCTAATTTCTCTGACTTTTTTTCATTTTTGCATTTAATCAAGGAGCTTTATTTCAGTGATAGATTTGCTACTGGTTATCAATAATTATTTTTTCTCATCCTAGAATATTTATGGTCCAGTTAATCCTGAATTGAAACAAATTCACGCTACTTAAAATTATAATTATGCAAAATTGGTATAACCTGATGGAAATTTCTAATATGAATTTGTACCTTAACTCCCAACTACCTAGGCAGATGCTTAGCTTTACACATTTACAGTTTCATTCCTTTTGGATTAAACTAAAGAGGAGATTTATTAGAAAATAAATTTTGCCAATGTCATGTCTTTCTTGTATCTGGCTCCATCTCATTATTTTCATGTTATAACAACTCTCCAGGTATCTATCCATCTAAGGTACTACTTTATATTTTTTCCCTAAACAGGCTATTTCTATCATATGGATGGACAAAAGGATGCTCTTCTTTGTGGTAATGGCACTGATGCAGGGTAAGTGACATTTAATTTTTGCTCTACAAATTACAAGTGGATATGATGCAAATCAATCTGGGGACCCAAACTGTTAACCTGGTTTTCATTTATTTCATTTCCCAGGTTCTAAGGAATAAAAATAATAATAAAATTGCACACTTGAAAATTATACAGATAAGCAATGCTTGAAAGAAGATTTATATTATCTTCCTTAATTTATTGTAATATTTTTCTGTCCTTTACTTGGAATGCTGAGAAAGAATAGCAGAATGCTACTGTCAGAGAATATTCTGAAAGGTAGTGTTGTAGCTTCAGACTCTCCTGGAAAGAAATTGAATGGTGTCAAAGATAATTATAATTATTCTTCTTATTCCCTCACCCTGATTTAAAGATTGCTTCTTGTGAACCTGTCTGCCACAAAGCTCTGTTTACTCTAAACAAATGGAAAATATATTTTTCAATGACATTTTTACAAATAGAGACCATAATTATGCTTTTTCCCATCTTCTTTTATATGTTATACTTTGCTCTACACATAGAAACTGCATAAACAAGTTGTTGAATTGCCTTGCTACTGGATGCCTCAGTATATGAACACTTGGTAGTCAAGGACAGCTTAAAAACATTTAGTGTGCTTAAATTCATTGAGTCTGGTATCAGACCTATATTTGAATCCTTTCTAGCTTTGTCTAAGAAAGACAGTCTAGATTATGCTGAGGACTATTGGCAAAATCTTCAAGAAAGCTAAAGATTTGACACAAACCTTCATGAGGGAAACTGCTAACTTGAACATCTCAATGAGGCTTAGATCACCCTTATATCCAATACAGTCAGCCTTTTGCTATTAGGGCTCTGCTTTGAGAGGAGGCATATTTATTTAATTGCAATAGCTATAAGCAGATTTCCAGTTTTGGGTAGAGATCTTGCATTTGAATTCTATTTCTGAGGTATTTGTTGCCTGGGCCCTGAACGTATTCTGAAGACAATCTAAAATTTAATAAATCTTTTTTACATGTAGCCAATGTCCAGAGGGATATATGTGTGTGAAAGCCTGTACCAATCCAGATTATGGCTACACAAGTTTTGATACTTTCAGTTGGGCTTTCTTGGCCTTATTTCGATTAATGACTCAAGACTTCTGGGAAAATCTTTACCAACAGGTAAGAGTCTAATTAAGCAGTCACTGTATTTTGTGAAAGGCATGGGTGGGGGGATTCCTTAGATTGAATTTTTAAGAAAGATAATTTATGAAATTTTGTGGCAGAATTTATGCTCTTAATATTGAAATTAGAAGAAAAATTTTCTTCCAATACTAATAAAATGTTTTTTTTCCTAATTCTTAAAAAAGGAATCTGAGGTGCAGCCCTGGATTCAAGAGTAAATGAGTTCAAATTCAGCCTCAGACACTTAATAATTTTCTATGTGTGTGGTCTTGGGCAAGCCACTTAACCCCATTGCCTCACAAAATAAAAACAACTAAATAAACAAACAAAAAAACAGAAAAAGGAATCTGCTTCTCACTCCTTTATAAGCCTCTGTGATTTTCAAGTCTTTTAAATTATTAATTTCCTCTTACCTTAGTGTAACATAGTTGGAAATTCACTGTATTTATATTTTAGAAATGAAATTTGAGAAATTGACTATCTGCTGTATCATTTAGGCAGCTATAGTGGATAGAGTTCATATCCTGCATCAGACATTTATTTTTTACTGTGACAGCTTCTTCTGTAAAATGGGCATAATAATAACACTGACCTTTGAAATAAATGTTTGTAAACCTTAAAGTGGTTCTAAATGCTAACTATCATTAGTAGCAACATCAATATTAATAAATGAATTTTCCCCCAGAGTACTTTTAAAATGAAGGTTGATAAAAATGGTAAAAAAAAACAAAAATTACTCACTCCCATTCCTTAGCCAAGATAGTTGGGTCAGAACTAAGATCAATAATAATAAAAAATAAATTTTATTTAGTTTTGCACTAATTATAGTTGTGAGTTTCACCATCAGTTCTAATTCCAGTTTTACTTTGATGATATAACTTACATAAAAGTGAAGATCTACTATAATGTACAGTGAAAGAAAAATTAAATTGTATTATTACTGCTGTTATTGTTATGATATTGGTTTTACGGAATTTCTTCCTTAATATAATACAAATAAGTAACTAAATGTTGAGTGAATGATACCCTCCCTTTATATGGAAAGTCTAGATCTAAAATATTTGGGCATTCAATTCATTCTATAAGGATCAAGACAAAACAGAGGTGAGAGTGTCTGGGATTCTAAGACTCAGTATAGCTTCACTATACTAGTGAATGACACCAGTTAAATTTATCACAGTGCAAAATATACATTGAGTAGCATTTTGTATATTATTGCCACATTATCAATTAGTAAATTACTATTTTTTATTTTACTTGAATGACCAGAAATAGTTCTTACAACTTCTAAAATTTACCTAACTCAATCCAGAAAAAAATAGATTGCTTGATGGGACAATATAGTTGGGACAATATATACATATTGAGAGGAGGCATATTTATATATACATATATATATATAGTTTTATATATACATACATATATACATATAAAATAATGTCAGTTAAGGCATATTTGAAAAAAATTAGTAAGAATGGCAGACAAATGAATTCTGACATTTTTTGTTCACTATATATTTCTAACACATTAGCTATAGAGACCTAAATAACATCAGTGCATTCCATTTCATTAGTCACTAGTATTGTCTTCTTCATTATTGAATATTTCTAACAAATTAAGTTCTCTAGGGCACGGGAAGTAATGTATGAATCAGAGTAATATATTTTATTTTGTTTTTTATTGTAGCCTATGCAGGGAACTCCTAATGAGGCATTTCCTCTATCTATAAACATTGGTAACTTTTTCAAACTTCCAGTCTATAGATGACCTGTGTTATTGAGAGATTAAGTAACCAAGTTGGGTTAAGTGACTGGGTTAGGGTCACATAGGCAATATATATATATATATATATATATATATATATATATATATATATACATATATATATATATATATATATATATATACATATTTATATGTATTAGGCAGTATAATTGAACTCATGTCTTCCCAACTCTTAAGTCCAATCTCTATCCATTTCTCATGCTGTTATTGTTGTTGTCTTTAATGTTTAATATATTTCTATATCAGTTTAATGATATCTATTAAGTAATTATTTAGGAATTGAATGTTAATTCAAAATTAATATAAAATATTTTTTTCTTTCTGACCTATAGGCTACTAAAGTTAACTCTACCTCATTTATTATTAGATTCACAAATGTTTAAAACAAATTTATAGAATAGATGAAGATGTTTGTCCTTGGTTGTTGAAGAAGACCATGGTATCAGGGAGGTGATGCCATGACAAGCAAGTGAATTGGATTGGGGAGGAGGGGCTGCACTAAGTCATCAGTCTCACTTTCTCCCCCAGTGTCAACTGAGTCCAGCGGCCAGGTATGACTCAGGACAACTGAGGAGATGGCCCTGGATGTGAAGCAGTCAGGGTGACTTGCCCAAGGTCACCCAGCCAGTAAGATTCAGTGTCTGAGGTCAAATTTGAACTCAGGTCTTCCTGACTCCAGGACCAGTGTAGTGCCACCTAGCTAGCCCTTTCAGAAGGAGGTTTTGGGGGGAAAGCAAAGAAAAAAAATCATCAATAAATGCAGGGGCAGCTAGATGGCACTGGTCCTGGAGTCAGGAGGACCTTTCAATGCCATCCTCAGACAATTAATAATTACCTAGCTATGTGACTTTGGGTAAGTCACTTAACCCCATTAATTAACCCCAAAAAATGCAATTTAAGGGGATTTTCCATGGCAGAGAAAGGGTAAACTGAACTGCTCATCACTGGGTTTAAGTTGTTTATTTAACCCCCTCCCTTATTATTGTATCTAATTTTTTCAAACATTTAGTTTTATAAATAGCCATATACTATTTTTGAGATGCTTCCAATTTTCTGTTTGATCATTTTTCAGTCATGTCTAACTCTTCATTATCCAATTTGGAATTTTCTTGGCAAAGATACTTGAGTGCTTTGCCATTTCTTTCCTTCTCCAGTCCATTTTACTCATGGGAAAACTGAAGTAAACAGGGTTAAGTGACTTATCAAGTGTCACCCAAGCTAGTAAATGTCTGGAACAGGATTCAGACTTACAAAGATAAGTCTTCCTGGCTTCAGATCCATTACTCTATCCACTGAGTCACCTAACTACCTATAAAATGATTACCAAGTACATTCCTCATTCACACTGGGGAGTTTGGGGATGGAAGAGGTTGCTGTGACTTTGAAACCTGACTTTGACCATTGTTCTAATTAGGAAAACCTAGAAATTTAAAATCATGACTGAACATGGTATTCATATGAGAAATCATTTGTTCTATATATAATTTATTTTATTACTCATAGTTTTTCATTGAAATATTTTTATTTGTAGAAAAGTAGCTAATATGAAATTATAAAATGACATAGCAAACTGCTTGTGTTTTCACTGATTTCCTACCCCTTATAGTCAAAAATAATTTTGCTATATTAGGTTTTATACCTATTAGAGCATAATTTCCTTGAGGACAGAACTTGCCTCATTTTTCTGTTTGCCTTTCTATACATACATATATATATATATATATATATATACATATATATAGGTACATATATATTCTATTTGCCTCATCTATGTATGATGATAATGCATAATGCATGAATTATGAAATGAACCTAACTAAAACTATTTTTTTCTCTTCTTCCAGACCTTACGTGCAGCTGGGAAGACTTATATGATGTTTTTTGTCGTGGTGATTTTCTTGGGCTCATTTTATCTTATAAACTTGATCTTGGCTGTAGTTGCTATGGCCTATGAAGAACAGAACCAGGCAACCATTGAAGAAGCTCGCCAAAAAGAATTGGAATTTCAGCAGATGTTAGATCGACTTAAAAAAGAACAAGAGGAAGCAGAGGTATCACCAATATCACTTAAAAAAATTTCATAGAAATTAGCAGTCTAAAAGTTACTCCAGAATTCCTAATCCCCTGACCACCCCCCAAAAAAACTAGATTTATCTAATGACTTCCTTCTTCCAAATTGAACTGTAACTAACTGTGTCTGAAGCAAAATTTGAAGGAAACAGGATGCTTTAGAGAAAGAATTGTCTTTCACCAATTTTCAGCTGTTCTGATTAGAGTAGAAATCACTTCAATTTATTCTTCATGTTGCTGTCCAGCCTAAATCCCAGGTCTCCCCAGTCCAGTACAATAAAATCCAGTGGCTCCCTGTCACCTCTTGGGTCAAATCTAAAATCTACTTGACATTCAAAGTTCTTTATATCCTGCCCCCTCCACTAGTCTCTTTATTCAGTCTCAACTTCCCCTTCACTAAGACTTTACTATGGGTGACACTGGCTTCCTTGTTTTTCCTCTAAAATGAAATTCTATTTCCTGACCCCAGGCATTTTCACTTATTGTCCTCCCATTCAACAAGTGCTCTCCCTCTTCACCTCCCCCTCCTGGCTTCTCTGGCTTCCTTCAAATTCCAGATAAAAGGAAGCCTTTCTCAATGCTCCTTAATTCTAGAATCTTTTCTCTATTACTTCCCATTTATCTTGTTTGTTTCTACATATTTGCTTGCAAATTGATTGTAAAATTCTCAATAACAGGCACTCTCTTGACCTCTCTTTTTAAGACAAATACATGACACAGAAACCTGGGATGCAGTGGGCACTTAATAAAATATTAATTGACTACTGGATAAATGTTTATTGCTCAATTGATTGACTGGTCAGGATATTTCCTGCCTACTAGGCACTGGGACTTAAGATTCCCAAGCACTTTAAATGTATTGGGAATTTTTCAGCACTCATAGCAGTAGGTAATTAAAAATTCTAAAATTTCCTTAAGAACCACAGATATCTGATCTGCAGTGATAAATTTTTATTATCAGTTAATTACAGACTTTATATTCTCCATGATTCTCTTTTTCTCGATTCCTGTACCTCATTATGTACATTAAGAAAATAGTCCAAATTTAATTTGTTTTAATGAATATGTAGTTACTTACTAGAAAAAAACTTAATAGCCTAAAATGTGATACAATGCAATTATACAGGTAAAAACTATTAAGTGCTCAGTTGTATTAGAATACTAGCAGTTTTTAGAAACAGGATACTTCAGTTTGGCACCAAAAGAACATTAGATTCCACCTAATAGAGTCCTATCTCTTCTTAAGCACCTTGAAAATTGAGGTAGGAATCTAGTGACAGATGTATATCTGTTGTTTAAACCAACCTAGCTAAATTTGGAGTCATGGATAATCATCTCATTGACTATGGGATGATGAGTTTTTGGTCCTCTGAAACTCTCAGAGACCATCCACTAAATCATGGGAAGAGCTTTTATTTCATAATGAAGTAAAAAAAATCCATGTGGACTTGAAGACTGGAGGGAGGAAATATAATTCAGTAAAAAAGATCAATGACTGTGGAGTGAAAGGACCTAGATTCAAAGCCTGCCTCTGGCACTTAACAGCAAGTTATTTAACTTCTCTTGTCTTAGCTGTCTCATCTGTAAAATGAAGAGATAGCAGTGTATGGTTTCTATCATCTTATCTACCTCTGCATCTATGACTCCATGAGAGAGAATAAAATCTTCATTGTATGGAACTTGCATATATATATATATCTATCTATATATATATCTATCTATCTATCTATCTATCTATATATATATATATATATATATATATATAGTATAAAGATCACTAAGCATGAAATAAAATCTAGTTTCTAATTCTGCTTCTGATAATCATGAGCTAGGTGACAGAGAGAAAACAATCTCATCCCTCTGAAGCCTAAATTTTCTTATTTTTAAAATGAAAAATAGGACCTGTAATATCTACCTCACAAGTGTGTTAGGGGAGGGAGTCAGGATCAAATGAGATATTACATGTAATTTATAGATCTTAAAGCACTATACAAAGGCAGGTAAATGGCATAGTGGACAGAGCACTGAACCAGGAGTCAGGAAAACCTGCATTCAAATCCTACCTCAGAAACTTAGTAGCTATGTGACCTTGGGTAAATAATACAATTGCTGTCAGTATCTTCATCTACAAATACGAGTATAATAATAACACCTCTGTCTCAGGGTTGTTGTCATAATGAAATTACATGTATTAAGTGCTTCATAATGCTTAAAGAGCTATATAAAAACTGGTTATTATCATTATTAATTTTTTAAAATTTTTGGTGTTCCTTCTATTTATCTAATCTACTCTTGACCTCACAGGCAATAATAGCAGCAACAGATGAATATACAAGTATTGGTGGAGGCAAAGTTATGGGACTTTCAGAAAGTTCTTCTGAAACATCCAAATTGAGCTCAAAGAGTGCTAAAGAAAGGCGTAACCGAAGGAAAAAAAAGAACCAGAAGAAGCAATCCAATGGGGAAGAAAAGAGAGACAATGAAAAATTGTCTAAATCTGAATCAGATGAAAGTATCAGGAAGAAAAGCTTCCATCTTGGTGTTGAAGGACATAGACTGACTCGAGAAAAGAGGATGTCTTCTCCCAATCAGGTACTATTTATGTAATCATTCATTTATTGATAAATACATTTTTATTACATGCCTGTTGTGTGCACACACTAGATCAAACATATCAATCTCCACTCTCAACTATCTTATATTTTACCATTGTTGACATATCATGTATGCAGAAAAAAATCTGGGAACAAAATGTAAGCAAAGTATTCTGGGGGAACAGAATACTTGCATCTGGAATCATAAGAAAAGAGTTCATAGGGGTGATGAGTTCTTTGTTGAACCTTTAAGAATCATTCTCAATCTCTCTCCCTCTCCCTTTCTCCACCTTCAAGGACCACACCATATAACTAAGTAGGAGAAAAATCACATTAGCTTGACAAAAGTCTAATAGGATCTGTAAGATGAATGCAATGCATAATTACAAAAGGCATGATATAAACAATGTGTTACTAGTTTAGAAGAAGAATAGATTTCTTTGAACTAGACTGATTAAGAAAAACCTCATGGAGCTGAGTTTACAAGAATTGTTTTTTAAACTCAGAGACCATGTAATACTGAAATGGTCCTGAGGTTTGAAGGCAAAGAACTTGAAATTGAATCTGGAATCTACCACTTAGCCTCTAAGTGACATGAAGAAGTAATTTAAGCTGTTTTATCCTCTGAAAAATGTAAGAACTAGACTAAATGATCTCTGAACTCTCTTCTAGATATAAATTTATGATTCGGTGAACTCTACTCATCATTTATTTACAAGGGCTAGTGATCAGTAAAATGATTTCTGGTTTTAGATCTTTCTTTTTTCCTAATTCAGTGAACACAGATATGCTCTTTATTTCAACAATTTTAGCGATAAAAATGATTTGTCTGTGTGTGTGTGTGTGTGTGTGTGTGTGTGTGTGTGTGTGTGTGTCTGTGTGTGTGTGTGTGTGTGTGTGTGTGTATTAAGCATCAGAAATATTTGGTGATATTTTACTTCTCTTTCAGTCCCCCCTTAGTATCCGTGGCTCCTTGCTTTCTGTGAGACGCAGCAGTAGAACAAGTCTTTTTAGCTTCAGGGGTCGAGGAAAGGATATTGGATCTGAAACTGATTTTGCTGATGATGAGCACAGTATTTTTGGAGACAATGAAAGCAGAAGAGGCTCTCTGTTTGTGCCACAGAGGCACAGAGAACGGCGGAGTAGCAACATCAGCCAAGCCAGTAGGTCTCCTCGGATGTTTCCAGTGAATGGCAAGATGCACAGTGCTGTGGACTGCAACGGCGTGGTGTCCCTGGTTGATGGCCCTACAGCCCTCATGCTGCCTAATGGACAGCTTTTGCCAGAGGTGATAATAGATAAGGCAACTTCTGATGACAGTGTAAGAAAGTTTTGAATATTCTAGGCATGACGGGCCAGTTCCTATTGATTGCTTCACCTGATTACTCTGCTGGTTGGACCTTCTTGAGAACCATCGCTCTGCACAGTCCCAGGATCTCACAATCCCTGTATCTTAAAAAGCCATTAGCCCTCAGTCTTTCACTAAACTCTATACATAGTTCATAATTATATAAGTTATAAAGTAGAACAATATAAATAAAAGACAAAGTAAAATATTTATCAAATGTCTAAATAGCAATTTAATAATGAGGGAGGGAAGATAGATAGTTGGATTTGCAATTTCATCAGCACAAGGAACTTCCTATGTGGAAATTACCTTTTCTGATGCAGATAGGCAGTTTGTTAGGTATAATCTTAGAGAGTTGCATGGGGCACTGAAAAGTTACATGACTTGTCCACAATCACACAGCTGGCATATGCCAGAGGTGGTTCAAATCCATGTCTTTTTGCCTCAAGGTTGACTATTATGTTATATAACCTCTTTTGTTATTTGAAATTTAGAATCATGCTACTTCATGATAATATGAAAGTATATTCTAAGAACATGGAGAAGGATCACTAAATTTAGGTGGAAGATCTGGTTAAATTATTGACTCTGACACTGACTATAGGCAAGTCACTAACTTGTCAAAATCTCTTTCTACATTTGTCAAGTGGGGATGATCATATTTATATGGCCTCACAGATTTTTCATTAGAGAAGCACTTTATAAACCTTAAAGCACTATCAAAATGTAAGCTATTATTATTATTAATTATTGAAGAACTTCTAATGCTAATGTCATATGAAGATAATGACTTAGGGCAGCTAGGTGGAGCAGTGGATAGAGCACCAGCCCTGAAGTCAGGAGGACCTGAGTTTAAATCTGGCTGAAACACTTAATAATTAATTGCCTAACTGTGTATCCTTGGGCAAGTCACTTAACCCATTCATTGCCTTGCAAAAAAAAAGATAATGACAAATAAATTTCACCTATGAATAAAAGGATTTTTAAATCATTTCCCAGCTTCCCAATGACTTTATTATTTTTGATTTCCACAACTTTTAACTTACAAACTTATATTTGCATTCAAATCTCCCTCCAGGGAGAAAATTCCTTCCTTAAAAATATTCTAGTGCATGATATAATACATTATTCCCCTTAAAAATAAGATATGTGTTTTCCTCAAGGGTTTTCTAATTGAGAAGGCCCAAGAGTGAAATAATTAATGAAAGCTACATAGTACATTATTAAATTTTAGCAATTACATTGACTTAGAAATCAAAACTTTGGTTACTCCTTACTTTCATTTACACTGCATGTTAGTAGATAGTGTTACATTCCCAGCAAGACCAGAACCAAGGAAGCATAAATAATAACTTTATTTATCACCACATGGGTTACCAAATTTCAAAATGCACATGTTCAAGTGGCTTATTATGCATTTTTGTCAATTTAAAAAAATGTAAATGTGCCATGCTCAAAATATTATATTTTCATTATGGTTGCTTCAAAATTTATCAACACTATCAATAAAATGAATCAACCAAGCATTGATTCATTTGACCTTAAAAACAACATCATGAGTTTATGAGCATATTATAGGTAGAGTATGCCCTGTATGTTTGCATGATATGGTTTATAGTAGCTCTCTTTTCCCCATAATTTTAAATGTCTGTCAGACTTTTTTAACTTCTTGTATTTTTTTAATTTTTTGATTATTTATGAGGATGGGCACAACCTCTAAAATTTAAAATTAGTTTTATATATAATTATATGAATGAATTATAAATTATTTTCCTTGGGGCAACTAAGTGGTACCAGTGGATAAAGAAATGACCCTGGAGTCAAGAGGATCTGAGTTCAAATCCAGCCTTTAATAATTAGCTAGCTGTGTGACCTTGAGCAAGTCACTTAACCCCACTGCCTTGCAAAAACAAAAAAAAATTTTTCTTAAAAATATTCATATTACCAAAAAACTTCCTTTAAAATTATTATAAAAGTAAAAATATAGGGAACCAAGAGGAAGATATTTTTCTTGTCGCCCCTATGAAGAATACAATGAGTAAGAAAAGTCTGGCATGGTAGACTGCTTAGCTTTGAAAGTGCATGAGAAAACAACCTAACCTTTCTGCTTGAATTACAATTTGGACAGAAGAAGACCTGTATAATATAGGGAGCTCATTTGAAACCTTTTTGCTACTAAATTCTACAATTTTAGGAAGTTTAGCTGAAGAGTTATATAAAGAGAAAGGTCTCTTATACCTTTATTTTCTATAACTCTGTAGCTGAGTTTGCAGAATCACAGCCTTAAGTTTCCCTGATTGCTCAGGTCCTTGGGTTGGTTGCTCAGTCTGCATGGGTTTTCTTGACTCTCTAAATGGATGATGCATATAATTATAATGTACTGTTTATCTTTAGAAACCTATTTTCCACTCTGTAAGGAAAGATACTACGATTCAAGGTCCAACAAGAGACAGATCAAAAAGTCACATTAGCCTTTGTGAAAGGAGCCCATTGATACTGTTTATTCAATTACAGAAAATTCTTAAAAAATTACCAGGGACCCCCTAAGATTTCGCTCTCCCTTGATCCCCGTAATTTTGTAAAACAAATCAATGAACATAAACAAATACACCCCTTTTAGCTTTTTTTTTAATCTTTCCAAACAAAATTATTTAGAACCACTGGAGACAGGAAGATGGGGATGGTGAGAGGCAAATTAGAATAAACCAGATTAGTAGCACCTATCATTTATTTTTAAGTTAGTAAGAAATTAGACATGAGATATTAATTTTTCAGATTTCTTTGCAGGGAGGGACAACTAAAACAGATCCAAATAAAAGAGGATCAAGCTCTTACCACATTTCTATGGATATGCTGGACGATCCTACTGTCAGACAAAGAGCACTGAGCATAGCCAGCATAATAACAAACACAATGGAAGGTATGTGATAATATTTACCTTTAGAGTTGTCAGGTATTTTTCTCTGTGTTAAAAAGAAGTCAAGACATAACAGTAACATAACATATAACAGTAACATAAAAGATTGGGGAAGAAAATAACAAAAGGAAGAATCCTTGAAAATGTAGTATTTGAAGATTAAGAGGGAACACCAAAATAGAATCATATCTCTTTAAAAATTAAGATGGGAATGTTCAGATGTGAACCAAATAACTTCCCAGGATTCTTTCTAATGATTATACTCTGTGATTCATATGTGATTCTAGTGCAATCTATGGATTGAATGTAAAAATAAAGAAATGTTTTCTTGATTAAAACTGCTATGTATTTTAGTTGATATTTCACACTTTAAAAATTCTTAATTCTCATATCCATTAAAGTTGGTATTTTCCTGATATTTTAGTTTCCTCATATTTTAGTTTCTATTTTTTGGTTTGCCTTATTGACTCATATATGCATATACACATATACATATACATATATATATATATATATATTCAATTAGGGAGTGCATAACATTATACTTTAAATGGATAGCACTGTTTGGTCTGCAAATTCTAAATCAGAACCTGGTTTCAATGTCTTTGAAAGCATAGGAGCTGAATAATAAAGTGCAAAATAATAAAATATCTGATTTTATCTATTATATTTTTGTCTCTCTAGAACTTGAAGAATCCAGACAGAAATGTCCACCTTGGTGGTATAAGTTTGCTAATACTTTTCTCATCTGGAATTGCTCACCACATTGGTTGAAATTCAAAAAGTTTATCCATTTAATTGTGATGGATCCATTTGTTGATCTTGCCATTACTATTTGCATAGTTTTAAATACACTGTTTATGGCCATGGAACATCACCCAATGACTGAAGGATTTAGGCATGTGCTTTTTGTTGGAAACCTGGTAAGTCTTTCCCAATGACCATGTATCACTTAACTATAGTTTTTCACTCTGATCATCATTTTTATAATTCAGACAGTTCTACTGAATAAGTATTATAAATACTTTCCTTAATATATTGTATCCATCATTCAGAGTCCTAGGTGGTCCTGTAGTGGTTTTTGCATCTATCAGTAATTGTTTAAATTTGTCAAGCACTGGATTTGGGCTATATTCATAATCCTCAAAAATTGATATATTTGGAGTATAATCTTTTGATTGAGAATGTTTGGTACCCTGCTAACAAAATTTGAATTGACATCATTGCAAATATTTATCTCTCTATATTTGCAATCCCTTCAAACTTTGGTCTTTTGAGAAATTTTTTTAAATTGCATTACTAAATATTGTTTAATGAATGAATAGAATTGTAATGTGCTGTGTGAAATAGTACTTACATAGTACTCTGCTCCCTTCAGACTAAATATAGAATACTCTATTCAGTTCTGTAACACATCTTTGGAAGTACAAGCTTGAAGAACATACTACCACTATGCTTGAGGAACATATCACTACGAGGATAATATGAGACAGGGGAAAATTAAGGTGAAACAAAAACGCAAAGGCATATTGTGGAAAGCCTAGAATATCAACCTAGGCAGCCTGAGTTTTTATTCAGCAAGCAGTATGATACAAGTCATGACATATTTGAATGAAGGTAAAACACTATTAGATCTGAATGAAGAAGTTTAATCTGGGAGCTTTGTGGAACATTTATTAGAAGGGGACAGGACTAGAAGAGGGAACAAATAAAGTAATCAAGGGAGAGAATTTAGAAATAAGAGAGGACTGGGTAAGACCATTAAGCATACTTCCATTAAAGGGATGTAATAAAAAGATCAACTAAAAAAATGGAAATAAGAATTCTGATCCTGAGAGATACTCAGAAGAATAGCAAAGTAGAAATAGCAGAAGTTCAAAGGGACAAGTGATTATAGTTGAATTGAATGGGATCATAAATGATTAAGGAAGTAAGTGAAAATAAATTTGTTCTCTTCATCATAGCACCATTATTAGGAATACAGATGGAACACAAAGGAAGGAGTAGAGAAACTGGTGATATTGAACATAAATTCAGTAGAATGAAAATTAAAAGTCAAGAGGATGTAGTCAAAAATGGAATTTTATATTTAAGGATCTTAGAACTATCAGAACCCAACAGATAGTGAAGTGTATTATACCCATATTTTATGTTGCCTGAAGGGGATGGAGATGAAGGTTGTTATTTTTAAAAATCTGAGCTCAAAGTCTTAGAAGAATTTTTGGTGGGCAGATTAAGGCATATGGAGGACATATCAAGGACAGTCCAGGTATATGATATCATCATTGTTCACAACTCTCAGGGTAGTAACTTTCTCAAACAATGATGAATGACAACATATTTCTAATAAATTCTCTTAGAGACTAGCCCAAGGACACTGATAAGGCAAGTAGATTGCTTGTCATCACACAGCTAATGTCTTTCAGAGTCAGGATTGCAATACAGGTTTCCAACGTTAGGCCTCTATCTACCATTCAATGTTATCTCTCATTTAAAAGGATATTCAATATTAATATCTTTTAAAAGTTGAAGATTATTGAGAGGAAAGGAGGCAGATAGAGAAACTCAAGTCAGTAAAGATATTCCCCTGAAAGTTGATATGTGACAATAAAAACGAATAGAAGGTAGTATGATTGAGTTGTATAATTTTTAAATGAGGAAACAATATTCCTATCCATTTCTAATGGCAGTAAAGAGAGAAAAATATATACCTACCTCTCCTCCAATGTCTCATGGTTTGAAAAATGGAAGAAAGGTTTATAATAGTATTCTCTATAGGGAGAAGTAACACATCAATTCATTCAGTAATGTAAGAGTAAGAAAAATTTGAGACTAAAATAAAATTTCTTTGGTATAGATTAAGGGTTCAAATGGGCACTTTGGAAGACACTTTAGTGAAGATTATTCTGGCAACTATTTGATAACTGACTCTCTAGAAAAATGTATACAATTTTTAATTTAATCTACAGTATTAACATTTTCTCTATCAATTTCTTAAATCAAAACAACCAAAAAAGATATAAACCAAGATTTATAATGTTTGTTGATTTTCAAGGTATAAATGCTCACATTGAAATTTTAGCATTTCCATGTCAAGAAGGTTCATGCTAGCTTTCTATCTTTAGCTCTAGATGAGAGGACTAGAGAGTACTCCAGGAAGGGTGAGGTTTATATGGAAAGAGATAAATGAAGATATTTGAGGTTATGAACTAACCTTTTAGTATTAGAATAACAGTAGATTCTAGGAATAAGAAAATGTCATGTTAATAATAAATAAAGAAGTAATGCTGAATTGATAAAAAAAAAATTAGCTAACAGGAAAAAATTAAACCATTAACCAGACCCAGAGTTCAAATTTGAGCTTTTGAGAAAAGAAATAGGAATATCTACAGAATTTGGTTTTCAGGAGTCAGAGTTTCCTGATGAGGAATGGAAAGAAAGAATTCCATTAATATTCTAGATCTTGTTCCCTCAGATACTCAGCATAGACATTCTGACCTTGGGGAAAGTCACTTTTCCCAGTCCAACTGATTTCAGAGGCTTCCACAGCCCTAAAATGCAAAATTGGAGCTATTATAAAATGAACAAATTTGTCACGGCAAAAATTTACCAAATGACAGTCATGAGATTCAGGCAAAAAATTACCAAATGACAATCTGGAGGTTCAGGAGAGAAAATCTCTTTCTTAACCTCAGTTTAAGTGATTTGCCCATTGGCACAGAATCCATGCAGTCAAGAGTCAAGTCATCCAAATCAGAGGCAAGACTTGAATCTTAAAATCTTTTTAAATCTAAATCTGGCACTCTATTCACTATTTACCCTTAATATACTAAAATGATGAATTATTAATGTCTTACAATGTGCTTCTTTGTTAGAATTTGGTACTTCATTGACCACCCTATGACTTTACAATCCTGATTTCTTTTTTCTCCCTTTTACAGATTAATCTATTAATAAGTCATTTGTCATAGTAATATTCTTTAGAACACTAGAAATACTCACACTGGAAGATAAAAGTGTCAAAGATGTATCCCTATCAGTCAAAGGGGGTGAGTGCAGTACCTGGAAAAAAGTACTCAGTTTGAGGTTAGAGGATCTAAATTCAAATCTTGCCTCTGGAGCTTCTGTGTCATCTTAGTTAAATCACTTTAAATCACTGGGCCTCCATTTCCACATCATAAATGGAAGTATCAAACTGGATGGCCTTTGAGGTCGTTTCAAAACCAAGAGCTATGTTGCTTCTGTCATCTTCCAGAAAGACTGCCTAATTCAATCCAACATTGTGTATATTTTGTTAGATGATTAGATCATTACAGAAGATTTGACCATCTGGAGTGGAAAGATCTTCACAAAATATGATCTTAGTATGAGATGGGAAGTGAGTAGTGGTGTGAATTATTTTTGTGATGACCATTCTGTCTTTACAATCAGTGTGAAATCTGCTAAGGAGATTAATCCTGAATTTTTTTTAACATAAGATTGTATGGACACTGTTGGTCCTAGAATATCATATTGACTTGTCTTTAGGTCTTCACTGGGATTTTCACTGCAGAAATGGTTTTAAAGCTAATTGCTCTGGATCCATATGAGTATTTCCAAGTAGGCTGGAACATTTTCGATAGTATCATCGTGACCTTTAGTTTAGTGGAGCTTTTCCTATCCAGAGTGGAAGGATTATCTGTCCTCCGTTCATTCAGATTGGTAAGTATAGATCAGACCAATGGTTGTATTCTATGTTTGATTCCATGTTTGAGAAAGAAAAAATAGAGAAGTATTTTTCAAGCCTTTGATCTTTGATTTTACATAAGAAAATGTTCCTTTTTAAGTTAAACTAAGGATATGACCTTAGAAGATCTGGGTAGAAAGTGAAGAAAATTCGAGGAGTAACATATTTGAAAGTGAAAATACAAGATCAATTTTAAGATTTTTAAAGAAACCTGGAGCCTCCAATTTGATATTTGTACTTGGGATAGAAATGAAACCAAAAAAACACTTTAACATGGGGAAAGGGATAAGTTATACTGTCCAGCAATCCATCAACTAATAAGCATTTATAAAATGGAATCTATGTGCCAACTCTTCTTATGAGGGCTAGAAGTTGAAATGCTTGAACTTTACTTTATTATTTTATATATTAGAAACAGTTGCGAATCTAATAATACCTTCTAAAAGTCACTATATACCATTACAAAGCTATTATTTTATTACTTAAAAAATTATTTATAAAAATAGTTGTTGATCTTTTCCCCAGATTGAATGTTGTATCAATCTATTAGCACATCAGAAATCTATGGCTTCATCAGTTAGGGAAACTCTCTCTAATTCTATGACCAAACTTACAGTCTTTTCTGAGACTCAGAAAATTTTAATGACTTTGATCACAGAATTAGTATCACAGACAGGACCCAAAACTAGGTCTCTCTGACTTTAAATCTGTAATTAGATCCTCTGTTGTAGCCATGTTATAAAAGACTTTTTGCGAGTGAATATAGGTGAACGATGTTCATATTATTTCTTAAATAAAATTCCAAACTCCTAAATGTACCAGATCATTATCTTGTAGAAAATAGAATGTTATGATATGAATATTGAGAATCAGTGAAACATCACATAAATCAGGTAAATTTTCAGTGAATAATACTGTTGACAGAAGCTAAATTTGATTTTGATTTTCTTTTTTTATTTTTTTGGTCTCTTATTTTTTTAATTAAATGTAAAAACAGTTTTAAAACTAGGTTTTTTTTTAAATTTTGAGTTCCAAATTCTCTCCTACCCCCTATCCTCTCACCCTCATTGAGAAGGCAAGCAATTTGATATAGGTTATACATGCCCTAATTTCATTTTTTTAACTGGTACTGATTATGTCACTGAAATGTTAAAAAAAATCATTTTAATTAATGTTGATGGTGCTTTGTTTGCTTTTTTTTTAGCTACGAGTTTTCAAGTTGGCAAAATCTTGGCCAACATTGAACATGCTGATAAAAATTATTGGTAACTCAGTAGGGGCTCTGGGAAACCTGACCTTGGTGTTGGCCATCATTGTCTTCATTTTTGCTGTGGTTGGCATGCAGCTCTTTGGCAAAAGCTACAAAGAATGTGTCTGCAAGATCAACAGTGATTGTGAACTTCCACGCTGGCATATGAATGACTTTTTTCACTCCTTCCTAATTGTATTTCGAGTGCTGTGTGGAGAATGGATAGAAACTATGTGGGACTGTATGGAGGTTGCAGGTCAATCCCTGTGCCTCATTGTTTACATGATGGTCATGGTGATTGGAAACTTAGTGGTACGTAACCAGAAGACTTCAAACATACAGAAAACTTGCATAAAATTTCATTGCTTTAATTTTTTATATTGTTGAATTGTTAGCATTCAACAGATTTTAAACTACCTTGATTGTAGATATGTTAATAACTCCCATTTGTAATAGTAATTACATTTATATAACACTAGAATTTACAAAACATTTTTTATTACAAATACTCTGTTATTGAGATAATATAAATAGTATTTTCCCCATGTTGCTGATGAATGTAGCATTTAAAATTTTCTGGATAATTCAATCATTTAATTAATAAGGCTAGTATGTTTCTTTATAAAAAAAATAGGTAAATGCCTCTTTGAGTGCCAAAGAACCCTAATGGGATGTGACTCACGATTTATATTCTCTTGGGATATTTCTGAGAGTGGAATCAACTCTTATTGGTTAAGAGTTAATGAGAGAATGTATCTTATAAATGGGAGATAGGTTATATTACAGTGAGAGTCTTTAGGTATATGAATTGGATCATACAAGTCTTGGTCAAAAAGACAATAATTTCCATATAACCTGTCTGACAAAAGGGAAAAGCCACATCTTCCCACACTTGAATAAGCATATTGAACAGAAATCCTCCCATTAGTCTAAACTTAGAATTTCTTTTACTGTTTTATTAGATCTCAATCTAATTAAGTCTTTGAGTGTGAGATTTCCCACCCTAGTTGGTTTCTGAATGAAGAAGTAGAAAGGGGGAAAATCTTGGTTCTGATTCAATAATTTAGTTATTAATAAAAGGGAGTAATCATTTTTCTCATGAAGATGCTAGGACTCAAATTAAGTGAATTTTTCAAAATCCATTAACCATTAAGAGTTAATGCAGCCTGTGACTCCTTTGACTCTAAGTTCCAACACTCTTTTTCACTAATAACATTCTACAGCAGAACTGGTACTTTATCTAATTAAAAACAGTAGCATCATATGAATAATGCCTGGAACTTTTACTCCTCATTGCTGAAATTCTATAATTGCTATCAAAAATGAAAATGACTATTAAAGGTGAAGGATATTATTTAGGCTTCTCAGTTGTTGTTGTACAGTCATATCCAACTCTTTTGTGTTCCCTTTTGGAGTTTTCTTGGCAAGGATATTGGAATGATTTTTCATTTTTCTTTCCAGCTCATTTTGCAGAAGAGGAAACTGAGGCAAAGAGGGTTAAGTGACCTGCCTAAGGTCACACAGCTAGCAAGGATATGAGATCAGATTTTTACTCAGGAAGATGAGTCTTCCCAACTCCATGTCCAACATTCCATCCATTTAGATTTGAACTCAGGTTTTCTTGACTCCAGACTCATCACTGCATAAACTATATCACCTGGTTTCTCTCAGGCTTATTTGTACTTCTCTACAAAGCTTAATGATTAGATGGGATTGCATCTATTTTTGCATTCATTTATGCTTGTATCTTGGCTTCTTCTTAGACCCTTCCTCTCCCTTCTTTTCTGTTTCCTGTTAATGAGATGTTTCAAGCCATTTCCCATGAAGAAATGGGTCTAGATTCCTCTTTATCAAGAATTTGTGTCTTCTAGATTAATGGTGTCATATGGAGCTAACTCATTATTTCAGCTTGCCTTTAGTCCCCTCATCAAATGATCATGTTGCCAAGCCACATGTAATTTTAGTGTTGAAAAATACCTATTTTAATTTTACTTATTCCCTGTCCCTCTCTGAACCATTAAACATGGCAGAACCTCTATGGTCATTATAATGGTTGCAAGAAGACTGGAGGTAGACAGAGCTTTGATATATGAATGACTATCTCCAATTGTTGTATAAAGCTATCAAATAATGTTTGTCCTTCATTCTCGAAGAAGATCATGACATCAGGGAGGTGATACCATGACAAGCACCTGACTTGGATTTGAGTGTGGGGGAAGGAGGTGCTGTGCTAAGTCACCAGCCTCACTTTCTCCTCCAGTCATCTGGATCCAGTGGCCAGATATGAATCCTCCAATAGGAGATGGCTCTGGATGTGAGGCAATCAAGGTTATGACTTGCCTAAGGTCATACAGCTAATTGGTGTCAGTTGTTTGAGATCAGATTCAAACTCTAGACATGATTTCAAGGCCAGTGCTCTATTCACTGCACCATGACTGCCCCAGAAAGCTATCTCCAATTGTTGCAGAAAATATTTATTGTTGGTCTGCTTTTGTCAAGTACTTTTCAGCTCCTCTCTTCCCCTTCCTTCCTCTCTCCCTTCTACCCATCCTCCCTTCCTCCCTCCCTCCCTTCCAGTTTTCCTCCCTTCCGTTTTTCCTTCCTTCCATTTTTCCTTCCTTCTATTTTTCCTTTCTTCCTTCCTTCCTTCCTTCCTTCCTTCCTTCCTTCCTTCCTTCCTTCATTCATTCTTCCCTTGGCTAGAGACCCTAAGGATCTCCCCCTCCTAGATTGATTTTTTGATATGCAAAAGAGACTATTCTTTATTCAAAGCTTGATACAGAATCATGTTAACTCAGTCTTAAAGTTCATGAAGTTATCTAATCTAACCCTCTATATTCACACAATAACATGTTATTTTATCTCCAGTTTTGCATCTTAAGAAATTTCCAAAGTTTCAGAGTAGATCATAAAGGCAGTAGTCATAATAGGACAAAATTTAACTCCAGGTTTCTTTCTATCAAGTACAGTTCTTATTCTTCCTTACTAGTGATTTCCTTCAGTGTTTAAACAAAAATAAGGTGTTTTTGGAAATATACCATTCATTTGTAGTCTGTATATAACTATTATAAGTTGTTTTATATTCTTTTTTTTAAATTTTATTTATTTAAGGCAATGATGTTAAGTGACTTGTCCAAGGTCACACAGATCTAGGCAAATATTAAGTGTCTGAGGCTGGATTTGAACTCAGGTCCTACTGACTCCAGAGCCAGTGTTCTATCCACTGTGCCACTTACCTTCCCATTTTATATCCTGTGACCATCTTTTCTTCCCATTATTTTTTTCCTGCCTCTCATTGGTAATATTTATATGATACAAGAACATTATGTAATCATTAGATGCGATAGGTTGATAATAAGAGAAAATAAGAAGCATTATGCACAAGTCATATAACCAATTCAGAAACAAAAAAGGCTGAAAAATTTGAAACTTAACAAAAACCTTTAGGAATCAGGTAGCTGAGTAGTGTCAAAATGCATGAGTGTAGGGTCATCACCAGTCAGAAGTGCAATCTGAACCAGATTAAAATATAAATGGGAAATACTAAATGGATTAGGTAAAATGCAATAAAACATGGGTAACTTGGTTAATGTATGATCAGTATTATCTCTATGTACAGATTATTGCCCCTCCTCTTTCTAGTTGAGTTCATTTCAATTAGCTCAACTTCTTAATTGTACAAAGGAAGAACCTTTGACCAACAGAAAGGAAATCATTTACAACTTAGTCACAAAAACTCAGTCCATAACCAAGGTCTACCTGCGTCCAATATTTTTCACAGAACTACAAGATGAGTTAAATTCTACATGGTAGGAAGGAGTGTACATTAATCAAAAAGAAACTTCTACTTATCAAGATATTTCATTTATATTGATTATCTTATTCATAACTAAAGAAGAGTTAGCATACTATAATTTGTGATTTTCATCTAGACATTAAGGTACTCAACAATTTCTTAAGGCATAAATTATTAAATTAAGTGATTGTTGAAAGGCTAACATCAAGCGCTAACCAAAAGGAAGGGACATGGGGAAAAATATTCAAGAGAAAAGGAAACCTCTAGAATATTTTTTTCCTATGTCCAATTTCTGTTATTTTTCTTTGGAAATGCATACTAACATGTCACAAATCATAAATGTATCACTAACATTTCTCAAATAATTAATCCATTCTTGTTGCTAAAAGAGAAAAGCAATGCACAGAGATTCAAAATAATTATATATGTAGTAAAAACCATTCTGTAAATTTTCCCTGTTCACACCTTCTTTTCAAAAATCTTTTAAAACAGACTTTTGGCAATAGGGAATTTCTGGTTCCTTTTACATGCATCACCTAGAAATAATTCTACTAGGGACATAATAACAATCTTTCTTTATAAATATGAATAACTTCATCTCCTGTTGGACACATGGGATAACACATCAAGAGACTAACATAAGACTGCCTCCTTTGGACAATGAGAACTGGTGTTTATCTCTATGTAAACAAGGAAAGAGGTTTTTATAGAAATTCTGATTTTTATCTGCAGATTTAAAAAAGAGAATAAATTTTAAATATGCATATACATGTGCATATATGTGTATATCAATATCCCTTCAGAAAATAAAAAATGATACCTTTGTACTTTTTTTCTTTTCTATTTGTAGGTACTGAACCTTTTCCTGGCTTTGTTACTTAGCTCATTTAGTTCAGATAATCTTACAGCTATAGAAGAAGATACTGATGCAAACAATCTTCAGCTCGCAGTGGTGAGGATCAAAAAGGGAATAAATTATGTGAAAAGGAACATTCATGAATTCATTCGAAAAGCATTTGTTAAGAAGCCAAAGATTTCAAATGAAATCAGAAGAGTAGATGATCAAAATATGAAAAAGGAAAATTACATAACCAACCGTACACTTGCTGAAATGAGCAAAGATCAATATCACTATACAGATAGAGATGGGACCAGTGGTTTTGATAGCAGCATGGAAAGATATATGATGGATGAGAGTGACTATCAATCTATCATTCACAATCCAAGCCTCACAGTCACAGTACCAATTGCCCTGGGAGAATCTGATTTTGAAAATGTAAATACTGAAGAATTTAGCAGCGAGTCAGATATTGAGGGCAGCAAAGAGGTAAGATTATTTTATGCATATTTTTTTACTTTATGAAACTGTATAATCATTGTAAAGATTTTGTTCTTATATTTGCCTTCCCTCAGTAATTTCCAAACAAATCTACTCATGATTTCACTTATTAATACCAGAAAATGTATTTAACATCTTATGAATTACATAACAAATTCAATTGATTAGCACAGAAAATATATTTTTCCTTGTAAAAAAATTTATTTTATTTTCATATTATAGTTAAGAAAATTATTTATATTGCCTTAAGTCATGTGATAGGGGACTTTTCAAGCAATCATCAAGTAGATTCACATTTAATATGTAGTCTTTAGAATTCACAGAAGATGGCCTGTTGAGTTTATAGTCTCATTATGGATAAAAAATTGACTTGAAAAATAAATCTTTAAAATTACTTATAATGAGATGTTGAATCATTTTGTACAAATGCTATGATTGTTCAGAGAAGAAAAAAGCTAAAATGAGACCCTCAGAGAGAGGATTTCATGAGAAAGATGGAATTTGAAATGGGCTTGAAGTGAGAATTGAATAAGTAGGAGAGAGAAAAGAAGGGAAGAACTTAAGCTAAAATTATTTTCTATATCCATGATGATTTTAATTTCATCAACTTTATGTTTTTTATTTTAAGTAAGTTCATAGAATTTTAAAAATTCAAAACTATAGTAATAGTCATTATTTGGGGTATGTTTTGTGATTATTCAGCCTTTATATATTACAAACTAATTACATATGAATTAGGAATCTGAGTTCAGGTTAAATGATATGAATTGTCACTTAGTTGGTGCATGTCAAGGGAAGTATCTGTACTCACATCTTTCCTGACTCCAAGTTCAACATACTTTCCACTGCACTATGTTGTCTATTAGTTCTCATTTCTGAGAGATCTTTTGTTACCCTGTTTATTATAACTCTTCTGTTCAAAAGATCATAAAATGCAAAGAGGAAGAAAGAAATCAAAAGGGTTTGAAAAGTCCTTATTTGATTTTTCAATTTGGTAACTTCATGCGGAAAAGACCTCAAATTATGATCACATAATCAAGAACAATGAATATCATTTTCCTGCAAGGATAAAAAACTTCAGTTTTATGGAAATATGTATTCCCTAGAGTCATTCTTATAAATGTGCCTTCTTGATACAAGACTAATTCTGTGGCTGAATTGTATTAACTACTTTGTGTTGCTTCTAGAGTGAAACAACCCTCAAGAACTGAACATATGAATTTTTAGATGTTATTAAATATGTAGCTCGTAAAATGTTTTGGTTTGTCTGTTTGCTTTTGTTTAAATCGGAGTGCTTACAGGCCTTTCAAGGAAGTCTTACCAGTAAGGCAATCTAAAACCCTTTAGAATGATTTCAAAGAAGGGGGAAATTTTTTCCCTATAAATATCTGATTGTTGGTGTTGTCACTTTTGTTGTTTGGGGACCAAAACAGGTTGGTTTGTTTTAACATCCATTGGGGTAGAAGTTTTTCTTTGTCCAAGTTGTAATTTTTATTTTTAAGCCCTATGGGTATATAAATAGACAGTTAAGTGGTATAGCAGATCAAGCACCAGACCTGAAATCAGGAAGAATTATACGGCAAATACTTAATAGCTTTTTGACCTTGGGCAGGTAATTTAATCTCTCTGAAACTTAGTTTTCTCATTGCAAGTGGATGTCATAATACCACCTGCTCCCAAAGTTATGAGTATAAAAAAGACTTAACATTTGTAAATTGCTTTGCAGACCTTAAAATATTAAATAAACACTAGTTTTTACTTGGAAATTTCCCCGATATATTTTTTTTTGAGAGAAAGGAGCCCAGAAACTGCCAGAACCTGCAGTTGTAGGAATTCGCCTAATTTGCTTTGTGGAATAGTTCAACCATAGTCCATTGACAGCTGAGAACCAAGCAAGTTTCCTTGTTGATTGCTAGTTTATTTGAAGAGACCTCCATAGAAAATATGTGAAATATATTTCTATGAACTGTAATTAGATTCTTTATTCTGCACTAATGAACTGTTTGGGCTAGCAAACTTCTTCCAATATTATTGAAGTTAAAAGTTCAAGCAGCATGTTTAGCTATAATGCCTTCCTAAATCAATCTGGTTTCATTCTGCAGACTCAGTGTCTGTGCTTGATGGAAGGCTATTGACCTGAAGTAGACACAATTTATGTCTCCTGGAACTAGAAAACATATACTGTCATCCGTGGTTTAACCACTAGAATATGGACACTATTATATCTATTCAGAACACAGAATCCCCTATTTGATCCCAGAGTACCCACTTTTTAGGCCTAAGTCAGAGTGTTATTGCTACAGCACAATATAATGACATCTTAAATTAAATCTAAAGAGAAAATACAATTTTTCTCTTATCATAGTGATTCACTGTCATTAGAAATGTAGGATCCCTCCATATAATGTACAAAATCACCATTTATTTATGAAATAAAGATATAACACACACACACACACACACACACACACACACACAAACACCTATCATTGGCATTCACCCAATAATAGATTGCTTTTCCCCCTATTTAAAAGGTATATCAAACTGTCTTACTATAAGTACCTAAAAATCTTATTCTTAGGATGGTATATAAGTGATAACAATAACAAGAGGTTGCATTTAAGTGGTGTCTTAGTGTAAAGTGCAAAGCACTTTACAAATGTTATCTCATTTTATCCTCACAAAAACATGATACGTATTATTCCCATTTTACAGTCAAGTAACCTGAAGCAGGCAATGGTTAAGTTGCTTAACCAGGGTCACACAACTTGTAATTGTGTGAGACTAACATTGACCCAGTACACTATCTATAATACAGCCACCTGCCTCCTAATAGGGTTATCTCAACAATTAAATAAGATAATATATAAATGCTAGCTATAATGTTGACTATTTGTTTGAACACTTATTTTTCTCTAAATTTAAAATAATCATCAAAATCTTGATCCCTTCTAAAACACAAAGTGCAAAAAAATTATAGTAAATGATATGTTGGAAATCTCAAACTTAAATTATACTTTTAATAAAGTATACAATGCTATTATATCAAAAACATAGCCTTTCTTTTTAATATGATAATTTCTTAAAATAATATTAATGTCTTCACTCTGAGATCTCTAATCTAAATTATTTTTCAGTCACTTTTCTAAGCAGTCAGTAAGCATTTATTGAGGCATCTCTGCTAAATGATGTAGCTTTGAAAAGAGGTTAGGTCTCTTCCATTCAATGGTGGTTACAACAAGCAAATATGTATAAACCAGCTATGTACAGAATAAAGAGGAAATAACAAAAGGAAAGTATTAGATTAAGAATCCTGAGGATTGGATTTTACTTGGGATTTAAAGGTGACCAGGGAAACCAGGAGGCACAGATAAGGAGGGAGAGTTTTCCTGGCATAGAAAACAATCAGAGATAATTGTTGAAGCCAAGCGATTCCTTGTTCAAGGAATATCCTAGAGGCTATGGTTACTGGAATGAAGAATTTTTGGTAGGAAGTTAGATATCAGAAGACTGGAAAAGTGGAGAGGAAAGAAATGAGGTTATGAAAGACTTTGAACACCAAAAAGATATTATATTTGATTGGAGACACCAGGAAGTCACTGGAGTTTATTTGAGGTAGGTAACATGGTTAGATCTGCTATTTGGAGTTTTAGAATCTAAATTCTAGCCCAGAGTGTTGGTTTTTATCCTTTAAGAATAATAAATTTCAAATGACTCATCATGCTGAGTTTGAGAAAGGAAAGAAAAGGTTTGGATTTATTCCCTTGAACATATTTTAAAAGCTAGAAAGATCTTTTCAGGGTAGGAAGACAATTCACTTTTGACCTATTTATTCTTTGAAAAGTGAACTGGCAAATTATAGAAGGATTAAATAGGAAATTTACTGTCTATGAAGATCTCTTCTGGGAAGTATCATTTCAATTTTTTGGCATCTGTAATTACTATATTAAACCAAAATGGATATAATTATGTGTCAAAACCTACATGTAATTTAAGTTCATGGAAAGGACATGATTCCTAATTATCTTTAAAAAATTCTAGAACTATTCCAAGACCTTTTGTTTTTGTTTTAAAAATAATATCTACTAAAACAATTTTATTGTTGTCTAAAATATTCTATTTAAAATGACCTGAAAGAAAGTAATAGCATGATAGCACTGGAACACACATTGCTAAATATTCTGAACTTGATCTCTGTGTTTCGGCAGGTAAGTTCATAATCTGCTTAAAATAGATAATAATTGCATTCCTCTTTTTAGGAACAGAGATTCTTACTCTATTTTTATGTTTGGTAATTAGGAAGAAAAATGTATCTCTAAAGAGAAAAATTTATTAGTTTTTACTTTTCAGATATCTATTACTATAATCCAGCACTATTTTTTTATGATAGTACTACATTGCTGTCTCATTTGGTGTGTTGGTATATTTTCATTTCCAAACCTTTAGAAAATCTAGAGAATAATTCTTCATCTTCCATTATTAACTTTTACTGCCATATTTAACTTTATGGAAATTTTGTTGCTTAGAATATAATTCTTTTTCTAGGAGACATAAATATCTCTTCCCTAAAGAGTGCATAAAATAGTTTCTTGAATATAGTAGGCACTTAGCAAGTGCTTTTTGTCTAACTAAATAAGGACATCTGACAACATCATAGATACATTCAATTACTTCATCTAATTCGGTGATGAAGGTCAAATTTATATGAGCATATGCAACTAGAAATTCTCCTAAATTAAAATCATATTACTGATTATCACCTTCTAAGTAAAATTCCAATTAGTGGTAGTATATCTAAACCAGTTCTTCCCAACTATAGAATAATTGGCAAAGATATTATTTTTTGCCATTGCATTATTGGTCCTTATTATTGGTCCTTCCATCTCTTGAACAAATTAATGGTTTCACTAATGTTTGTTGAATTTAGTTCCTTGTGAATACCGACAAAAAGTGAAAATAAGTGATGCTCACTTTCAGACAAAAAGTAACTGAATGGAATATAGGTAGAATGTGGAATATGGGCAGAATCTATAGGTAGAATGTGGCTAAAAAGAAGCATTATATAAATTTCATATTCATCATAATTATCAATGAAACACTATTATGTTTTATGTTATCTTTTGCCTTTTGTGAACTTAACATTTAATTTTTCCAGAGATTTTATTCACACTATATAAATTCATAAGCCTGCAGGGTGACTCTCCAATAGCACTTATATTTGTCTTTCTGATTTGTTGACAAACTCTGCAATTTTTAACAATTTTGGTTTTCTTGAGAGCTCATGAACTATATATAGTAGGTATCATTTCTCTTCCAATCAACTTTTCTACTTCTCTAGCTCAAACGATAGGAATTCTGGTCAATTATTCACAGCTAGTGTGTATGTGTATATATATATACATATACATATATATATACATATACATATACATATATATGTATGTATGTGTGTATATATATGTAAAAAATAGAAACACAATTTTTTAAAAATTAGCAGTCATTTTGGAAAATGTGACTCTGGTTTAAGATTATGCAAAAAGGTCAACAGAAAAAATGTTTATTTCATTGATAATTATGATGAATATAAAATTTATATAGTGTTTCTTTTTAACTGCATATACCACATTCTACCTATATTCCACTCAATTACTTATTCTCTAAAAGTGAGCATGATTGTTATCTTTACTTCTTGTCCAAATTCGCAAGGAGCTAAATTCAGCAAACATTAGTGAAACTCTTACTAGGTCCAAGAGATTATACTAAGCACCAATAATACAATGGTAAAAAGTAATATCTTTCCCAATAAGAAAGTTCAGCCATACTAGCAAGGAACATAGCCTGATGAAGATTACCTGGAAATGAAAATTATACCACATTGAAATTGCTTGAAGTAATGGCATGTTTATCTTTATTGTTTAGTTGTTCCAGTTATGTCCAACTATTTTTTTTATCCCATTCAGAATTTTCTTGGCAAAGATACTAAAAATAGTTTGCCATCTCCTTCTCCAAGTCATTTTATAGATGAGGAAACTGCTTGAGGTCACACAGCTATTAAGTGTCTGAGGTCAGTTTTGAACTCAGAAAGATAGGTCTTCCTGATTCCAGATTCATCATTCTATAAGCTTTACAATAGATGCAGATGTAGAGAGAACTGATAACTACATCCAAACATTTTAAAGAAAGAAAGGCAGAAGTAGGAACAATGGGCTGATGTTTCAGAGAGGTAAATATTGAGTTCAGAAACTTCCTCACAGGTAGTATTCTATAATGGACTGGATAACTTAGTAGGTGCTCAATCTAGTGTTAGACAACTTATTTGGGAAGAAATAAAGAAGAATGGAGAAATGTTACACAAGGCATTCTTTCTAAGGTACAATTTGAACTGGATGTTCTCTGGCATTGATTTCAACTCTGGGATTTTTTGAAACAGCATATGATAAGGAAAAGAAAGTTCTAAATATTATTCTATCCATAAACAATTGATATTTAATATATACATATTTGCATAGTAATTCATACATATTTGTTTTGTGTCTGAATTTCATTATACTTGTATACCATAGAAAAATATGTTCCATTTGTAATATATTCTTAGAAAAGTAATTATATAACATTATGTGGCTCCATGTTTCTGTCAATTCTTTAAATAATTTCAGAATTTAGTGTAAATATTTTTATAGCAGTATTGTTATTTAGTTGATGTTTGAACAATAGATTCTGTAATCAATGCAAACTCATTCGGTGATATGAGAACCTTCTCTGCAAAATAGAGAAAACTTATAGCAAAGAAAATGCTCTATAGATTTTGTCTTGTACAGCTTATTTCTACTCATTTAATGATAGTTATTTTGGGGGGCAGTTAGGAGGCACAGTGGATAGAGTTCCAGCCCTGAAGTTAGGAGTACCTGAGTTCAAATCCAACCTCAGACACTTAATAATTACCTAGCTGTGGGGCCTTGGGCAAGCCACTTAATCCCATTTACCTTGCAAAAAACTAAAATAATAATAATAATAATAATAAAATAGAAAGATAGTTATTTGTGACTTTTTATTTATGATCAAATGCTTGTTCAGATACTACAAAAATGGCAAGTTTTCTGCGTCCATTTAAATAGAAGGGGTATTAGGGAGGAGAGGAGAAAAAGAAAATTTCTATTTTTTTATGATTGTCTTTTAGAATTATGTTGACTTTCTCATATTTATTCAAGCATACAATAAACATTATTATCATATATTTTAGATGTATTCACAATGATAATATTCAGATACATTATCTTCTTTATTTTTCGGCATTACCTAAATAACTAACCTGATTCTAGAAGCTGAAGTTAGTATGACTACATGTGTAACCTTCATTACCTTACATTCTTACTTCTCACAGGGGTAAAAAGCAAGGTGGATAAATCAAGGAAGCAGTTCTGGTGTTTTAAACCAGGCAGAGACAAATGTGACAACTTTTACACAGGTTACCTAAAAAAAAATCATGCCTATATGATATTTTTTTCAATGTCTCTTGTCTTGCATGCCAATAAGCTGAAATATATTTCTGCCAAAACCATTGCAGCAAAGTAAAATTCCATAACCTGGATTGAGGGTTTTATCACAGCATGTTCCTGGGGCAGTGCATCATATTTTTGTAATTCTCTTGCTGACAGTTCTCTGATACATCTATGTAATACTTCAGCATCCTCAACTGCATGTTTAATTGGTTTTAATCATTTGGATTATAAAAGTGAGAAATTGGGTATAACAGAAGCCATTAAAACATCATTGAACTTTTAGACTTTGGCCAATTAACCTTTTTTTTCTATTTTTAAATAGACAATTTATATGCCATTTCACTTTTACAATTTTTATTCTTTGAAATTTTGTTTCCAAAGCAAGGCAAATTTGGGAGGAAAAAAATTGAATTCATGTTGTAAAGAATTCTCAATCAGAAAGTGTTATAACTTTCATTTTAGTTAAAGGGGATTCAAAAAAATTGGTATTTGAATTCTGATTCAGGTATCTAAAAATTGGGGCTTAAATTCTAGCAGAGATTCATAAAAATGAAATAATTTTAGGAATTTTTAGTTAAATCTGTAAGACATCTGGATCCAGTCAGATATTTTCCATACAACTCATCTCTATATGGCACTTTAAATACTTATAAATTGCTTTTCTTTTATCATGCTTTTGCCAATGTTATCATCACTTTTTTAGATTAGTAAAATGAGACTCAACTAGTGTAAGGCACTAGCCAAGATTATGTAACAAGACATATCAGAAACAGGGTAGAAGTTGCAAAAAATCAAATTTAGCCTTGATATCAGGAAAGGGAAAAAAGAAAACTTTCTAAAAGATACCCTGAAGCAGAATGGTCTGCCTTCAGGGTTAATGGATTCTGCCACTTCAGAGATACTGAAGTAAAGGTTCAAGGGACCATATATCTGGCACAGTATATAGCAATAGATTCCTTACAGATGAGTTAGATAGCCACTGAATACTTTACAACTCTCAAATTCTGTGACATAAATCTTCTGACTCTAAAACCAGCATCAAAACTAAGATTTCTCAGATAGGAAAACTGTAGCAGTAGTTATGGATGCCATTTGTCCTAGATTACTAGTTGAGTCCCTGGTGGGGGATTGGAATATCTGAATGACAATCTTGATTTTCCACTAGATACTCGAAGATTCATGTAATTTTTCACAATAAATTTATTTACAATATGAATTACAATATCACATTTTTATTTTGTCAAAATATTAGCAATCTAACTTGACACAGATCAGTAGAAAAACTAACAATTTAGAGTGTAATTTTATTATATTTCTTAATAAATTATCAAGTGCAATGAAAATTAATGTCATGCCTTGGATAAAGCTTTTTGCTTCATTTAATTATTTCTTCAACTTTAAAGTTGTAATTGTAATTTGAATGGTCATAATAAAAAGTGATTTAGATCATTCCTTCTTAATTTCTCAGATTTTTATAAGTCATATATTTACTTTTTGATAGGTGATGATCTACTTTAAGCTTTTCTAAAACTTTTGAGACACGTTGGATTTATAGAAGTCAGTTATAGAAAAATATATATATATGCATATATATATACTAATTTACCAAAGCTACTATAGATTTCTTTGTGTAATGCTGCTCTAACATAAAATATGACAAGTTAACATGAATATTTAGTTGCAACCTCAGTAGATAGTTTTGAGTATTTGAAATAATGGCTTTTCTTTCTTTAAAATAGTGTGATCTTGAAAATATTTGTTTTATAATCCAGTTCATGACATTAATATACCTGTCCTTGTTGTGACATCTATATCACTACAATCCATTGTGGAATGATGAAAGCAAAACCTACTCAGAGATTTATAATGGGCAAATAAAAATACCTTGCTTCACATAGTATTACTTAATAAGGGAAAAATATATTAGTGTTTTCTGGTTTCTTTACTTTTAATTCTTCTAAAATATTTTACCATTAGGTTTATCTCTACTAAAGTTGTAATGACTTAGAGGCAATATTCCATCTGTAAATAATTTCTTTCTAAACAAAAAAAGTTCCACAGTTGGTTGGAACTTATTAAAAAATTTCAGATTCCACAAAAAAACCTACCATGTAGTGCTTCTATCAGAAAGTCAAGTGAAAAAAAGATCCCTTTTGTTGTCAACTTAGTAAATACATATAACCTTTGAGAAAGTTAAGCATTTTTGTTAAGAATTTAAATAATTGGAGAGAGGCTAAGGTGGCACAGTGAATAGAGCACCAACCCTAGAGTCAGGAGTATCTGAGTTCAAATTCAGCCTCAGATGTTTAATAATTATCTAGTTGTGTGGCCTTGGGCAAGCCACTAACAACATTTGCCTTGCAATAACCTTTAACAAAGAATTTAAATAATTTATATCTGAACAGATGTCTTATTTTAACAAAATACCTTTGACTTGCTTACTAAGTTACTTCAAGAAAACATGAATCACATTTTTTATGAAGGTCAATTGACTAAAATTTTGAAAATTTTGGAAATCTTTGTAAATAGCTCTTCAAAATACAGCATTTTTCTTCAGCATATTTACAGAAAATTAGGCTTCATGGATTTGGTAATGAAGCTTTTTTAACAGAAATCTCTCAAAAGTGGCTTAAGAATGGAAATAAAATTCTGTGACTGTAGTTGCCCATTTTTACATTTTCCTGATGTCTAACATTGTGAACAATGATCAAAACAAAACAAAAAATCATTAACTATAGTTTATCTGTTATTTTGTGCTTCACAATCAAAGATCATGGTCAAATTGGTCACTAGTCATCTGTAACCATGTGATTCCTTCCCTTTAATTTTACAACTATTTGAATAATTTTCATCACATTTCTTGTGTCATTATGTAATTAGTCTGCTAGTTACTGTCATTTTCCTTTATGTCTCAGCCTATCATGAATTATTTTTCATGTCCCTAAATTATTTTCTGATTCCCACTTTTATTCACTGTATAAGAGTGACATATATCTATTCTTTAGTTATGGTCAATTCAACTGAGTTTTGCTGCAACGTGCCAATATGGAAATGTTTTAATTTCTTCAAGCATAACTTGTCCATTGGCCAAGATTGTATACCTTGTTCTAATACTTAAATCAATGTGATATTCTTAGCACTATGTTCAATTTTTTTTCCATTCTGCCATCCCTACTACCAAAAAATTAAAGTGAAGAAAAATAGTTTAAAAGTAATTTCAATGAAAAAATAGCTTTGAGGGTTATTTTATATTTTTATATTCTAAACAGATTAGCATAATTAAAAAATAATTATCTTGGAGAACAAACCTTCCAGTGTTACTAAGCTTTTCTGAAATTAGCCACTTATCCTCAGATAAGATAGCTTTAAGTTTGAAATGACTTTTCTTTCTTTAAAATAAGTGTGATCTTGAAAACATGCCACCTATCTATCCCCCTACCATCATAGTCTTGGAGAGCCCCAGGATAGCCATATATCCACATGAAGTATTAGAAGTCTTGGGGGGGGGAGTGGGGGGGATAAGCTTCATTTGAATGTAATTTTCCTTTTTCTGCTTTGTCCCTTTGCATCTGTTATTTAATTTCTATGATTACTTACTCCATTCATGATTATTGAAACCCCTCTATATCTTCTGATTCCTGGTGATTCTTGTCCATGTTTTCTCATAAATAAAAAAACTACATGATAATAGATTTTGAACTGAAAAGGACCTGAGATTTAAAATAGTTTAGTCTCACTATTTAAAAATAGTGAGGAAAAAAACCTTACAGGTATCAATTAGACCTGAGATATGAAGCTAGATCCATTACTGTATGTTTTAGCTTTTCTTTATGTAAAAAGATACCCTTCTCTTATTCCTTAATTCATATAGATTTTATAGTTCAATATATAGGATAATGTTTGTAAAGCACTTAACTTCATAGTTTCCCCCGCTGCTATAGTTATTATGGTAATCAAACTGCATCGGTGATTATTTAATATCACCTATAAGATTAACTTCTTTACTATGTAAAAACAAGTTGATTATTAATTACCAGTGTATTTCATAACACAGACATAACAAAATAGTGACTTGAAAAAATATGGGATTAGGGACAGTAGAATAAATAGTTTCTTTTCCTTTTGCAATGTTCAGAGTTTCATATATTTATTAAAGGATTCTATAGTAGATATTGTTTTGTGAAGTTAGTTATCTGTTGTTGACTTCGGAAAAGAAAGAACTATTCATTTGAAAGGTGCCTTTTAGCAGAATTAACACTGTGTATAATACAGTCTAATTACATGTAATTTTGAGTTGGGTAAATAGTTTTCATTCCAATAAGAAACATTAATGAATAGTCCTGATATCAGCTCTGAGTCAAAGGAATTCCTACTGTAACTTATCAAAATAATAAAGCCCAACAAATAAAGATTTTTTTTTAATGTGAAATTACCTGAAAGGAAATATATTTTATTCTTTACTTTAATCATCTAATTGATGAAATTTAATGAGAAGGGCAAAGAAGTATCCTCAAAATAACTTTTAAATTACTCAAGTCATATTCATTAACCACAATCCAAGAGTTTTCCACTTAAAAAAATAAATTCTTCCATTAAAAATAAACAAACAAAAACTAAATAAATAATACAGTGAAGAATTAATAAAGATAAAAATACTATATGCAAATATGAAAAAAGAACTTTAAGCTGTATAAGGTATAGAATGAAAAATTCCTAACCTTATTTTATTTCTTAGGCTCTTTAGATATTCTCAGAAAATCTATGGACTCCTCAGAATTATGCTTTTAAATACATAAAATAAAATGTAGAGCATTAAAAAGGAAACCAATTACAATGAAACACAGCTACCAAAATACTAAAACACATAATTGTTGACCCAAGTTAAAAATCTCTGGTTTAGTGGAACATGTAAGCAAATGGCTATGTTTATATTTTTATCTATTTATAGATAAATTTATATACATAAATTCCCCTGCATGTCTCTGTGTGTATATATGTGTTTACACTTGTGCTGTGAGTAAATCCAAATCCTCCCTGCTGTGACTCATTTGACAGCATATTTTCAGGTCTATTACGTTGGGTTTAGGAAAGATATATTATTCCCACTGTACAGATATTTAACATGCCTGTGGCAATTTGATTCACCACAGAATGGGCAATAATTGGCTCCTTTGCAAGTCATATTCTATAGAAAAAATTAATATGCATATACTTATCAAAAAATTATTTTTATGACTAATATAGACAAAAACTATACTCTGCTCTATTACTTTAAAAAAAAGTCCCATCTATTAGAGAAATCAGGTTGCATGGCAATTCAAGGAAGCCTGGAGGAATTTGCATGAACTGATGCTGAGCGAGATGAGCAGAACCAAAAAAATTTTCCAGCACTTGGCACAATTCCTGCCTTAATAGAAGTCACTTGATATGACTACTTACTTTTGCTTGGCCCCCAAAATCCTTTGGAAAGTGAAAAAAAATTTCTCTAAAACTATAGTTTTGGGGCTGCTAGGTGGTGCAGTGGATAGAGCACTGACCCTGGAGTCAGGAATACTTGAGTTCAAATCCAGCCTCAGACAGGTAATAATTACCTAGCTGTGTAACCTTGGGCAAGCCACTTAACCCCATTGTCTTGCAAAAAAACTTAAAAAAAGAATAAAACTATAGTTTCTGAGTATTCCTGAATATTCATTAATGTAAGCATCTACATTCCTAGATTTTCATTTGCTTCTAAATTATGAATGCCTACAGCATGCTAGAGTCCTGTTATTGAACTCTCAATCCAAAGTACAATCACCTAGTGGGAATAATGCCTCTAATGCCTATTATAAAATGCTAAGTACAGTAGAGCTGATCATTGTACTTTCATGAGGACTGTGTCTGCTTACATCATTCCTCCCTCATACAGGATTATATTTGTGCTGTTTTTACTGATGTCATACTCTGTGTGGTAACAAGATTGAAATAGTTCAGTCAAAATTTGCACTTATAACTACTGTCATTTAATATAGCATTAGTAACTGACCCTAAAAGCCATCAAGAAATTTAAAAAACTACAACCTTATGACAAATATAAAATTATAGATTTGGTTCAGTTAATTTAAATGGTATTTCTAATTCTGTTTGAGAGCCATGGTTAATGCTTGATTTGAGATGCTATAAAAGTCTTATGAGCCACATTTGTTAGTACTTTGAAAATGTTCATTCATATATGAGCAAATGAATATGCAATGAAATAGTGTTCTTTCTTTTATAAGTACTAAATTAGAAAATTATATTTGCTAATAAATATGTATATATATTCATATATACATATATATCATTTCTAACAAAAGAGGTGGAGTTTTATAATGTTCATTTAAGTTTAGGCATTATATAGATTTATAAAAAACTGTCATTTTGTCTTAGAATTAATTTTATGAACATAAGGAAATTAAGTGCATTATTCTCATATATAAATCTATCATTTTTGATTTCATTGGGATCACATGTGAAACTCAATTTTTTATTAAACTAGTTTTGAACTTTTTATGCAAATTATTTTTGTGTAAATGCTTTTAAATTTTATGCATCAAATTGGAAGAGAAAACTTAATTGGCCTTTTGAATTCTGCTTTTAATGCTTTATACTTTTAAAATTCTATCTTATATTATTCTAATATAATGCCTTTTATGTCAAAGGAAGAATTTTTAAATGTTGGAATCTTCTCTTGCTTTCTTCTGCTCTGTTTTTTATTCTTAACTATTAAAAATGCATTCACATAACCAGTTGATCAAACTGAATTGAATCTTCAGTTAAAAAAAGATAGCAGTAGTATGACAACTGGTGAAATGCTATGGATTTTGCAGTCTTGATGGTCCTAAAACATATTTCTTGTTGCTTTTTAAATGCAATGAAAAGTAGATCATGGTAAGACGAAAAACTTAAATACAATTCTATAATACAGATAGAGTAGCGCTAGTATCAAAAGGTTATTTTTCTCTTTAAGGGTATTTTTAAGAAATAAAATGCATTACTATTTTTTAAAAAAATATTTATTTTGCAATGTTTATCAACAATTATAGAAGCCACACCAAGAAGTGGTTAGAAAGATGAAGCAACGACACATTGCAAGGTTTCTAGACCTCAGTGTTTGCCCATACATTTCTTTGGCCAGTGTATTGTTGTGTTTTGCCTAATGTGTTGCATGTTTCTCAGTACAAAATTCAAAAGGTACTTTGTTAAAGTAATTCTAAAATTATTTTGTGGCTGGGGTTTTTTTGTGTGTTTTTTTTTGTTGTTGTTGTTTTTAGCGAGTACATCGATCTAGCTCCTCTGAAGGTAGTACAATTGATAATGCTATCCCTGAGGACAGAGAAGAAGCAGTAGCTGAACCAGAAAATTCTGATGAGCCAGAGGCCTGTTTTACAGATGGTAAGAGGAAAACTGACTCCTGTTCATGGTGATTTTGCTTTTGTTAATAGATTCAATTTTTAAAATGATGTTATAAATATTTTTGTTTCTCAGTCTTCTAGTACCAAGGATTGAAGATTGGGTCATAACATGAGCAGGTATCCTAATTAAAATCAGATTATTATATCACTAGCATTTAGTGAGCTTTCCAGGAGTTTTTTCCATTCATACTCACATTAGCAACATCCTCCTTATTTGTTGACTAATAGCATTTATTTATAAACAGTTGCTTGGAAGAAAGAATAGTCATGAAAAAAATAATTCTGCCTTGCCCAAATGGTAAATGAATAATAAAACACTGGATCATCTGAAATCTATAGTTAGCTAGACCCATAGTTAGCAGAGAGGTGGGCACTCTTATGGGAGGAGAAGGTCTCTATGATTTCATTTTTTAAAAGAATTCTTTCTGAAGGGATCTCTTCCCTATAAACTGGAGTTGAAGTATTACAGAGTTGCCTGGGGCTCTGGGATATTAACTTATTTACCCACAGAGGCAAGGCTTGTATGTTGCCCTTTGATTGTTTTTCTTGGCAAAGATGCTAGAGTGGTTTGCTATTTATTTCCCTCTCCAACTCATTTCATAGATAAAGAACTGAGGCAAATAGGGTTTAAGTGACATAAGTATTTGAACCCAAATTTGAAGTCAGGAAAATGAGTCTTCCTGTTTCTAAGTCCAATGTACTATTCAATGTGCCACCTAGCTAACCAAGGCTAGTACAAATCAGTGGTAATACCTGAGGTTGAATCATTTTACCTAATAAATTTCCTCCCAAGTCACAGCACTTGTAATGTTGTAATTGGGTTGATAAATCTGTGAAGAAAAAACAGACTGTGGAGTCAGATTCAAGATGTCAGGGTAAAGGGAGAGACTCACCTGAGGTCTCTAACAAACCTCTCCAACTGCCTTTAAATAATAACTAAATAAATTCTATAGTGACAGAACCCACAAAAAGATGGAGGGAAACAATTTTCCAGTCCAAGACAACTTAAAAGATCAGCAGGAAAGGTCTATTGCACCAGGACAAGAGAGGAGCATAGTTCAATGTAGGCCGTATCAGCATAGACTTGGGCCCCCAGCAAATCAGGCATCAGAAGGTGACAAAATCAGTAACAGAAGTAACAGTTTCCAGACCTCACAGAACACAGATGGTAAGGTGATTGAAGAATGGGTCAGAAGAATATTTATAGTGAATCATTTTGTTGGCACCAGGGTCAGGAGACTGATCTATTACCTATATTTGGGCCTGGATTTATAGTCCTATGTCTTAGTCCAGTGTGAAAAGGAACACTAATATAGCAGAGCTTGAAGCCACAGAGGAGTAGGAATTCTGGTGACAATTCCAGGTGAAAAGAGTGCTTAAAAGAGTGAAAACCAGTGCACAATACAGTATATAAGATCTTACCATCTTGGAGAAGGCAAAAGTTTATATGTCCCCATAATTATCTCTGATAATAGCTACACAAAAAAACATAAAGTTAGGACAGTACCCCCTCCATAGGGAAGCAGAGCTCCACTTTAGCTTAGAGTTAAAAGTCAAGAAATAGCCCAGAATCTCTGGGAGGGCTGAACAAAGATGGCAATGTGAAGGCAACATTTCCCGGGAAGCTCCTTCACCCCAAAACTCCAAACACCATCAGATTATGACTCTAGTCAAAATTTAGAGGGGCAGAACTGACAGAAAGACTGTATTATACATTTTCCCAGTCCAAGGTAACTTAGAAGTTCCACAGGAAAGGTATGTTTCACCAGGACTGGAGGGATCACTGGGAACAGCTTGAAGGAGTGGTGAAAGAACTCTGATGCACCAGAATGAGTGTGGAGTGAGGAGCATTGGCCTCAGAGCAGCCCTGCTTGTGAGAACCTGCAGTGGGAATCAGAGAAACCAGCCTGCACCTCCAGAACACAGCCCACAGATGGTAAAGGGGTCAGGGGAGACTGCAGAAATCTCTCTGCTCTCCCTGGGGCAGGACTCCTATGTTTGCCCACACTCAGATCCAGGTTGCAGTTTCACCTTCCATACTAAGATAGCAAGGATCCTCCTCCCAGCTCCAGGGCAGAAGGGAGTGCCTGTGATCATCTACATATCAAAGCACAGGCAAGAGAGCATAAGACTTTGGAGGAATAAAGGTCCCAGTGGGGTGTCCCAAAAAAAACCCCAAAGCCTTGGAAGTTCTATAAATTAGTCTTGGGCTGAGGAAATGAGCAAACAACAAAAAAAAGAAGAATTTGACCATAGAAAATTACTTTGGTCCCATGGAAGATCAAAACATATACTCAGATGATGATAAAATCGAAGCTTCCATATCCAAAACCTCCAAGAGAACTAGAAAATGGGCTCAGACTATGGATGAATTCAGAAAAGACTTTGAAAAGCAATTGAGAGAGGTGGAGGAAAAATTGAGAGGAAAAATGAGAGTGATTCAGAAAAATCATGAAAGAAATAGGCTAGAAAATGGGCGACCAACAGGAAAATAAAATCTGAAGATTAAAATGCATACTCAGAAGAATACAATAAAGTTAAAATTACTGCATCCAAAGCCTCAAAAAAAATATGATTTGTTCTCCAGACATGGAAAAGCTCAGAAAGTATTTTAAAACTCAAGTAAGGGAAGTAAAGAAAAAAATGGTGCAAGAAAATCATCATGAAAGAGTCACTCATTTGGTAAAGGAGGCAGAAAAAATACTGAAGAAAATAACACTAAAAAAACAGAATAGGGTAAATGGTAAAAAGAGGTACAGAAGAATACCTTGTAAAGCAGACCTGGCCAAATGGAAAATATACATAAATTCACTGAAGAGATGAACTCCATAAAAAGTAGAATTGGAATTGGTTAGGAAAAGGAGGTATAAAAACTCACTGAAGAAAATAATTCCTTGAAAGTTAGTACTAAGCAAGTACATATGGTCATTCATAAAACAGTGTATAGGAATAAACATAACTTTCCCTAGATCATACCACCTTGGAAGAAGCAAATAATTTTATGATACAGTAAAAAACAATCAAACAAAATTTTAAAAATGAAAAAATAGAAGAAAATGTGAAATATCTCATTAGGAAAACAACTGGTGCATAAAACAGATTCAGGAGAACTCATTTAAGAATTATTGAAGTACCTGAAAGATGATCAAAAAAAAAAAGCTTAGGTGTCATCTTTCAAGAACCAGAGAATAAAATAGACATTGAAAGAATCCATTGGTCACCTCCTGAAAGAGATCATAAAATGAAAACTCCCAGAAATATTATACCCCATTTCCAGAGCTCCCAGACAAAGGAGAAAATATTACAAGCAACCACAAAAGAAAAAATTCAAATATCATGGAGCCACAGTAAGGATAATACCATATTCAGCAATTTCTACATTGCTAAGGTTCAGATGGCTTAGAAGAGAATACTCCAGAGGTCAAAAGAGGTAGGGTTACAATCAAGAATCACATACCCAACAAAATTAAATATATCCTTCAGTGGAAAAATAAATATTCAATGAAATAGAGAACTTTTCAAGCATACTTGATGAAAAGACCAAAGCTTAATAGAAAATTTGATTTTCAAATAAAAGATGCAAAAGAAGAATAGAAGATGAACAGGAAAGAGAAATCATAAGTGATTCAATAATATTGAACTGCTTATATTGCTATAAAGGAAAATAATCTTTATAACTTCTAAAAATTTTCTCATTATTTTGGTAGCTAAAGAGTATACATAAACAGAAAGCAAAGGTATGAATTAAATGTAATGGTATGATTATCTTTTAAAAACCCTAAGGGATGAGAAAAAATGAACTAATAGAAGGGGAAAGGGAAAGGCAGAATGAGATAAATTATCTGACATAAAAGAGATCTGGAAGAAATTTTACACTGGAGGGAGAAATGGGGGAAGCAGGGAGGGAAGACATGAACCTTAGTCTCCTTGGATTTGGCTCAAAAAGGGAATAATATCCACTCTCAGCTAGGTATAGAAATCTATCTCTCCTACCAAACAGGAGAGTAGGAAGGGATGTGGATGGGTATGGGGCAGGAATTTGGGGAGAGTGATGAGAGGAGTTGATTGAAAGAAAGACAATTTGGGGGAAGTAAAAATCAGAAGCAAAACAATTTGAAGAATGAACTTAATGAAAGAAAAGTGAGAGTAGGATAAACAGGGAGAAAATAGAATGGAAGGAAACATAAATAGCTGATAATTATTATTGTGTGAGAAAAACATTTTACAATGACTCTCTGATAAAGACCTCATTTCTCCAACATAGAAAATTGTGTCAAATTTATGGAAATAAAAATGATTCCTCATTTGACAAGTAGTTAAAGAATATGGGCAGGTAATTTTCAGACAAAGTAATCAAAGCTATCAATAGTCGTATAAAAATGTTCTAAGTCACTATTGGTGAGAGAAATGCAAATTAAAACAACTTTGAGGTATTACCTCACACCTGCCAAGGAAAGACAAAGACTGATCAGATGATTGCACACTTCTCAAAATGTGCTGTTGGACTTAGATATCATTCCTCTAAGTGATTTGATCTAACAGGCAATATGTGCAAGTATAGAGCATAGTGAAGACAGAGAGTAGGAATTAAGAGTCAAAATGATCTGAATTCAAATATAGCCACAAACATATAATAACTGCTTTTATGGAAAGGTCAGGAAATATTTTTGTACCTTAGTTTTCTTATCTGCTTAAAATTCTTGAAATATGCACTTGAAATATGAACTGAAGTTCAAATAGGAGAATACATATAAAGTACTTTGTATGTTTTTCAATTGTATCTAACTCCTCTAGGTAACCTAGACTTAAGAGAATGTTAGTCTGCTTTAGCTTAGGCCTAGCTCTTCCGAAAGAAGGAAGCCTCATCCTATAATCAAACCAAAAATAAATCAAAGTAATTAAGAGCTTCTTTTTAAACATCTTCATGTAACTGTAAATGTCAGGGATATGACAGTAGAAAAGAGCAAAACTAACTGATTATAGAAATATAGAAATATAAACTGCATATTATAGCACCATTTGTATTTTCAATAATAAAGAAGATGATAATGATGATGATAACTGATATGATATAGTGTTTTCTAGTTTGAAGATCTAAATTAAAGATTGAAGATGATTGGGGCAGCCAGGTGGCACAGTGAATAGAGCATCAGCCCTGGAGTCAGGAAGACCTGAATTCAAATCCAGACTCAGACACTTAATAATTACCTAGCTATGTGACCTTAGGCAAGTCACTTTAACCCCATTGCCTTACAAAAAACAAAAAAAATAATAATTTAAAAAATTGAAGATGATTATATTTATTCTCATTTGAGATCATATGAACCATAATATAATAAAAGTCATATTAATTTACTATTCCATATTTTTTAGAAAACAAATAGTAGCAAAATAAAATGTCAAAAATTGCTAAGCAGTGGGGCAGCTTTGTGGCATAGTGGATAAAGCACCGGCCTTGGAGTCAGGAGTACCTGGGTTCAAATCTGGTCTCAGATACTTAATAATTACCTGGCTGTGTGGCCTTGGGCAAGCCACTTAACCCCATTTGCCTTGCAAAAACCTAAAAAAAATGCTAAGCAGTAAATAAAGACAACTAAATGATCTTGAAGATTCTTTCTAAAACCAAATACATTGAAATGATGAAAGAATTCTATTTTCCTTAAATATTTTTGCATATTTTATTTTATTGGAAAAGTTATAAAACTAATAGGTAGGAACTATCATAAATTTTCTACATGATTTTCCATCATAATATGGAAAAGAGAGCATTTGCCTTCTAGAACCAAGATTATCAAAACTTTTGCAGTGGCAGCATCCTTTTCATTTAATAAAATCTGCAGAGTCCTGGCCAAAAAAAAAAAATCTTTCCAAATGACTTTTTAAAAACATTGACCATCAATACTCCCAGATTGCTATATTAATTTAAATTATTTTTAAAAAAAACTTTAAAAGCAGTTTTTTGGTTCTTTTGATTATGCACATCTTAGAAGATGAATATTCAATATTAATAAATATTATATAATTTATAATACTATTTGTTAATACAGATAACCTTGCATGATATTATAAAACAATTTTCTTCTTCCCCCCTCCTTTTATTTATATGGATCAATTTTTGAAGGCATTGTTCCAATTAATCATGCTTTCATTTTTATATTACTATAGTTTTATTTTAAATTTTCTGTAATTATTTGAGATGGACCTGTTTATTTTTATTATCTATTTTTGAGACATTTATCTATTTATTTATTTTATTCTTTGAGAAAGACCTATTTATTTTTAAACTTAACAATCATTGTATCAGTAATGCTAGAATAAAAGCTTAAATTGGAGCTATCAGTAATTATTTTGGCATTTCTTCTGTATATGGAAAGTGTTTCTTGAATTAGGCTCAGGTGGTACTTATTTCATCATTAAGAAATAAGACTACCAAAGAGATCAATTAACCCAAATCTTTCATTTTCTAAATAAGAAAAATAGTATTGATTTGTTTAAGGTTACACATACCGATAATAAGAGTTATTATTCAAAGTTTTTGCTTCATTCATTTTGCCAGATTATCTAGTATTATCATTATAAAAGTTATTATAATTGTTATAAAAATGATAGTAAATAGCTAGAAAGAATGTTGGCATTGTAGACAAAGAACATCTTCTCAAATTGAGCACTTCTACTTAATACCTTTTCGACTTTTGGTAAGTCATTTAGCCTTAAAAGTCTTCATCTGCAAAATGAGAAATTTACATCAGATGAGCCTTCAAGGTCTTGTCTTGCTCTAGGATTCTGTACATAATATGTATTTGTGAATGCCAGATATGCTATGGGGTGGAAGGGAGAGGATGCTAACATGATACTCTGTTTAGACTTTGGGGGAGCAGAAGAATCATTCATAAGTCATTGCACAGTGAATAGAGACTTATTTACCTCCAAATTAGCAAGAATATACACAAGAAGGATAAAGTGACATTTAGCTTATATAGATGCAGTCCCCCTCAGGAGGGCAGGGTATGCTAATTCACATGGTCTTTAGGAATCTGACAAGTCAGAGGGGTCCCAATTCCATACAAATGGAACTTTTTAATGTTCTGTGATGACCAAGAAACTGTTTAATGGATTAGGAGCCCATCAGTTCCTGGTGACAGCTTTGTTGCCTTTTAGTCAAAATTAATCCCTCTTGTGGGTCTGTTCTTATCACTGATGAACTCTGGCAAATCTCATTTTAAGCATTTTCAGATTGAATTTAGAACAATAAGTACAATTGCACAAATAAAAAATATTCAATTACTTGTGGCTCCTCAGGTAAATGTCCATATTCTATGTACAAACAACACAGAAATTAAAGTTGACTTTTTTCTGTATGGCATTTATCATATATTACAACTTGATTATTCATGTACTACCATGGATTACTTTCAGAGTTCTGGGATTCAGGTTGATATGAGTTGCTTTACCTTGGATAAATACCACTTTAAATTTCCAGTAGGAACATACTCCTTAATAATTATAAGACTATATTGCTTATCACATGGGTTATATGATTTCATTTTTAATTGCCTGTTATAGGTTGTATGCTTCATTTTGGCATTAGGAATACAAAAGGTAAAAAACAACATAGCACCTACTGTCATCAATGTTACATTGTAATGCAAGGAGGTTTTTAGTCAAAAAAAAAACCTGGACTCAGAATCCAATTATACTTTTTTGTCAATTGTTTAGTCTCCGAAATGAATCAGTGGAAAAAAACCAGTGAGACAAACTAAGACAAAAAGAAGCTGAAAACCATGATTAAAATCTATAGCCTCATGATTTTGCAAATGAGACTGAACTCAGGCCTGAACAGTCTAAAGTGACTTATTCAGTATCACACAATGAATAAATAGCAAAACTGAGATTTGAATATAGTTCCTCTAACTAGAAGGAAAGCCAGATGGTGAGCCTGGAGTCAGGGAGATCTAAGTTCAAATCTTGTCCCAGAAGTTTAGTAGGTATGTGAACCTGGTCAAATCACTTAAACCTATTTACCTCAGTTTCCTTATCTGTAAAATGAGCTGGAGAAGGAAATGGCAAGTATTTCTGCCAAGAAAATTCTAAAGGATATGACTGAAATGACTGAATAACACATATCTTTGATTACAAGGGACTGCTCTATAGTGGCAAATGAGGAAAATAGGCTAAGGAGGATAAGGACTGAGAAAAAAAAAGCTGTTAGAATTGGCATTGAAGAGTCCAATTTTAGGATAGTGATTGGAAGTGAGGTAAGATTAAGAGGAGTTGCTGCAATCAGTGAATAAGAGATAAGAGTCAAGACTAGGTTACTTGAGGGTTATTCCTCCCATTCCATTTTTTTTAAAATTCCATTTTCAACAATTGGTGCATTTTGTTTCCATACAATAAATTACTCCTTGGAAACCTCCAAATGAACTCCCCTAGAAATAAACTTCTCTGAAAACACAAGCTATATTTATCAAATAGAATGGGATTTTTTTGTACTATTTATACTTTTGTCTAGGGTTTAAAAAAAGGATGGATGTATTCTGGCTAGTTTATCTTCAAAGGTTTTTGTGACACTACTCCTTTGATCTCATTCTCTTTGATTAATCCTTCTCATTCTCTTTTGCTGGATCATCAGCCAGGCCCTTCCCCCAAACTATGGGTGTATCTTCAAGGCTCACATCCTCTTCTCTTATATTGATCCCATTAGCTTTCATGCATTTAGTTATTATATTTATGGAGAGGACTTTGAGACATTTATCTAGTCTATTGTCTCTTTTGAGCATTTATCTAATTTTAACTACATATCCAAAACAAACTATTATTCCTGAAAAATCCCTATTTATGTTTATAGATCTACCATTCTTCCAGTCACCCAGGCTCATAATTTCAGTCTTCCATCTAATCAGTTTTCTGGAATCAATTCCTTCAACATCTTTCATATATGTTCACTTCTCTTCATAAGCAGCACAAGCATTATGGTCCAGGCCATCGCTAATTTGTCTCATTTTTGCCATTGAATCTCCAGTGCCTAACTTACTAAGTGGAACATAGTATGAGCTTAATAAATGTTTGTTAATTGATCATTTTAAGTAATTATAGTTGATAAGGGAACTTAAAGAATTTGTAAAGAGAAAAAAGTACTGGAGCTAGGACAGAACCTTGGGATATGCCCACAGTTTGAAACGCGGGGCAAAAATTGGTGATATTGTAACAAAATAATCTTGAGGAGTGAACAGATCAGAGGCAAAAACAAATTAAACAATATCATTGAAACCAAAGAGGATGGTATTTAAGGTAACTCCAGGGATAGTTCTGAGAAGTACATTGTCATCTGCTGCAAATGTCAAGCAAAATTAAAATGAACAAAGGAGTATTGGTTTTAACAATTTAGATAGAAAAAAATACATATAAGAATTGTTCTTGTATTCTTGAAGCATATTATCTATTAGGAATAAGATACAGGGGCAGCTAGGTGGTGTAGTGGACAGAGCACCTGCCCTGGAGTCAGGAGGACCTGAGTTCAAATGCGACCTCAGACACTTAATAATTACCTAGCTGTGTGACCTTGGGCATGTCACTTAACCCCATTGCCTTGCAAAAAAAAAACCTAAAAAAATAAATGAATAAGATACAGTCATAAAGTTTAATACAAAATGTTATATAAACACAATAAAGAGTAACAAAAACTGTTATGGGGTGGTACTTAAAGAGCATTCTTCCTTGTTCTCCATTGATCACAGTTAAAATCAATCAGTTTGCCAATTACTTAAGCATGATTTTAGAAAATCTTAATTTTTTAACATAATGAGTCAGTGAATAGTTATTTCTATAATTTAATATAAGCTTTTGTGCTGTTTTTATAATGTGCACATTGTTGAAACTTTTTTTTTAAATCTGAGGGCTTTAGATAAAAATGATGAAAGATGATATAGCCATTATGTAATACAGCATCAGAGAAACCTAATGAAGCCACCCAAGAGAACTAAATTTTCCCTTTGGTACTAATTAAAGTGTTTGAGAGGTTTTCTGCTATGTTTACATTTATTTAATGGGTTTTTATAAAAGGAGAAGTGATAGTATTGCTAACTAGGTAGGTTCAAATTCTCTTTGGATTTACTTTTGTCTATAAATCCGCCAAGTGGCTGAAAATTCTGGTCCCACAAGGAGAGAATGAAAGTCTCTAAAGTGAAATAAACCCAGAAGGAAATTTTTATGAATTTTTATCATATGAAAAGTTTTCTCACTTTTCCAATTGGGATATGTACAGTGGAGGGGAAAAGGAACTGGGTTGTGTGTGTGACTTGATTTACCGGATCAAGTAATACAGATTTTTTCTCCTTTTTCATTCCAACAATATTTCAAAGGTCTTGCAATCCTTCATGTATGCAGATCAAAACCCATGTAGAGCTTACTACATACGTTCTTAAAATAAAGGTATCTAGCATTCTGAGAAGTAAAGTTACCTCCCCAAGATCATATTAATACTTTCAGAGACAGGATTTGGTCTTTCTGTCTCCCAAATTTAGCAGCTATATGATCAGATATCCATTGTTTCTCAAATATTAGTCATTTAAAGAATTAATATAATGATTTTCTTCTATGGCAATTAATAGAAAGCAAGTGTAATTAACCCTACATATGAACTTTTTTTTCATATTTAAGCAGTATTATAAGTACCAAGAACTAAGACACTGTAAAAGATTCTAAACATTTTCTTCTTATCTCTATACATGCCTTGGCAGACATAATTTCTAACTTAAAATTATTTTTCAGTACTGATTAGTTGCTATTTTTTAAACTCATAACATTTTTTTCAATTATGATATATTTTTGGAAGAAAATAGCAACATACTGCTTTCAGAATTTCTCTTTCTTGCTAATCTTAACTATGATTAACTTTAATAATAATCCCTCCTATTTACTTTTTCCATTGCCTTTGTAATCTGTCTAGAATTCATGGGAGGAAATATTTCTAGGGTTATAATTAAATATTTGTGTATACCTTTTGAACAGAGACTTTCAAAACCCATAGGATCCTGTTTACTTGGAGAGATAGTTTACTCTCTTGGCTCATGTCTCCTACCCAAGAGACTTGGGAAAATGTATTCCTGGGGTGGCTAGGTGTTGCAGTGAATAGAGCACTGGCCCTGGAGTCAGGAGTACCTGATTTCAAATCCAACCTCAGACACTTAATAATTACCTAGTTGTGTGGCCTTGGGCAAGCCACTTAAACCCACTGCCTTGTAAAAAACTTAAAAAAATTAAAAAGAAAAAAGAAAATGTATTCCTGGTACTCTCCTATATGCTAAAACCAACTTCTTGGTTACAAGTTTATCATTCATGTTAATACATATTTTATTTTATCCTAGGTAAAACAGACAGTTACTGAAGATTTTTTAAAATTTTATTTATTTAAGGCAATGGGGTTAAGTAACTTGCCCAAGGTCATACATACTGAAGATCTTTGAGCAATGAAGTGGCATAGTTAGACCTGTGGTTTAGGAAGATTATTTTGGTAGCTCTTGAATTAAGGGTTTTGGGAAATAGATATATTGGTAGATCAACTTCATCTATCTCTCTTCTCTGCCACCTTCGCCCCCAACTGTTTAACAATAGCAAATGTTCTCAAAATGGGTGATTTAGTGCTAATTCAGTAGTTGTACCAGAGGAATAAAAGATATTCCATGCCAAAAAAATAGGAATCTGAAACCTAATTTATTGAGAAGAATTCAGGTGGTGGTGGTGGGGTGGTACCGTTGACCATCTCTAGGTCTCCCAGAAAGAAATTAGAACATAACATAACTACTTGAAAATGAGACCTTAGGCATTTTCAGAAAGGGTTCTGTCATGCCTTAAGATTCTCTAGCTTTGTATCTACTGCTGATTCCACTTGTGTATTTTATAGTGGACCCAGCAGCTAGGGCACAGTCCAAAAAGAATGCAGCAGCCTGGTGCAGTTGGAAGCTTATAGCTAGTCCTCAGCTTCCCATGTGGGCTGTGATATTCATAATGGTTTTCCCACTCTTCAGTCTAGTTTTGGAATTTCTATTTTTAACTGGTAGAGAGACAAGTTGTTATTTTTTCCTTTAGTTCAAAAATGTAGGTTTTCTTAGTTTTTAATATTACAATTAGTTGGAATTATAAAGAAGAAAGAGGGGGAAAACTGTGAACTTGGGTTAGAATCCATGAAACACCCTTTTCTATTCATTCCATAATTAAAAGATGACATCTCTTCACAGATGAACATTTTCTGTATAGCTACACTTTCTTGATATTTTTACACAAGGGACCTCCTAGGTCAGAAATGAAAAGGTAGCAAAAGGCAAAATGAACAAAAAAGTAGCTTAGACCTGACAAATTGGTAACTTAGATCTCCTGAATTAAATCTCAGTAATGGTAAGTGATGGACAATGTATATGAAAACATTTTATTTAGGAATTTAATTGGGGGGCAACTGGGTGGCAATGGATAGAGCACCAGCTCTGGATTCAGGAGGACCTGAGTTCAAATAGAACCTCATACACTAAATAATAATTCCCTAGCTGTGTGACTTTGGGCAAGTCATTTAAGCCCATTGCCTTAAATAAATAAAATTATTTTAAAAAAAAATTTAACTGAAGCAGAAAGTGATTGCCAGTTAATGTTTCCACCAGAATTAAAATATAGGTTCTCTCTGAATTATATAGGTAAAGGAGACAGATTAATAGAAGGCATCTAGGTGACACAATGGATACAATACAGCCCTACAGTCAGGAAGACTCTTCTTCATGAGTTCAAATCTGGCCTTAAACACTTACTATGTCACTCTGAACAAATCATTTAACCTTATTTGTCTTTGTTTCTTCATCTGTAAAATGAGCTGGAGAAGGAAATGTCAAACTTCTCCAGGATCTTTGCAAAAAAAAAATAAACTAAAACAAAACAAAAAACACAAAATGGTGTCATGAAGAGTCCAACATGACTGAAAAATACCTGAATAAACAGGTTAACAGTGATTCTTCCTATACTGAGATATCTCAAGTCTATATAATGGATAAATAGGCAAGTACAAAAGCCTGACAAAAAGAGCAACTGCTACAGTTCTATGGAGATTAAACTGGGGAATGGAAAGATTTGAAGTAGAGAGGACAATTAGGAGCTTTTTTAGAGTAGTGTAGGTGAGGTGTGTTGGAGGCTTGTAGTTAACAGAATAAAGGGAGAGGTACTCATGGAAGAGATAGAAAATGTCTTTTATGTTTCCTATTTTGCTTTCAAATTTCTGGGAATGAGACAGACACAAATTCCAACTTACTTTCTACTCCAAATACTTTCTTTTTTTTCTTCAACGTAACAAACTTTTTGAGAAAACAGGGAAGAAAACTTATTTTGTCTAATATCCATTATAATAAATGGATATTGCTGAAAATCCACTCTCTAGCCTTTAAGGGTTATTGAGAGGATTAGGTCAAGTAAAAAAAAAAAAACTTGGATCCTTCTTAGTTTTTTGATGAAAATACCTCCTGGAAGAAAAAAATCCTCTCTCTCTCTCTCTCTCTCTCTCTCTCTCTCTCTCTCTCTCTCTCTCAAATGTGTGTTATCCTATGCAATACTTTTTTTTTTGGTCTACTGGAATCTTGATCTTATAATAAGGCTAGTTTTTCATGAAGATGTTTGATTTGAATAGTGTTTTAGAATTATATTGGAACAATAAAGATGCTCATGTGAACATCTTATTTTGATCTTTTAAGTTGTTTTTTCATGAAAATTCCACTCTTCTAGGTTGTGTACGAAGGTTCCCATGCTGTCAAGTCAACATAGAATCTGGGAAAGGAAAAGTTTGGTGGAACATAAGGAAAACTTGTTACAGAATAGTAGAACACAATTGGTTTGAAAGTTTCATTGTCCTCATGATCCTTCTTAGCAGTGGTGCTTTGGTAAGTGATGGACTATGTGGTATTGAATTTAACTGATGCAAAAAATGATCACAGATGAATGTTTTCACCAGAAATAAAATATAGGTTCTCTCTGAATTATAGAAATCCAAATTAAGAATATGTACAAAATTAATATTTGGACAGCAAAAAGAGGACAAGGTACCCAGAACCATGCTAATCTCTCTTCTTTGCTAAATCCTATTGTAAACAAAGCAACCAACCAACCAACTTACCTCTTGTGGCAAGATACGAACATTTCCCAACCTATTGTCTTTTTGTTTTCCTCACTTACCTGAAAAGTATTTTCATTTAGAAACAACATTAAAGATGTGTTATACAGGGAATAGAACACTTATTCAATTCCAAGGATCTGGGTTAAAATCCTGCTTCTGTCCTAAGCACAAGGGTCCAACCTTAGTTTCTGCCTCTATAAAATGAGGCAGCTGACCTGAATGGCAATGGAAGCCCTTCCTTATATAGATCTATGATCTATAATTTTATAATTAAATGAGTTTCATTTCACTAACTAGAGCATAAAAACCTATATAACTCAAAAAATAATTGGCAATTTACATAGCAGAGACAGACATTCCATATCTGCTCAGGTCTTTGGGTAAAGGACAGAGGAGAGGTGTGAACCATAGATGATTCCTGTAAACTTTCAGATGAGAAGGGAAAGGTACTATCCAGGACCATAGCTTGGAGGAGACTCTCATAATGGTAAAGGCTTACATTGGATAGTTTGAATTATTTTTAAAAGCTCATCCCTATACTAATCCTAAATCTGTTTCCCTATAATTTGAACTCAGTTATTTTAGTTCTGTTCTCTGGAGAAACATTACAACCATTTATTTTCCCATTTACCTATCTTTTCTCCCTCAAGTTGCTCCATACATTTTTAGAAACCATCTTAAAATGTTATACTAAAAATTGAATATAAAACTCTTAACAGATATGAATAATTCAAAGTGGCTAGCAATATTACTTTTTAACTCTTTTTTTGAGGAGGAAAGGGTATATGTGTACAACTTTTACCAGATTATTCACTGCCATGAAAAGGGGGAATGAGGGGAGGGTGTAGAAAAAATGTGGAATTCATAAACTTGCAAATGGATAAATGCTGAAAACTACCTTTACATGTAATTAGAAAAAAATAAAATTAAAAATCAAAATTAAAAAGGAATAATCTTTAGGGACACAATTCCTTTTTTTAAGTTGAAAACTTTCCATACTTGAAAAATCTTATTTCCTTTTGAAAGGAAGTGTGAACAAAAAATTTCTTTAAAAATTCAGAATTAGGTACTATTCTTTAGATGCCAACATGCTATTGATACATTTTGAATTTTGGAGTTCATTTCTAGTATAACCAATGGATTTTTCGTGATCTATCTGTGCTCTCTCAATCTGTACCTCTGATTCATAGACAACTGTATAAAATGATGAACTAGAAATAAAGGAGATTTATTATCTCTGGCTGAGAAAGAAAGCAGACAATTAGTTCACGTGAACTCATATTCTTAGCCTTATTATCATCTAAATTACATAAACTAATTTTCTTTTTCAATCATGTTTCAGTGTTAGATATCAGTGAAATTTAGATTTCTCCCCCCCCCCCCCCCAGGCTTTTGAAGACATTCACATTGAACAGAGAAAGACCATTAAGACTGTATTGGAGTATGCTGACAAGGTCTTCACATATGTCTTCATAATGGAAATGCTTCTGAAATGGATAGCATATGGCTATAAAACATATTTTACTAATGCCTGGTGCTGGCTGGACTTCTTGATTGTTGATGTACGTATTTTTAAATTATTTCTTACAGAGGGTTTGGGTACCTTCAACATTCAATATTAAACATAAGTACTTTCACAATGACTGAAATAATGTTAACAAAAACATTTAAACCAATTTACTAAATTATGTTTGTACTATGGCATGTTTATATCTTTCTTTTCTGAATGTACATGTATTTTGATATACCATTATAAAAACCATGATAATGATGATGATGATGATAACTAGTACTTAATAATTAATAAGTGTTTGTGTATGTGCTTTAAGGTTTGAAAACCATTCTAAATATGTTCTCACTTGAAAGCATGTATGTGTGTGCATTTTGTAAAATATGTATGTTCTCAACAATCCTCTGAAGCAGTACTAGTATTATTCCCCATTTGTTACAGATGAGGAAACTAAGATTTAGGGAAAGTGACATACCAAGTGTCGCATAGCTAATAAGCATCTGAGGTAGGATTTAGATTCAGACTATCCTGACTCCATACATCATGCAAATCTCTACCTTCTCTGCTAAGCTACCTTCTTGTCTCAAAGGTGATTTAGTTATCTTGAATATGTTTTATTCTATTTTGGAAATATTTGTATAAGGCTATGTTTTATGTATACCTTGTCATAATATTTAAATAGGAATGGATATTTATTTTTTATCTTATAACATACAGCTGTGCCACCTAGCTACCCTTTAAAAGTTAAGTATTTCAAAATATTTTTCAGTCTTCAGTATAGCCAGCACACAATCTCTATCTTAACAATAAGGTATAGTTCCAAGCCACTTCTTGCTATTATACATTTTATTCCATTGCTTTGTCTATTCTACATAGTTTTTTTTAATCCATTCAAAGAGTATTTATTAAATTCCTGTGATACATAAAACATCATGCTAGGTATTGAGGATAAAAACAATTTATATACGGTTTCTACTCACAAGGAACATAAAACGTATTGGTGTCAGAAGGAATCTGCAATATATATATATATATATACACATATGTGTATCTGCATGTGTGTGTGTGTGCAAAATACAAATATATATATAGAGAGATATATTTATCACCAAATATAATTATAGGCAAAATATGATGAAAAAAGAAAGTTATAATCTACTGTAAGAAAATTTAAGAAGGGAAGCATCACTGTCAACAAAGAGAATAGAGAAAATTACATGAACAGTCATGCTCCTGAGGGGGCCTCGAAGAATGAAAAGGATTTTGAAAAGTAGAAATAGAGTGAAAACACTTTAGACACAGACATAGCTTCCAGTGACACATAGAGGTGGGAAAAGGTAGAATGAGATCAAGACATACTGACTAACCAGTTTGGCGATATGTAAATTGCAGTTGTATGAAATAATGTTTGAAAAATAGTTTTAGCCTAATTACAAGAATTTTCTTTCATTTGAGGCTTAGTAGTGTATATTTTACCCCTTAAGCAAATAGGGGAAGAATTTTGAGAAGGGGAGTAGAATGATCAAACCTATTGTAAAAGAAACATAATTTTGGCACCTGTATGGAGAAAGGTGAGAAGAGAGAGAGGAGAAACTGGAGGGGAACAATAATATGCAGGTTTTAATAAGATTGAAAACTAGTATGAGAGATGGAAGAAATGTTATGAAATTAAAATCGAAAGGAGTATACAACTGATTAAAAATGAAGATAGAGTGGCAGCTAGATGGCGCAGTGGATAGAGTATGGACCCTGGAGTCAGGAGTACCTGGGTTCAAATCTGGTCTCAGACACTAAATAATTACCTAGCTGTGTGGCCTTGGGCAAGCCACTTAACCCCATTTGCCTTGAAAAAACCTAAAAATTTAAAAAATAAAATGAAGATAGAAGAAGGAAGGGTAAATTTTTTTTAAAAAAACAAGTTTGAAGCAGTGTGACCAAAAATGAATAAGTTTAGAGATTCATGTCTGATGTTCATTAAGAATAATAGACACTGAATTTTCAAAACTGATTTTATAAAAATTCTAGTTGTCTTTTGGCAGCTAGGTGGTACAGTGGTTTGATTACAAGCTCCAGAGTCAGGGAGAACTGAGTTCAACTCCAGCCTAGTCACTTATTAGCTGAGTAACCTCAGGCAACTCACTTAACCCCCAATTGCCTCCTCCAAAAAAAGAAAGAAAAAAGAAATTCAGGTGGTTCTAGAGTCAGCTCTAATTGGTTTACAAGATATGATTATTAAATTTTCAGTGTATTTACCTCAGAAATCATAAGTCAAAATAAATAAGGGCTTGATTTAATTTGTTGATTATCCAGACTTGCTAACATGGGTAAAAGTGAATGCATACATTTTTTTAGCAGAGCCTAGCTGTTAAACATTTTTCAATATACCTCTGTTTTGCTCTCTAAACATTGGTTAAGCTTAGTAGAAATTCAGTAGACAGTAGATTTCAGTAGAAGGTATCAGGAATGAAGTCATCACCAGGTTGGAGGCCTAGTAACTATCAATAATAACTGGCACATATATAATGCTTTAAGATTTGCTAGATGGTGCAGTGGCTAGCACACTGGCCTTGGAGTCAGGGGGATAGGAATTAGAATCTGGACTCAGACATTTGACATGGGCTGTTGACCAAGTCACTTCACCCTGACTGCCTCACTTCCAGGGCCATCTCTAGTCATCCTGATTCATATCTGGCCACTGGACCCAGATGACTCTGGAGGAGAAAATGAGGCTGGTGACTTAGCACAGCATCTCCTCGCTCAAATCCAGTTCAAGTGCTTATCAAGGCATCACCTCTCTGGTATTGTGGTCATCTTCAAGAATGAAGGACAAAAATTAAAATTTGTAAAGTGCTTTATGTCCTTTTTTTTCATTTGAACCTTATAACATCCCTGCTTAAATTATAGTAAATGAAACATTAATTAAATTGTAATTCCTTATTGATCCAATTGACTCTTTACTCTTGAATTATTGATAACTGAAAGCATGTCTTCAGTATCAGTTTTTGAGAAGTTGTAAGATACATTTAGGTCAGTTTGAAATTATAGCATTTAGGGAAATCAAAAACTGTTGAAATCACACAGTCATCAGACTGTAAATGTAGTTTGCTCAGACTTTTGGCTCAACAATGAATATAAAATCCATTGTCCAGATATTGGCTTAGATATTCATAAATGCGAACATAATCTGGTGTTCCTTTCAAACGGCCTCATCAGAAATTTATCTCAATTACAATTTGACCTCTCCAACAGTTTCCTTTCAGCAGATTTGGATATATTGTGTTATCAATTTGTCTCTAAAAAATCATATACTGGTACTTTGCCTCTTATTTCTGGAGTGCCAAGGTGCCTTGCTGGTATGGTAAAGACCCCCAACCATAATGCCAAGGGCTCCTACAGCATCCAGGTCATCCACCAGAAGTCCTGTTTCTTATTAAATCAGACCAGGGGTGATACCAATTCTCCAAAAGACAGTGAGAAGGATGTCTTTGCACAACATTCCTCTCATCATAATCAATAAAATGTGCAAGTCATGCCACCATTCATTCGATGTCATGGTCTTCTTCAATTACAAAGGACAACAATCAATCAATCAGAAAATTGTTACAAATGCTATCCATGAATCAATGAATTTAAAAGCAAAAATAAATGTCATAATACAATAGCACTCTCAAACTTACAAAGCGCCCTCAAAAACTGAAGTATGCTCATAGATAAATAAATAATAATTGTCATAGTCAGAATTTGACCCCATATTTCCTGATACTAAATTCAAAATTCTCTTTACTACACACATAACTTCTTAGGTGGATCTATATTTACATGGCAATTCTGAATAGCTAGAATTCTTCATCAAAATAATTTGCCCATTAACTGCATTTCTCTAAAAACTATTTATTTACATGTGCTTTCCTAGGCAATAATTGTATATATTGCATGATTTGGTTTTTTTATTAAATAGTTCTTGAGAAATTATGATTGTGAAATTGTAAATGTGAAATTTTGATGTTATCGGGTTTTTTCCCTTGATTTTTGGCAGGTATCTATAATTACTCTTGTAGCCAGCACTCTTGGATACTCAGACCTTGGTCCCATTAAATCTCTCCGGACACTAAGAGCTTTAAGACCACTCAGAGCTTTATCTCGATTTGAAGGAATGAGGGTAAGAAAATAATTGAGGAAAAGAAAGTATACAGAATATGAATAAAAAAATTAAAAGTCTATATATAGAATTCTTGAATTTTTTTATTATACTATATGTTTATTGCTGCCACATATAATCTCAAATCAAAGTCATGGAAAATATTTTATGTAGCACCTCATTTATGTGGTAAATTTGGGGAATGAGATATTCTATATAAGTAAATTTCTGGATAATTGCCACTTAACTGTTTGAATGTCTCCAAATTATTTTGTTCTTTTTTGTGGAAATCTGTTCAAAATTTTTTATTTACTTCTCAGCCTTCTTAAACAATCTGAGAAATATAATTTACTTTTTTCTAATATAAGGCTATTATTATAAACATCAATTATTTTACTATATTGATAACCTTTAGGATTTTTAAAGTATGTATAAGACAATTTATTCACTATAGTAAATAGTCTGAGACTTCTCTGCTCTGATTTTTGAGATTTGTTTTGTCTTTTTATAGTTATGTTTTTCATCAACATTCTATTATTTTTCTCTTCACACTACTTTTAATTGGTACATTACCAACCCTTCTTCTTCAAATGTGTTTCTTTTCCTTTTACTTAAACTTTAAAACCAGTCAAGTGTGAAGAGGTATTTTATTTTTACTTATTTTTGCATTCTCAATTGCTCTATAGATAGAAATTGCTGGAACTATGACTCTAGTTAATTTAGAATTTTTGGTGCCTTAATTAACATCATGTATTTTGAATAGCTTTATCTTACAAGACACAATTACAAGACAAAAGATTTAGCAATTGTCAGTATTCTGAAATTTTCAAGACTTCTACTTCTTCAGTTCCATAGCATTATGTTTTATAATGATCATAACAAAAGTTGCTATATTCACAATTTGTGCAAAGTGAAAATCTCAGATAAGGCTTCTAGTTTTTCCTTATTTAATGCAATTTCTAAAACTTGTTTGACAAAAAGTTTATAATGAAATTGACCAATTGCTTTGTCTCACAAAAAGAACCTAAGACTTTAAATTCAATTTTTCCGATTAAAATCTGAGAAATTAAAGAAGAAAAATTACAAACAGTAGGGAAAAAATATTTTGTAGGCTAGCTAGAACTATGTGTACTAAAAAAAAATATACATTGTTATTATTGTGTACTGCTTCATATTCTGTATACAAGATCCCATATAAAATTCCTACCTGCTTCCTGTGATTTCAAAATAGTCACGAAGTTGTTTCTGTGTCAATGGAACCACTATATGTTTCTTTCTGAGAGAGATATAGACAGCCCATGATCCAATCTTTTCTTCTGTTGGGCAACAACTAGGTAGCAAAGTGGACAGAGCACTGCTCTTAGAGACAGGAAGAAAGGAGTTTAAACCAACTCCAGACACTTAATATTTACAAACTTTGTGAACTTAGGCAAGTCACTTAACCCTGATTGCCTCCCTTTCAGAGGGTCATCCCCAGTAGTCCTGATTAATATGTGGCCACTGGACCCAGATGACTGGAGGAGAAAGTGAGGCTGGTGACCTAGCACAGCACCCCCTCACTCAAATCCAACTCATGTGTTTATGTTCTCTAAGAACAAACGACAAACATCATCATCGTCATCAAAAGATTTTCTTCTATCATGATTCCTTTATTCATTCTACCTCAGCTACTCTCTTTTTTAAACATACTCATATATCCTCCTTAAACTCTATTTTCAAATAGTCTGCTAAAATGAATTTGAAGTCAAGACCTGGGTTCATATCCCAACTTACTCACTAGCTACTTAAATGGCAAGTTGTAGCATAATAGACTCCAATTTTCTTTTCTTTCTTTCTTTCTTTCTTTCTTTCTTTCTTTCTTTCTTTCTCTTTCTTTTTTTTCTGTAAAACTTGTGTTAGACCATGGGATCTTTAAGTTCCCTTTCATTACTAAATCCATGCTTCCCCACCCTTTTCCCTTCAATGTATTACACAATTGCTTCAAGAACACCTTCTGCAATTTCTCTTGCTCCTTCAAATTTATTCCTTTCCCCTCTGTGAGTTGAAGAATATGCTTAATTGTAATTTATAAATAGCAGTTAATTGTCAAGTGTTTAAAAGTTTGCAAAGGGATTTATCTTATTTAACTCTCATTGTAATTCTGTGAGATAGGTACTATTATTATTATTCTCATCTTAGTAGTCATAGTAACAGCAGTAATAAGAATATTAAGAATTTTAAAAGCTAGTATTGATATAATGCTTCTATGTTTGCAAAGCATTCTGCTTATCACCTCATCTGATTCTAACAACAACCATGAGAGATAAATCCTATGTTTATCAATCCCATTTTATAAATGAGGAGACTGAGACTGAGAAAGGGTGAGTGATTTGTCCAAAGCAGAATTTGAACTCAGCTCTTCCTGAGTTCCCATGAAGGACTCTCTTTCACCATGCCATCTAGAAGCCTCATTTGACAAATAAGAAACTGAAACTTAAAATAGAAATATGAAAATTGAGATAACATATCACTAAAACTTTTGTTTTCCCAAGAGTGAAATTACTCTTCTGAACTGTCATAGTGGTTTTTTTTTAATTTTATGGTATTTATCTTACAATTCCATATATTATGATTCATAAATGAAAGAAGTCAATTTAAATTACTCAGGATCATCATGTCTTTATGTAATAAAATTTTTTTCAAAGAGGGAATCATAAGGAATTAAAAATAGAAAGCACTGAATATATTAATAATTATAATTATAGCTAGTATTTAAAAGGTGTTTTAAATTAGAAAACAACTTGACAATACTCCCAAAAAAACTATATTTTAATAAGTTACTGAAAATAAGTCTTTTAAAATAGATTTTCTATAATGTCATGTTCAACAATTTAAAAAATTAAAACCAGTTCAAAACAAAGATAAATAAAAGATGAGAGTGAACTCCATCTGTCATTTCCTTTGCTGTATCTTCTCTCCCTTTGCAGAACCCCAAATGTGGCTCTAGACCTAACTTAAATAACTCTATAGTACCAGTAGAGAGGAAATAGTTATAGACTAAGTGGAAAACATTCAACGTGTTGAAAGTATGTTTTACAAAGAATTTATGGAAGTAGATGGAGAAGATTTTCAGAGTAGAAATACTGATTAGAACCAGTACTATTAGTAAGAATGTCCACAACAATGAAATCACAGATCTCTCCTGTTTTGCATTTATAATATGAAATGAATGACTAAATGGCTAAATTGTACAAAATAGAGCATCTAAAAACCAAAATTCAAAGTTAGGAATTTCCATTCATGCTTGAGTTTGTAAAAAAAACACATGACTTTAGCGTTTATGGTGACACTATCCTAAAAGTCCATAAAATCAATGTTTTCAAGAAAACAAGAGAGTTGAAGGTGATTATTAGGCTATTGGTTATTCATTGTTAAAATATGAGAATCTATAAATGCTTCCAAAAGTCATATTTTTTAAAGACAATAATTTTATTTGCGGTAAAACAAAAAAATCTTGAAAAAATCAGTAATCATGTTTTCAGGAAGACAATCTTATTCTATACCTCAAGAAGCTATGTAACCGCTCATTCCACATTTTAATTTTGTGTTGAAAATGACATGAAACTGAGCCACTATTAATATTTACTCAATTAAACTCAGTGGTTATTAAGCAATGCTACTAAAACTAATAACGATATTATGTTTTTTTTTTTTGCAAGGCAATGGGGTTAAGTGGCTTGCCCAAGGCCACACAGCTAGGTAATTATTAAGTGTCTGAGGCTGGATTTGAACTCAGGTACTCCTGACTGCAGGGATGGTGCTCTATCCACTGCACCACCTAGCTGCATGATAATATTATAATTTTAATAATAATAACATTTGCATGATGCTTTAAAGTTTACAAAGCATTTTACAAATACTGTGCCATTTGAGCTTCATATCAATCCTGAGAGGCAGATATTATTTTACAGATGAGCAAACTAAAATAGACAAAAGCTAAATGACTTGTCTATGGTCACCCAGCTATTAAGTGTATGAGGCCAGATTTGAATTCAGTTCTTCCTAATTGCAAGACCAGCACTCGAAGCATTGCACCACCTCTCTGCTATGTTTAAGGTCATATGTTAGACACATTAGGATACAATGATAAATATACAGACCCTCTCTTGAAGAATTTATAATATCATAGAAATCAGGGCATTCTAAGACATGCACAAATAATTGATGAAAGAATAGGTTCAAAGTACTGTGAGCAATTTTATAGAAATATTGCTTTCAGTGGGGGGAGGCAGGGTGAAACAGATTAAATGACAATTTTCAGCAGCATCTTGTAGGTTTTCTGTGCATATTCCATTATCATATTTACTATCAAAGTTTGGGTTTGAAGGAAGGAAACAATTTTATCTGGTGGAGCTGGCAGACGGTAGGAGAAGAGAGAATTTATTCCTGCTAGAAAGGACAATGTGAACACAGGGTCTGAGGAAAATGGATTGTAATATATTATTGCTAAAATTTAGCATATGTGATGGAATCCAGTTTGTGAAAGATTTTGAATGCAAGCATAAGGAGTTTAAATTTTATTTCATTGAAAGCAGGGATATGTTGAAGTTCTTTTAATATGGGAACAGAGTGATCAGGATAATGTAAATTTTCTTGTGCATTAATTATAAAGGATGGATTGCAGTGGGGAGAGATGCGGTCAGTAGAGGCTATTACAGTAGTAGAGATGAGTGAAAACAAGGGCTTGAAAATAAAAAGGACAGGATGAGATGCTAGCTAGGGAGTCAGGACATGGAAACTGCCTAGGGAGGGAGAAGGAAGACTCAAAAACCATCAAAGTTTTAAGAGTGGGTGATTGACTGACTGGAAGGATGGTTTTAAAAGATAAGTTCTCTTTGTTGCTATCAATTCAAGCCTATATGCAAATAATTTTATAATAATGTTTATACTGAATTATCAATGACAGATTATGTTATAATCTTTACAACAGTTCTATCTAGGAAGGATAATGAGCAATAAATTTTGGAAAGATTTCCACTTAAAAAAGTTGAAATAGCAAAATAATAAAAATTAGCTTTTAAATTGTACTTTACAGTTTGCAAATCACTTTGGATCACATTGGATCTTCACATCAACCCTGGGAAGTCAGTGCTATTATTATCATCCCATTTTTCAGAATTGTATTGGCTCTTAAAATATTAACACTCTTCAGTTAACCAGAAAGTTTTTTTTTATTTATTCCAGAATACCTTCCCTGACGATTGTCAGAAAACTATAGTGTTACTATAACATTAAACTGACATAGATAGATTCTCTAGTTCCATATGTTCCATTTTTCACTTTTAAATCAGCCTAGTTGCCAAGACAACTTCCTCACTTTCAATAATCCCTTCTCTGGAAGATATATACTTAAGCTACATGTGTATATGTCCATTTTGTGTATAAGTTGCACTGATAAAGTCAATTATATAATTTTATCAAGTAACAAATTTTCTGTATTATTGAGTAGTATTTTCTGACGTCTATAATTCTGTCAAGTAAAAAATTCATCAAAAATTACTGGGTTGGTTGTAATGGGTTTTTAAAAGTATTTTTGGCTTGTCATCCCATAACAGTCATAGCAAAATTAGCATTGTAACAATGTTCCAATCTACTATTACTGCTTTGCTTTGTTATAATTAAGTTAAATTTGGTTATTATATGATACTGATATATAAACCCCACTAGAAAAGCGATTTATAATAATATATGATTAACATATTATTTGCATTTGGCTTTACTTTGCTCTTCTTCAATTTTTATATTATTAATATTTGTATTGAATTTCAAAAGTTTTAACTAGTTAGAATGGAAATAGAACTGGGTTAAAAATACTAGCAGCCAGAAGTCTCAATCTAGTTTGACAGCCAACTAGTTGTCTGAGTTCAAGTAACTCAGAACCTCTTTGTGTTATGGTAAAATGAGGGAGTTCCACTAGAGCAATCCATATGTTCCTTCCAATTTTGCTATCTTTGTTCAAATCACATTAACAGTATATTCCTATTTGGATAAATTTAATCAAGTACTTTATAATCATAATTTGGGGAACTTCCCAGTGATTTAATCAATGTAATTTAATCCCAGTGAGGCAGACTGGCTCATGTTCTCTAATCTTGTAGACAATGAGAGGTGCCTGTGAAGCAGCTTGGTCAGGATACACAATTACTTTGTATGATAGATGGGACATAAACAAATTAGGAATAGAAATGATAAGCCAATTTATAAACTAGAAACTCTGGCTAGCAATCTATTTCTAAATTTTTTATACAAATGCCTCATTTTGTTTTGTATATGAACCAATCTTTTCATGCTTTTCTTTTAATCTTGTATAGAATCGATGTAGGATAAGCTTTATATTATTGTCAGAAAGCCTGAGCATTTATATTATCCTTACAGCTGATCTGGGAGGTGGATCCTTTTACCATCCCAATTTTGCAAATGAGGAAATAGTAATATGTTAAATGACCCATTCATGGTCACACAGCTGTGTAACAATCTGAGACTGGATTTGAATGCTGATCTTCCTGACTTAAATCCAGAATTCATATAAGTACCCAGAAATATAGGTGACCTATTTTTCTTCTCCAAATATAACAGTAGAAACCACTTGATTTAGTGGATTTGAGCTCTGATAATCTGGTCTAGCTTTGTCATTGACCTATTATTATCACTTTGTTTTTCTCTTTCTGTATCTGTAAAATGGGTGAAACTATTTAGTCTCTATTCATTTTTAAGAGTTATAGTGGTTATTTAAATGTTAATGATTTTTTTATAAATCAGAATGTATGACTTACAGTAAAGCAGAGGTACAGTAACTTCTTCAGAAGACTTAGACTTCCTTTCAACAAGGATGCCCTACATTTTCCCAATGCTCAAACATAAGGACCACTACTGTGTCCTCTTTCACAACCTTGGTGACCTTTTGAAAAATTTTGTAAAGGGGATCAATCCACAAATATCTCCCCCTCCCCCCCAATAAGTAACTGCCTTAAAGGTTTATCAACCCAGTGAGCATGTGATATTTGAAATGTTAAGACACCAATAGCTTAATCATTAGTTAACAATTTAAACATTCTTGCATTAGGTCCAAAGAAGAAGACACAGGAGAAAAACAGTTGAGATTAGATCATAGAAAAATCCTAGACAATAAAATATCATGTTATAGACCCTGGGCAACTTCAGAGTGAATCACAAAAGGGGTTCTAGTATCAATGATAGTAACGTAAAATTAAGGTGAAAAAAGAGGTTTAAAAAGACTACTTGTGTGGGGGTGGCTAGGTGGCATAGTGGATAGAGTACCAGCCCTGGAGTCAGGAGTACCTGCCTGAGTTCAAATCCAGCCTCAGACACTTAATAATTACCTAGTTGTGTGGCCTTGGGCAAGCCACTTAACCCTGTTTGCCTTGCAAAAAGCTAAAAAAAAAAAGACTACTTGCCATATAATTTTGCCATGGTTCACCTTTGACTAAATGTTTACAAAGACATAAACCAGCATATCTTTCTAAATATAATAAAATATATTTAGAAATAGAATTTTAGAACTGAAAGGGAACTTTAACAATTATCTAAATGCCTTAAAAGATGAGAAAAATGAAACCCAGGAATATCAATTATCTCACCCAAGGTTACATGTCCATTAAGAAATAGAGAAAAACTATGGGTCAGATCTCTTGACTCTTCCAGTACCATGTTCTTTCCAATATACCAAGGACTTCTTATCTACAAATTAAAAAGAAAAAGTAATGACTGGTGCAGCTAGGTGGCACAGTACATAGAGCACTAGCCCTGGAGTCAAGAGGACCTGAGTTCAAATATGGCCTCAGAAACTTAATAATGGCCTAGATGTGTGACCTTGGGCAAGTCACTCAAACCCCATTGCCTTAAATATATAAAAAAAATTTTAAAAGTTATGACCTTCATTAGATTTGCTATTTGAAGGTACACAAAATGTTGACAATCTTTGGGTCATGAATCTTTTTTAATTGATTGTATACCATATGATTTATTTCATTATTTAAACTGACATAATATACATTTCATTTATTTTTTTCTTTTCTAGAGTTGGCAGAAAATATGACAATAACTTACAAATATCAGATTTCCATTTATTTGTTTGTTTTTATAGTTTTCATTTTAGTTCTGCTAAAAATTTTAAACATCATTCATTACCTTTTGTTTCCACTTATTGTTCCATAAGGACCCTGTACATTCTTTTTCACACTTTACTAAGAGAGTGACCAATGTTTCATTCTACTTTACTTAGTATACTGCTAAGTGATTGAACATAATATTAGGAATTTAATATCTCTTCCTAATTGGTTGGTTAATATGATCATTGAGGCACATAATATTTCTTCTTAATTAACTAGTGGATATGATCATTTAATAACTGGGAGTTCTAATTCAGTAATATAAAATTTGGGATACTCCCTTTATATTGTCTTTGTTTGATTTATCACTGCTATAATTGTTTGTTATCTTATTGATAAAGGATAGTTTCATTCTTTGAAATTGTATCACCAGTATTCCTGGAATATATTTGGGCCAAAAAATAATTTTTGAATGATTTATTGATTGATATTGAAATTATTGAAATTTATGTATTTATTTTTATTTACATGGTAGGTTGTGGTGAATGCTCTATTAGGAGCAATTCCATCCATTATGAACGTACTCCTGGTCTGTCTCATATTCTGGCTAATTTTTAGCATTATGGGAGTAAACTTGTTTGCTGGCAAGTTCTATGAGTGCATTAACACCACGACTGATGAGAGGTTTCCTGTAAGCGTGATTAAGATGCGTAATGAATGTGAACTACTCATCAATAGTAGCCATGATGTACGGTGGAAAAATGTGAAAGTGAACTTTGATAATGTTGGAATTGGTTACCTTTCTCTGCTTCAAGTTGTAAGTGATACCTTTTTAAGTAATATGTATGTTACTATTTCATTATGGCATCTTTTAAATTTGATTATTAAACAAAGTAAAATTGAAATTATGGACATGTTTAGATATAATTTTTTAGGTTACTTAAGAAATCAAGGTATGTGGTAGAAAATTAAGAGCACAAGCATGAATTGTACAGATTTTTTGCATATATTCATATTTGCTCTGTGTGTTTCTTTTAAAGTGAAATTGATATAAGTGCAGGGTTATTTTAAAATTCTATTCAAGATCTTGTAAATTTTGAAATATCCAATTGTGTCAATAGTAGGAAGAAAATAATTAACTCTACCATAAACAATGACAGTGATGTAAGAAGAATCATTAAAGGTTATCAGCCCCTTATTAAAAATCTGCTTTTGTAAAACAATCTGTTCATATCTTTCACACTAATATATATATATATATATATATATATAAATGATTGATAAACTTAATGTCATCTTTTCCAAAGATTTATTTGAATTTTTGTAAAGATCTCACATATAGTTTGACTTTAGTCAAAGAAACAAAAGTGTAATTTTGATATTTTAGATGTTAGGTGGGAAAGTTCTGCTCAGGAAGCCTAGGCAACCCTTAATTTTTACAACCTAAGAATCAATTTAAAAAAAAAAAACTATGATGTAATTTACTCCTCAGATTATATAGGTTTTTTCTCCTACATTTTTCCATCCTGTTCCAATAACCTTTACAAAACTCCCCTAATCTCAGTTAAGAAGACAATAATGAACATGATTCAAGTAAATAATCATCCAAATATTTATGGGTATTGAACTTGGGGAGAAGATGGAGAAGAAAAGCTTGGAGGAAAGGCAGAAAAACATGAAGCTAGAAACAGGAATGATGCTAATTTTAGTCAAACCTATTTCCAGCAAAATTTTACTGCTCCAAATCAAAAACTGAATTCATATATTGTTCATTCCATTTTCAGTAAACTAATGTCTGTGACAACTACCCAATACACACACACACACACACACACACACACACACACACACACACACACACACACCCAACATGCACATGCATACTTACCTTTTAGGACCAAGGGAGTATAGTGACTGTGGAAGAAGGCTGTGCAGAGGCCCAGTGTATTCTGCAGAAATAGGGAAAAATTATTACTCTCTTTCCCTAGAAAGACATATTACCACTGTTAATAGCTAATATGGCATTTAAGTAGTATTTTGAAATGCCACTAGACTTACCAATCTCTTGGAAATCATCAAAGCATTTTAAAGGCCCTACCTAAAAAATTTTATTTGTTCTAAGCTGTAAACTTCACAATACAAATTTAATAAATGTCATATTTTTGCAGGCCACGTTTAAAGGATGGATGGATATTATGTATGCAGCTGTTGATTCTGTTAATGTAAGTATTGGACAATTTACTGCTTAAAATCACAATATATTTTAACTGCTTTCCAAGTCATTTGCTAGGGACCCTTTCATAGGTTTTAGAATTATTGCAAATAAAGTTCCATTAAATGACTCAACATGATTATAGAAGCAAACATGTTTTCCATAGACTAAATAAAAATATATTTTGTATAGATATGTAATTCTGTTTTTCAAATGGATAGATACTCATTTGATTTAATAAGAATTCATTTGAATTCTTTTTGCTTTTATGTATTTTCTTAATAGGCTTAAAGTACAAATACTAATCTGTGAAAGTTTACAAACTTTGTTTTACATTAAAAATGAGAATATTTATGAGAACTCCTGGTTTACCTCAAAGTTCTAATATCATTTTTGTAGTTAAATGAAAGTATACTGAAAATATTGACATTATTAACTTGCAAAGTTTGTTTAATAATGATCAAATTAAAGTCATGTTTTAGATCATTTGCTTAATTAGCAATTATCAGTTCCAGGAAGCAGAATTCTAGTTTCTGTATATCAAAGCAGAATTATTATCTTAAAAACAGCTTCAAACTTTTGCCAATTTGAACATTTTAGCCAATCATCATTGTATAAAATTGAAGTTGTTACCCAAACTTATGTCTCTATATTGCTACTTTTTGCTAACATTTTAGGTAGATTATCAGCCCAAGTATGAAGAAAGCCTCTATATGTATCTTTACTTTGTCATCTTTATCATCTTTGGGTCATTCTTCACTTTGAATCTCTTCATTGGTGTCATCATAGATAATTTCAATCAACAGAAAAAGAAGATAAGTATTCTAAGCATCATTTTGTCATTGTCTTGAGTGTGTAGATATGTATGTATATATATATAGATAGATAGATAGATATATATATATATATATATATATATATATATATATATATATATATATGGGGTATCCCATAGTGCAGTTTTCATTAAAACTTTTGGGACATTTTATATATACATAATGTATGAAAATTTAAATGCATATATATGCATACATGTGTAAGCTTAAAAAAGCCCTTGATCGATTTTGTGTATCATCATTTGAAACATGCTCATTAAAAGGTTCTTTGTTTATTCAAATTATTTGAAAGAATGAGTAAAAATAAATGTATAATTTCATTTATTTATGTTTTAAATAATGTTCATCCTCCTCTTCTTGAACCTACTTACATATAATATAACATTTCAAAAGATTACTTAAGGGGCAGCTAGGTGGCACAGTGGATAGAGCACCCACCCTGGAGTCAGGAGTACCTGACTTTAAATCCAGCCTCAGACATTTAATAATTACCTAGCTGTGTGGCCTTGGGCAAGTTACTTAACCCCATTGCCTTGGGAAAAAACCTAAAAAAAAATGAAGGGAAAAAAAGATTACTTAATTGCAATTCTAATTTCAAGGAAAGTGAAAGATAAAAATGTTCAATTCATGAGTATTAAAGTGAGGAGGGACATATGAGGAAAGAATCCATGTCTAAAATCAGGGAATTAAAAGTCGAACAGGGATTCATAGCTACAGTAAGGAAGATAGCAAATTTTTGGATTATTCTTCTAAACTTTGATTTTCAAAGTTAATTGTATCTTTAAATGGGGTCTGACACCTTTAGTTAGCCCATAGTAAAAGTATGGTTAAAGTTTCCCAAGTATTTCTTAATTTCTAAGCCTCTACTTTTCTACATAAATGCCAGCTTCAACCAACATTTAGATAGACTGGCACTTATTTGTAATCAAGTATTTTGTTTAAAGGAATTAGTCATCCTCAGTAATTGAATTAAAGATGAAAGTTCAATTATTATTCTAATGATAAGATTATATATTTATTTTCCTTGAAAAAAGCATTTAATAACAAAAGAAGCATATTTCCCAAATTTCCTAATTATTCCACTTTTGCTGTCAACATTAATAAACATTACCAGCACTTCAAAGACATCCATACATAATTTTATGTTTATAGCACACTTGATACACATTAAATTTTAAAGGATTCAGGATGAAATATTTTCATAGTCTAAGTAGTTGTATCGTATGTCATCCCCTTCTTCATATCCATTGCTCCTTAAATGCTAGGAGCATTTTATAATACTGCAACTGCTATGAGAGGAAGAACTATATGATGAGAAAACCAACTATATGTTTGGACAACAGTTGGGAATGTTAGTCAGTGATTTCTGGATCCTCATGTTTCATTAAATAATTTTCCATTTGACTTTACTTTTCTAATTTCACATTTTCTTTTCCTACTTGATTTTTCTATCTGACAAGCTTTAGTCTTTTCCCCAACACTCTTGCAGCAAGGGTCCTTTCCTTATTTAATAATCATTTCCACTTTTTATGTTTTTTAACACTTCCTAGAAAAATCAGGCATAATAATCCCTTAAATTTAAGTATGGAATTGAGTCATGAACACCTCCTGGAAAGGGAAGCAAAGGTCCTTGCATTTATTGGGCACTCACTGCATACCAAAAATGCAAATAGAAACAAAATTAATGACAGTCATTGTCTTAGAAAATTTCTATTGTAATGGGAAGAATGTGCATATCATATTTCAAGAATCTTTTGGCTAAAGAGGAAGCTTTTTGCAGGGCAGTTAGTCATGGAGATAAGTTTAGACCTAGACTGTATTTATATTGTTGAATGCCTTACATGCCAAGCTGAAAAGTTTGTACTTTGTTCTCTGAATATTGGAAAGCCTTGAGGATTTTTGAGCATGAGAATGATAAATAAAAGATAGCATTTTAGAAAAAAATAGGAAAATTATATATGTACTGGATATGTATATGTGTACTGGTGATTAATTAGAGTTAAGATACATATGTGTACATATACATGCATGCGTATATCTTTATATATGTATATGTGATGAATTAGAGGAAGAAGAACCTAGAAATAATAATACCAATTTGGAAACTAATGAGATAATGAGCCCTAAGGTGGTATGGAAGTCTACTATCATGGTTCCAGTAGAAAGAAACAGATAATAAATGTTGCAAGGATTTGTGTGCTCAATTCTTGAAAGGTAAAACACCATATTTTACTTTTTATAAAAAATGTCAGTATGAATATCAAGAATCATTATGGTATATGAGAACTGTTATATCAAGTGTTGGACTTGAAATCCTACCTTTTATCCAATATGATAATGAGATAATACTTATATTCTCCAAAATATTTAAACTAGTATTAGTTGCAGCCCTCTTGACACAGTGGAGACTCAGTAAGTACATATGATCTAGAGCATGATTTAATAGTAAGATAGTAGGAGGGTAGAGTCAAGATGGCAAAGAAGAGTGAGGAACCCTCCTGAGATCTCCCAAATTCCCCTCAAAACAACTTTAAATAACACTTCAAAGAATTCATAAATGACAGAACCCACAAAAAAGATGGGATGAAATGATTTTCCAGTCCAAGATAACTTGGAAGATTGGCAGGAAAGGTCTATTTTCTGGGTAAGAGTAGAGAACAGAAAGCCTGTGCAGGTGACCCAAATCTGAGTAAGAGCAAAGCTGCAAAGTCCTGCCTCCAGTGCCAGAAAAGGGACCTTTGTAATTCTTTTCTGGCACTGGAGGCAGGACTTTGTAGCCTTGATCTTACTCAGATCTGGATATAGTACCAGGGTGAGGAGGAGTACTACCATACCAGAGCTTATGGCCAAAGGGGAGTAGAAAACATGGTCATAGTCCCAGGGCAAAAAAAAGTGCTTGCAGACCACTACAAAGGCCAAGAGATGAGTAAACATACCTCACTTTAGAGCATACCATCTTGGAAAAACTGAAAGCTTGCAGATACCCAAAACCAGCTCTAAAATAGCTGCACAAAAAAAAAAAAAACCTGAGCTTAAGGAGAGCCCAATTTTAATATCAAGTTTAAACTCAGGAAATATCCTGGGAAAATGAGCAAGCAACCAAAAAAAGATCGTGACCATAGAAAGTCACTATGGTGGGAAGAAAGACCAAAATAAAAAACTCAGAAGAAAAACAACATATCCAGAAGGCTACAGCCAAAGCAAGCCTCCCACAAAAAAAAAACAACAACAAAAAAAAAAAAAAAACAATGAATTGAACTCATGGAAGAGCTCAAAAAAAGATTTTAAAATCAAATAAGAGGGATAGAGGAAAAACTGGGAAAAGAAATGAGGGTGAGGCAAGAAGATCATGAAGACAGGAGGCAACAGTTAAGGAGTCAACACTTTGGAAAAGGAGACACAAAAAGATATTGAAGAAATAGTATCTTAAAAAAAACAGGGGTGACTAGGTGGCACATTGGATATAGCACCAGCCCTGGAGTCAGGAGTACCTGAGTTCAAATCTGGCCTCAGACACTTAATAATTACCTAGCTGTGTCATCTTGGGCAAGCCACTTGACCCCATTTGCCTTGCAAAAATCTAAAAAAATAAAAAAAAAACAGAATAGACAAAATGGTAAAAGAGGCACAGAAATCCAGTGAAGATAAGAGCACCTTTAAAAAAAGTAGAATTGGGAGCCAAGGCAACAGGAGAAGAACCTCTCTTAGGTGCTCTCTCTCTCTCTCTCTCTCTCTCTCTCTCTCTCTCTCTATATATATATATATATATATATATATATATATATATATATATATATATATATATATATATAAACTTATAAAATAAGGGCTCTAACTAAATTTTTGAGAAACAGAACCCACAGAGGGATCCAGTGAGGCAATTCCCTGGCCAAAGGTAACCTGGAAAATAGTGGAAAGGTTAGGGGGACAACTGCTAAAATGAAGAAACTTCAGCCTCCTGGAGGCATCCCCAGGGTGCCTGGGAGCCCCAACTCATGGCAGCAGGGGCAGTTTCTTGATCTACACCCCGGGGAGCACCAGGAACAACTTGGAAGATCAGTGGGGAGAGGGGAACCTCTGCCAGAGCCAGCACATGAGGCCCAGCCCTCAGGGCACTCAGCAAGCAACTTGTCCACTACAGCCCAGATCCAGAAAAATGGAAGCAGGTGGAGTGGGAAGCAGGAACCCTCAGGCAACTGAGCCTTGAATGCTCAGCATACCCAAGTGAGGGGAGTGGAGAGAGACTTTCAAGGTTTGTCCTCTGTACCTGGAATGGGACTCTGACCACATTCAGATCCTGATCACAGTCTAGGCCCCACGTGGAACAGCGGGGCTCTCCCACCTCAGCCCCATGGCAGAGGGTTGTGTTTTTGGTCATTCATAGACCAGGAGGAAAGACAGAGTCTCACACACAGAGATCCTTGTGGGGGGGGGGGTCCCAATAATACTCAAAAGCTCAGGAAGCACCCCAAAACCAGTTGCAGCCTGGGGAAATGAGTAAAAAGAGAAAAAAGAGGAACATCATTGAGAAATACATTGTCTGTGATCCCAAGAAGGATCAAAATACTCAGTCTGAAGATGAGGAAGTACAAGCTCCTGCATCTAAAGACTGCAAGAAAAACAGAAATTGGGTTCAGGCTATGACAGAGCTCAAAAAAGATTTTGAAAATCAAGTGAGGGAGATAAAAGAAAAATTGGGAAAAGAAATGAGAGAGATGAAGGAAAAATATGAAAAAGAAGTCAACAGCTTAGTCAAGGAGATCCAAAAGAATGCTGAAGAAAATAACATATTAAAAATGCGCATAAGTCAAATGGATAAAACAGTTCAAAAAGTTATTGAGGAGAAGAATGCTTTAAAAAACAGAATTTGCCAGATGGAAAAAGAGATAAGAAAGCTGAGGAAAACAAATCCTTCAGAGGTAGAATGCAGCTAAAGGAAGCTGATAACTTTATGAGAAGTCAAGACACAATACTTCAAAACCAAAAGAATGAAAAATTAGAAGAAAATATGAAACATCTCATTGAAAAAAACAACTGAGCTGGAAAACAGATTCAGGAAAGATAATTTAAAAATTGGAATACCTGAAAGTCATGATCAGGAAAAGAGCCTTGACCTCATTTTTAAAGAATTCCTACAGGGAAATTGCCCAGTTATCCTAGAAGCAGAGGGCAAAATAGAAACAGAGAATCCACTGATCTCTCCCAGAAAGGGATCCAACAGGGTGGCCAGGTGGCATAGTGGATAAAGCACCAGCCTTGGAGTCAGTAGTACTTGGGTTCAAATCCAGTCTCAGACACTTAATAATTACCTAGCTGTGTGGCCTTGGGCAAGCTACTTAACCCCATTTGCCTTACAAAAAAATCTTAAAAAAAAAGAGAGATACAAAAAAACCCAACACCCCCCCCCCCCCCCCCCAGGAATGTTATAGCCAAGTTCCGGAACTCCCAGGTAAAAGATAAAATATTACAATTAGCCAGAGGGACACAATTCAAAGATCATGGAGCTGCAGTCAGGATCAAACATGATGTAGGAGCAACTACATTAAAGGCTCGTAGGGCTTGGAATATAATATCCTGGAAGGCAAAAGAACTCAGAATCAACCGAGAATCAACTACCCAGCAAAACTGAATGTCCTCTTCCAGGGAAAAAAGATGGACTTTCAATGAACCAAGGGAATTTCAAATGTTCCTGTTAAAATGGCCAAAGCTGAACAGAAAGTTTGATCTTCGAATGCAGGACTCAGGTGAAGATAGAGAGTGGAGGAGAAGGGTAAAATAGGAGGGACTTAAAGATGATGAACTACATGTATTCCTGCATAGAAAAATGATACTGATAATACTCATAAGAAACTTCTCATTTAAAAGAGCAGGTAGAAGGAGCTTTTATAGATGAAGCACAGGATTCAGTGAATGTGTAGATATACTATATTATAAAAATGGAGTCAATGGCTCAAAGGGAAATGTAATGGGATTAAGAGAAAGGAGAGGTGGAATAGGTTAATATATTTCATATAAGATTTTTTATTACAATGAGCTATTGCAATGATATGGAAGGGGGGAATATGAGGGGGAATGAGGGAACCTTCGCTCTCATCAGAGGTGGCTAGAAGAGGAAACAGCATATATATATATATATATATATATATATATATATGTATATATATATATGTATATATATATTCAATGGGGTATAGACATCTAGAATAAGGAGAGAAGGGAGACAGGGGGAGGGGGGGATGTGAGTGATGGAGAAGAGGATGGACTGTGGGGGAGAATGGTCAGATATAACACATTTTCTTTTTTACTTCTTGCAAGGGGCTGGGATTGGATGGCCTGTTCGGGACCACAAGGCCAGGTGGTTGCTGGGCCTTAGGGGTGGTATGTGGGCTCAGGGCCTCCTGGCCCCAGGGCTGGTGATCAGTCTGCAGTGACACTCAGCTACCCTACAGCACATTAAAAAAGAGGGATAGAGTGAAAGGAGAGAGAAAATATAGTGTATGGTAGTGGGGAAGTCCAAATGAAGGGAGTTGAGATCAACAATGGCAACAGTGGGAAAATATAGAAATAGCTTTTTGTGATGGACTTATCCTAAAGAATGTGATACACCTGAGACAGAGCTGGTGGTGTTGGAACACAGAGTGAGGCACATTTATTATTATTATTATTGTTGTTGTTGTTGTTATTGTTATTATTGTTGTTATTGTTATTATTATTTTTATTATTATTTTATTGGGGGTTGCAGGGCAGATGGTTTTGGGTGGCTTGCCCAGGGTCACACAGCAGGGTGATTGTTGAGTATCTGAGGCTGGATTTGAGCCCAGGTGCTCCTGACTCCAGGGCCAGTGCTCTATCTACTGTGCTACCTGGATGCCTCTATTATCACTATTTATTATTATTATCATTATTATTCATTTTTGTTTTATTTTATTTATTTTATTTTATTTTGGTTTTTCCGGGCAATGGGGTTGGGGTGGCTTGCCCAGGGTTGCACAGTGGGGTGATTGTAGAGTGTCTGGGACTGGATTTGAGCTCAGGTGCTCCTGACTCGAGGGCCAGTGCTTCATCCACTGTGCCACCTAGCTGCCCCTATTATCATTTTTTTAAATTTTAATTTTAATTTGTTCCTCTTTATTGTTCATGAAGGTCTATATTTTGGGGGAGGGGATATTGTTTACTCTTAAACAGGAATATTTTAGTAATGTATAAAAAAACATCATTTGTACAAAAATAAAATAAATAAAATTAAAAAATGAGCTGAGAAGAAAAAAAAAGTAGAATTGGTCAAAAGGAAAAAGATATGCAAAGATTCACTGAAAGAAAATATTCCTTAAAATAGGAATGAGCAAGTTGAAAGCTAACAATTCCAAGCGATATCAGGACGTGATAGCATGGGGCAATTAGGTGGTACAGTGAATTGAGCCCTGGCCCTGGAATCAGGAGGATCTGAGTTCAAATCTGACCTCAGACACTTAATAATTACCTAGCTGTGTGGCATTGGGCAAATCACATGATAACCACGATGCCTTGCAAAAATAAATTTTAATAAAGAACTAATAAAATAAAATCAAAACAATGAAAAAAATAAAAGAAGGGGCAGCTAGGTGGCTCAGGGGATAGAGCACCAGCCCTGGAGTCAGGAATACCTGGGTTCAAATCTGGCTTCAGACACTTAATAATTACCTAGCTGTGTGGCCTTGGGCAAGCCACTTAACCCCCTTTGCCTTGCAAAAAAAATAGAAGAAAATGTGAGAGATATCATTGGAAAATCAACTTACCTGGAAAATAGATCTAGAAGAGATCATTTAAAAATGATTAGACTACCCAAAGGCATGATTTAAAATAAAAAAAGTCTAGTCATCATCTTTCAAAACATTATCATGGAAAACTGCCCTGATATTCTAGAATCAAAGTATAAAAAAAATGGAAAGAAATTAAAATAGATCCTTAAATGAAAACTCCCAGGAATATCATAGCTAAATCCTAGGGTTCTTAAGTCAAGGATGAAATGCTGCAAGCAGCCAGAAAGATTTAACAGTGTCTAATGGATTAAAGGAGTGGGAATCTAATGTTCTGGAAGGAAAAGAAGTTAGAATTACAACCAACATAATGTATCCAGCCATAGGGCTACAATACCATGCATACCATTTGAGCTAGCAATACCACTACCAAGTCTGATTTCTGAAGAGGTAAAAAACAAAAAGGAAAAGGAACTATATATCTATAAAAATATTTATAACTGCTCTTTTCTGATGGCAAAGAACTGGAAATTAGAGGAATACCCTTTAATTGTGGAATGAATGAACAAGTTGTGGCATTTAATTGTGATGAAATATTATTGTGCTATAATAAATAATAAACAGGATGTTCTCAGAAAAACTAGAATTCACTGAACTGATGCAAAGTTAATAAGTAGAATCAAGATGACACCATACACAGTAACAGAAATATTATATAATAATCAACAGTATAAATGGTCCATGACAGTTCTGACATGGGGGGGAAGGAAGGTGGAGTGTTTTCTTTCACAATATATCTAACATGAAAGCACATTTTGCATGATTGCACATGTATAATCTATATCAAATCACTTGCCTTCTCAATGAAGGTGGAGAGGAGGGAAAGAAAGAATTCAGAACTCAAAAATTTTAAAAATAAATTTTAAAAATTGTTTTTTACAGAAAATTGGGGAAAATAAAATATAAAAAATATTTTAAGAAATAGTAAGGTAATAAACAGATCCTTTCTCAAAGGATAGCAAAATAAAAAAGAAATTCATAGCATGTAGGAGGAATCACTAGTCTCTAAGTAAATGAACTCAGGATAATACACAAATGTTACATAAAACACATTCTATCTCATATTTAGGGCAGAGTAATTATCATTCATCCCCTCTTATTCATCCAGTATATATATAGAGAAGATACCAAGAATCTTCACCAACCAGCAACCAGGCCTTCCAACTTTCCAAAGGTAATTCCACATGCTTCGCAGCTAAGTGGTAGTTTGGAGAGTTCTAGATTTATCAGGAAGACCTGAGAATGCTTATGGGTACTGAGTTGGTAACCTCCAGAGATCCATTGTCTTTGTCTTTCCAGTTTACTCCTGACATCTTATTGATTCTTAGACATTTGTCACACATAATTATCTCTGAAATCATATCTTTCATAGAATTCTATATAATTTTAAGGTATACATAAAAAGTTTATTTGAAAAGAGTCTATACATTTTATTCTTCTAAACCAATTATGATATACTTAGTACTCTCTTCTCATCCATTTGTCATTCTAACACTAGGACTATGAACATTTTTATCCATTTTGTTGGTCACTTTAGCCCAAAAGAGTTTATTGCTTGGTGACCAAATTTTTGGTGAAGAATCTATCCAAAATTATCTAGCTAGACCCATCCTTGGGTTCATCTTCAGATTCTTTCCAGCTTGATAAAGTTTGATAGAACTTGTACTATACAGACACATTTTTCAAGAACTCGGGACAACTTTCATTATTATAGATCCATTCTGCCAATTTCTCTTCCTTATATTGCTCTAACATGCCAGAGATTATAAATTAAATTCTAACTTGCAGATTTGGGTACCATACTCAAGGTACTCAAGGGGGCAAGCAAGAGTTCACAGACTGAATTTGCAAAATGAAAACTTTGGTCAATAGGCTCTAAGACTGGCATTTAGGTATGAGATAGTAGTGATGGGGAACTTTAAATATTTAGACATTTACTAGAGAATTGTCTCCCAGAAGCAAAGAAGTTCCTAATTGCCTTAATGAAAATTTGAAATTCAAAAAAAAAAAAGGGAGACTGAAGTGGAATTGATGGAAACCTTTGATAACAGTGACTAGTCCATGTTGAAGTTTAAGGTAAAGAATGAAAAGAGAACTGTGAGTGTCCAAAACATGCATTGCAGATATTAGAAGAACAGATTTCAAAGGTGAAGGATATGTAGGATTTCTTAAAGAATTATGATGATCAGAGAAGGAGGTGTCATAAAAAAATAGATATTGAGGCATAGGGAATTCATCAGTTAGTAATTATTTGTTGATCATTTTTTATTAAGTGCCCACCATGTACCAAGTGACAGACCATGACCACAGCCAGTGTACCTTCAAAGTGAGAATTAATTACCTCTTTTATTTAGATTTGGGGTCTGCCTAATTCTGCCTATTCGAATAACCTGGTGAACTAAGAATGGTTTTTACATTTTTTAAATGATAGTAGACCTGACCCTAGATATAGATATTATTTCATGTTGTAAAAATATTAAAGGTTGATGTTCATTAAAATAATTCAACTTCTATATCTTATGGAAACCTAAAAGACTTTCTTAATCTTTAAATGAGGGGGTAGATTAGCTGCTGGCTCTCTGTCCTTCTGGTGCTAAATTTGTGTTCATAGCCTCCTCTAAAGTTACTTAACAATAAATCATACTATAAAGACAGACATGTCGTATTTGGACAATGAGAGATATTGCCTTGCTTGGTAACAATTGTTTTCCACTTAAAACTTTTTATATTTGTGTATAAACAAATATATGTATGTATGCATATTTGTATATTTCTTTATATTACTTTTAATTTTTAATTTATTTCTATTTTGTTATAATGTGTAGTTATATTTATAATTATAAATATACATAATTATATCTATAAATAATATTTAGGTAATCATTACCATAAAATATTACTTTTTAAAACTTATCTTCTTGTGTTACTTATATTTCATGTCTCCCCAATTTTTTTTTTAGCTAATGGAAGGATAGTATATCACGGCTAAATCAAAGCTTTACTTGAGTTATTGGTTTCAACTTCCTTCATAAATTTTTGTAAGAACCCATGAATATAAACAAAATCACAAAACAATATTTTTTGCTTTTTCCTTCCATAAGGCAGTATGAAATAGTTATCACAACAAAAGACAACCTGATGAAGAAAGCATTGTTATGACATACTCCATATTTCTCTACCATTAAATATCAAATTTATCATTATTATGTTCATATCATGAATATTTTGCATTTGTAATAATATATACATGTCCTCATAAAAAATTACAAAAGAGTTAAGAAGAAAAACTTTGCATATATGTGTGATAAGTAGTATATAGGTTTTCTAAATTTAGAAAGCTATGTATAACAAAAAAAATCTGTAAAATGTTTTACATAGAGATAAACAGAATACACAATGAATTCCATTTCCAAAGGACCAAATTTTATGCTGTCATTATTCTTGAAATATTTATTAAGGATTTGGAGGATGTTAGACCAATAAAGCTGGTTTGGGGTGGCTAGGTGGCGTAATGGATAAAGCACCGGCCCTGGAGTCAGGAGTACCTGGGTTCAAATCCGGTCTCAGACACTTAATAATTACCTAGCCTTGTGGCCTTGGGCAAGCCACTTAACCCTGTTTGCCTTGCAAAAACCTAAAAAAAAATAAAATAAAAGAATGAATAAAGCTGGTTTCAAATAGTTTTTCTTTATTTCTTTACCTTGGAGGTCAAGATATCTTTATGACAGAGGAACAGAAGAAGTACTATAATGCAATGAAAAAGCTGGGGTCCAAAAAACCACAAAAACCTATACCTAGACCAGGGGTAAGTAATCTGTTATCTCCCAGTTATCTAGAATTTCAGAAGACTTTTTTGGAAGTTTGTCTATGGAGCTGGAGTTCTGAACCTGGGCTCCATGAAAATTATTTTGTTAGTTTTTAAAAATGTTCACTGCAATGTTTCCATATAATTGGTTTTATTTGTAATTTTATATAATTTATACTTTGTTCAGAGATGGGCTCCATAGGTTTCACCAGTCTGTCAGAGAGATCCGCAACACAGAAAAAAAAAGATTAAGAACCATTTGTTTTTTATAAGATCATTTTTCTCTTCAAAGAATTAATGTATATGGTATTTTATTTAAAATTCTGACAAAAAGTCTTGATTTCTCTTCCTTCCTTTCTCCCCCTCAAAGAAAATCACCAACAAAATACTGGATCACATTGATATGAGTCAGTCTCCCACAGTAGTAGTGATGTGATTATGCTTTAAATTCCAGTTCTTAATGAAGTTAAACTCATCTAATTGATGTAGAAAATGCTCATCACTTGATGTAGTGGCCTATAAAAAGGCTGATATCTGTTCTAATAGATATCCTGTTTGTTTTAGGATCAGAAATTAGTGAGCATTTTAAAGTTATTAATGAATATATTATCATTGAAAAAATATTGAAATATTGAGCACTGTGCATTGATACATCTTTAAATTCTGAAATTTTCTATTCATATAAATATGCACATGCAAACTTTTGTTTTTAATCTCAACATTATATTCTTCTATAATAGAACTTGCTAAAATTTTATTCCAGGAAAAAGTGCTAGATAAACACATGGATGATGGTAACTAAATGTTTCATCTTTCTGAGCATATTTGAAACTGTTATTCCATTTTTATTTTCAAAATTAAGCAGAATGCTAGTCATAAAAAATTATAGGAAGAGCTTATGATGTGCATTTTGTACATATATGTGGATAAGAATGTGTATACATGCCTATAATGTAAATAACATATATGTTCTAAACCCAGAAGAAGTTGGAAGGTTATGTAATGTTGCAAGACTGCATATGTACAGCCTATCTCAAATTGCTTGTCTTCTCAATGAGGGAGAGGAGGAGGAGGAGGAGGAGAGAGAGAGAGAGAGAGAGAGAGAGAGAGAAAGGGAGAGAGGGAGAGGGAGAAAATTTGGAACTCATAATTTGAAGAAATAAAAAGAATAATTGTAAATGTTTTTACAATAAAATAAAAGAAAATTTAAAAGCAAGATTATGTAATGAAGAAAGGAAAGTCATAGTATAATAATGCTATTCATAGAACACTAAAAGGAAAAATTATCAACACCTTAAAATGGTGCCACCTCCCAAAGTCTTTAAGTAAAATGTTATCTAATGATGCTGGGATTTTAAAGTCAACATCAATATATTTTAATATAGTAAACCCTAGAACACATGCCTATGTGCTAAAGAAATTCTTCCATTCTATTCTTTACTCATAGTTTCCATGAAAATTATTCATAACAGGGGTATGACTAGGAAAAAACAATTATTTCATTCTCTCATCCTGTTGATATAGAGGCTAGTGAAATGTAGTGCCCCAAAAATCTTAGTGGTATTTTAAGTGTTAATAATTTTAGAAATTATTTTCTACAAACCTATAAAAATTTAAAGGTAAATTGATTTATTTTAAACATTTATATTTTTTAAATTCAACATAATCACCATCCTTTTTAACCCATTCTAATGAGAGTAGATTTTTAGAACCACTGGCTCTTCTTCCCCATCTAATTCCTCTGTATCAATTTTTTTTTCATGCCTCATTTGTATAAGTTGATAACTTTTTCCTCTTTTCCTATACCATTTTACTTTTTTAGAATTCCATCCTGCTCAGTTCTACCTCAGTCTTTTCTTCAAAATATCCAATTACTAATGATAATCTTGGAATATGCTATGCATTTCCACATATAAATAGTAAACAATATGTCCTTATTGAGTTCCTTTTAAATTAGTCTTTGACGTTTACCTAATATTTCTCTTAGATCTTGTATGTCAAATGTTCTATTAAGTTCATTTTTTTCCACAAAATCTTTAAAGTTTGGCCTTCATTGAATGTTCATTTTTTTGTGATTCAAGAATATGCTTAATTTTGCTTGCTATAACATTTTTGGTCCCAACCCCAGTTCTTTTGCTCTTTGAAATGTGGTGGGTTTTTTTACTTTTTTTTTTAGGTTTTTGCAAGGCAAATGGGGTTAAATGGCTTGCCCAAGGCCACACAGCTAGGTAATTATTAAGTGTCTGAGACCGGATTTGAACCCAGGTACTCCTGACTCCAAGGCTGGTGCTTTATCCACTATGTCACCTAGCCGCCTCAAAAGTTGATTCTTTTTTTTTTTAGTTTTTTTTTTTTTTTTTGCAAAGCAAACGGGGTTAAGTGGCTTTCCCAAGGCCAGACAACTAGGTAAATATTAAGTGTCTGAGACCAGATTTGACCCCAGGTACTCCTGACTCCAAGGCAGGTGCTTTATCCACCGCGCCACCTAGCTGCCCCTTTTTTTTGACTTTTTGTCAGGCAATGGGATTAAGTGACTTGCCCAAGGTCACACAGCTAGGCAATTATTAAGTGTCTGAGGTCACATATGAATTCAGGTCCTCCTGACTCCAGGGTCATTGCTCTATCCACTGTGCCACCTAGTTGCCCCAAGATCTGTGTTCTTTTAATGTAGATGCTGCTAGATCTTGTGTAATTCTAACTGGGACTCCTCTAAATTTGAATAGATTTTTCTTGTTGTATTTAATATTTTCTCCTTAGCCTAGGGGTTTTGTAATTTGATTAAATCATTTCTGTCAGTTTACCTCCAAGGATTCCTTTAAGGTGGTAATAGGTGAATTTTTTCTATTTCTATTTTTCCCACTTGTAACACTTAGGACAATTTTCTTTAATTACTTCTTATATTATTGTATCCAGATTTGTTTTTTTATTGTAACTTTCAGACAGTCCAATTATTCTTATGTTTTCTCTTCCAGATATGTTCTCCAGATCAGTTGTTTTTCTTATGAGGTGTTTCAGTCTCTACTATTTTTTTCTTTCTTTATATTTTGTTTTATTATTTTTTTATCTCTAATAACTTCACTGGCTTCCCCTTGCTGAATTCTAATTTTCAAGAAGTCATTTGCCAGTTTTTTTCCCCATAATCTTCTTTTTCTTGGATTGTTCTAATTTTTTTTAGTTTTTTCTCAATCTCTCTTTTTTTTTTAGGTTTTTGCAAGGCAAATGGGGTTAAGTGGCTTGCCCAAGGCCACACAGCTAGGTAATTATGAAGTGTCTGAGACCAGATTTGAACCCAGGTACTCCTGACTCCAAGGCCAGTGCTTTATCCACTACGCCATGTAGCTGCCCCCTCTCAATCTCTTTTATTTGGTTTTTAAGTCTCTTTTGAGTTCTATGAATTCTTTCTGAGCAGGTAGCCATTTGACACTACTCAGGGGTAGAAGAGGCATTTTTTTTTTTACTTCCTTTGAAGATGAACCCTAATCTTCTCTATTTCCTTAGTAACTGCATATAGTTGGGTTCTTTGTCCTTTGCCCATTCATTTTAATTTCTATTTTTATCTAAAGCAGTTGGTTGTTATAGTGAGGTGTGGGGGTTTGTGCCTCTGGAACTTTGCCTGGGACTGACCTTTGGACTCCTTTTCCCCACTAAGTCACATCCAGGACCCCTCTATACATTGTGCTAGAAATCATCTTACTCCCTGAGAACTATATGTTCCATTGGCTATAACCTTCAGTTCTCCCCTCTGCCCCAGAACCATGACCAAGAACTCAGTTCTCCTGTAAGTGTCCATAGCGAACAGGGTCTTAATGGCACTATTGCTTCTGCATTCACTGGGAGAATGTTGGTTTCTTCATACCTTGTCTTTCCCACACAGCTGAGACTGGACTAGCTTCTCTATCTTCCCTGGCTAAGATGCCTGAATCCCCACACTGTACAGAAAGTAAGAACTCCTGTGACTGAAGTGAAGACTACCTCTCAACCTGTCTGACCCTAGAATTCATCTCTTTCTATTTCAGGGAGTTAGTCTAGAGGTATTTGTACACTCAGATAAACTTCAGTCCTAGTCAGGGGATCTTTCTTTGGATCTTCTCCACTTGACCCAGTAGAACTCTGCCCCAAGTCTTGTTCATTTCTGTTGCACTAAATTCACTCTGAGATGCTTTTTTGAATTCTTTGTGGAGAAAATCTGGAGAGCTTAGAATTTCCTGACCCACTCTACTGTCTTCCTCCAGTGAGGATTACATTTGTAATCCTAGCCTTAAAATCAATCAGAAAATGAAGTTTTGATGCATGCAAGACAGGTCTGACAGAATTCCAGAGGAAAAGATTTAATGGAAATAGATTAGGTTACCAAAGGGGACAAACAAGATGACCTCTTCTACCTATCTGTGATGGATAAAGTGTCATCTTGAAACTTTCACACATAGGAAAGACCAATCTTTTTAAAATTAAAATGAATTTTTTAATTTAAAATTTTTATTATTGGGGCAGCTAGGTGGCTCAGTATATAGAGTACCAGCCCTGAAGTCAGAAGGATCTGAGTTCAAATCTAGATTCAGACACTTAAATAATTACCTAGCTGTTTGACCTTGGGCAAGTCATTTAACCCCATTGCCTTGCCAAAAAGAAACTGCATTAAAACTATAAACAGTTTGAATTCTTTGCTGTTTTTTTAATCTTTATCTACATCTATATGTAGAGATATAAATATAGATGTTTATTGATATCATTTATTTTATATGACCATAATTTCACCCAGCAAACCACCTCCTTCCCTTACCCCAAGTATATCTCTTTAGCAAATATCTTTATTGACCAAAAGAAAAGAATGAAAAGAAAAGTTTTGGGGGAAAAATTAGCATAGCTAATAAATACATCAGAAAGCAATATCATGTAATGTAATATGGTTGTGAACTTCTCACATTCTCAAAAGGGGAAAAGGGAAAAGAATGGTGTCTTCTCTTTTTTTCCTTTCAAACCATGCATGTTCTTTTTTTCATTTTTGCAATATTTTCTTTTGATATGGTTGATTTTGTGTTTATATTGTTGTGGGTACTGTGTATATCATATTTTTGATTCTGTTTAACTGATTTTGCATTAGTTCATGAATATCTTTTCATGCCCTCTATATTATTATTCCTCTTCATTTCTTATAGTACATTAATATTTCATCACAATTCATATTCCACAATTTGTTTAGTCATTCTTTAATTCATTTATATTTTTGTTTTCAGTCTTTTGCTATTGTAAAATACAATAATAGTATAGATTTTCTAGGTCAAAGAATATGGACATTGTAGTCACATTATTTGCTTTCCAGAACTGTTGAATTGATCCACAATATTAGTGGGCCTATCTTCCTACAATTTTTCCTTCATTGAATATTGCCATGATTTGTCACATTTGCCTATTTTCAGGATATAGGTTGAAACATTAGGGTTGTTTTGATTATATTTCTCTTATTCTTAACAAGATGACTCATTCTTTAATATGATTATTAGTAGTGTGAAATTTTTTTGTGAACTCGTTTCTTATATCCTTTGAATAATCACCTATTGAGAAATGACAAATAGTTTCCTTAAGAGATATTGGGTACATTTAAGTGTTTATTTAGAGATCATTAAATAAATATCAGAGAAGATGAAGAACAAGAAGGACTTTTTGCATTAGGAAGCCTTTACTATTTAGAGATAAATACGTACATATAATATTATATATATATATGTATATATATATATATATATATATAATGTATGTATATTATTTATAAATCTTTGATCTGTACTGCCTATAAAGAGCACAACTTATTGGATAAAGTGAGTACAATTGTGTCTGGATCAAGTCATTAAAATTTGGATAAGTCAAAAATGTTATTTTTGTGTGGGCTAATAGTTTTTTAATCATATTTGCAAGATAACTATACAATTTATATTCTACTTCATTTTACAGAACAAATTCCAAGGATGTATATTTGATATGGTGACAAAACAAGCTTTTGATATTACAATCATGGTACTTATCTGTCTTAACATGGTAACCATGATGGTAGAAAAAGATGAACAAAGTAAAACCATGACTGATGTTTTATATTGGATAAACATGGTTTTTATTATCTTATTCACTGGAGAATGTGTGCTGAAACTGATATCCCTTCGCCATTATTACTTCACTATTGGATGGAACATTTTTGATTTTGTGGTGGTCATTCTGTCCATTGTAGGTAAGAATCTTTACTTATGCTGTCAGGTATTCATTTACATAGATAATAAATGAGTAGGAAGTCAGAGGATCCCTATTTGGGAATCTTTCTTTTGAAAAGTATTCTCACTAAATATGAAGGATAAAGAACTATTTTCATTTGTTTCAAATCCTGAATTTTTATTCCTGTAGCACAAAAGAACCTACTCACAAATCATTGCAAGGTCACAATGAATATTAATAAAATTCCATGCAAAAAAATCATAGCTCACAGGTACCAGCCACTGTGTTTCTTCTGTGAGTTTACCAAAGACCTTCAAAACAAAGGGCAGTTAAATTGCATAATAAGAAAGTGAATAAATTAATTTTTTAAAATATTTTAAATTTTTAAACTTTATTTGCATTAGGAAGCCCTTACTATTTGGAGATAAATGTGTACATATAATATTATAAATATTATATATATGTAAGTATATTATTTATAAATTTTTGATCTGCACTGCTTAAAAAGAACACAAAATCTAGCAATTTCTGCCCTCAAGGATCTAACATTCTAATGAAGAGAAGACAATACATAGAGAAACTGGAACTATAAAAGAAAATGTGAGTTGTGGGAGGAGGAAGCTTGGGTGGAATGATCTGGAGACTGCCTAGACTGTGTTGAGTCTGGTTCCAAAGAAGATCAGGTGAAAGTTACTAATCAAGTCTCAGAATTCCAAGAGAACTTGGGGAGAGAGAGAGAGAGAGAGAGAGAGAGAGTCCTGAGAACAAGTACAGTGGATAAGACCTCCTGACAAAAAGTCAGGGACATCAGCCAAGTTCAAATATAGCCTTAAGTACCTACTAGTTGTATGACCTGGAAAAATCTCTTAACATCTATCTGCCTCAGTTTCCTTGACTGTACAATGGAGATAGCCCTGGCTTTCCAAGACCATCTCCAGTTGTCCTCATTCATATCTGGTTCTGGAGGAGAAAGTGAGGCTGGTGACTTAGCACAGCACCCCTTCACTCAAATTCGATTCATATCACCTCCTTGATATCATGGTCTGCTTTGAAAACAAAGGAGAAGCATCATCATCATCACAATAGTGGTTATAATAACACCTACCTCTCAGGGTTGTTATGAGGATCTAAAGAGATAATATTTATGAAGTACTTAGCATAGGGCTTAGCAAAACATTTAGTAAGAGAATTAGCACATAGTAAGTGTTGAGGTTCAAGAAAAATATTGAGATTCAGGACTCAGCTTATCTCTTGAAAGAATTCAGACTCAGGCTTTCTCCAAGTCAAGTGAAAGCATTTATTCTAGGGGATCACACTGCCCAGGAATGGGCTAATCTCCCAGAGGGTGTGGGTGAACTTCTAATGGGTAAAGATGAGGTAATCAGGTACACATAGACCCCCTCCCCCAGGTAGCTCAGAGAGCAAAGATGAGATAATTATGAACAAATATATGAGGTGCTGTAGTTGAAAGACTTAATCCTTTCAGGCTAGGGTAGTGACTTCTTGTCTTGTTGATAGGGACTTAACTTGTATGGTTTTACCAAGACCTTGACAGGGGATAAAGTACTTCACTGAGGTTCAATGACCTCAACAGTCCTTATAAATGCTGATTCCTTTTCTCCAGGATAAATTCTCTGTATCAGTCAATCAATCAATTATACAATGAGAAGTCCTTCTCCTTGCTAAGACAAAATCCTGCCTATTCAGCAGATTATCCCTCTATTATGCCCATTCTCTCACTTATCTTCAACCTCTCCCTGTCCATTGATTGCTTTATTACTGCCTCCATCCTCAAAAAAAAACCTTACTTCATCCATCCCCCCAAAATCATTATCCTATATTTCTAATTTTCTGACCAAAAAATGTTAAGTCATCTAAATTAGTTATCTCCATTTTACTTTCTGTCACTCTCCTTAACAATTTACAATCTATTTTCTCACCTTATTCAAGCAAATCAAATCTCTCTAAAATTGCTAACAACTTCTTAGTTGCCAAATCTAAACTTGAAGTTCATGAATCTCTCTTATAAGATCTATAAACTTGGATGCGAAAAGTTATATTTTTTTCTCACCAATCTTTGGTTTCCTTTGTGATACTATGGGCTTTTTCCCCCCCTTTTAATTATGCACTTAAAAACATGGTTCTGAGAAGGGACCCATAGGCTTTACCTGTCTGCCACAAACATTTGTGGTATCCATAAAACACACACACACACACACACACACACACACACACACATACATTAAATTAAATTAAACATCCCTGACCTAGAGGATGGCTTTCATTATCTCTCTGTGGAGAACTTAAGGAAAGATAAACACAAGAATTAAACAAGATGAGAGTGTTTGTAGGGGTGAAATTATTATCTGCCTTGATAGGAAAAATTATGCCATTGGACTGAAATTACAGATTTATCAGAAAACAGAATTAAGACAACTAGCTAAAGTGAAATATGTTTGTCCTTTGTGATGGGTAATATCATCCACATCCAGAGAAGGAATTTTGGAAGCTGAATGCAGATCAAAGCATATTTTTTAATTTTTTTTATGATTTTTCCCTTTTTATAATATACTTTTTCATTATATAATTAATATGGAAATATGTTTAACATAGTTATATACATATAGCCTATATTAGATTTTGTGCTGTCAGAGGGAAGGGAGAAGGAAGGCATAGAGGGAGAAAATTATGGACCTCAAAACCTTACCCCAAAAATGAATGTTTGATACTATCTTTACATATAGTTTTAACAATAAATAAATACAAAAATAAATAAATTTATTTTAAAAAGATAAACTCTGAATTACCTCACCTTACAGAAATATATAAATAAAAATAATATAAAGAAAGTAGTATTTCTCTTGTTATACAGGGTACAGCAAAAGTCAATGCAGTTTAAGGTTTAGTAGCTTACCTAGAAAAAGACACTAGCAAACTTTTGAGATGCCCTGTATAGAACTTATTAGCAATGAAAACTATCTGAAACTTGGAAAAACTTCTTTGTAATTTAGTTTAGTTGAACAAACTCTTAAAAGCACTATAGACAATATAATCTCAATTTTAATGTTGATGAAGAAGAGATTGGATGATTAACTTTCAGGTCTATAGTACAGTGGATTCTTGAATTATTAGATGGATTGTACTAAATGACCTCCAATATATTTTAAATTCTGAAATTCTAGGAGTTTATATTCATGGTATTATTATTATTTGTAAAGCAAGATAATATTTCCAGAATCTATGGTTCCTTATTTTTTTACAGTAACCAGGATTGTAAAATTAGGACCATAATATTGTCAATGAAGATACACAATGGAAGGCCATGAAAATGTCCAGTTCTACAAATTATATTGATTAAGCAGAGGAGAACTTAGAGTCAAAAATCTAGAGGCAAGGGAATAATTGACATTCTTAGCCTAATAACCAAAGACAAAGAGAAAAATAGCTTATCCTCATGAGTATGTCATAGTGTGTGCAACTATATTTAAATATTTTCTATGTTATGTTCTTTAACAGGTATGTTTCTAGCTGATATAATAGAAAAATATTTTGTGTCTCCTACCCTGTTTCGTGTGATCCGGCTTGCCAGGATCGGCCGAATTCTTCGTCTCATTAAAGGGGCGAAAGGGATTCGCACACTGCTCTTTGCTTTGATGATGTCTCTTCCTGCTCTGTTTAACATCGGGCTCCTACTCTTCTTGGTCATGTTTATCTATGCCATCTTTGGAATGTCTAATTTTGCCTATGTTAAAAAGGAAGCTGGAATTAATGACATGTTCAACTTTGAAACTTTCGGCAATAGCATGATCTGCCTCTTTCAAATTACCACATCCGCTGGTTGGGATGGTTTACTTGCACCCATTCTAAACAGTGGACCCCCAGACTGTGACCCTGAAAAAGTTCATCCTGGAAGCCCAGTCAGAGGAGATTGTGGGAACTCTTCTGTTGGGATTTTCTATTTTGTCAGTTACATCATCATCTCTTTTCTGGTGGTCGTGAACATGTACATAGCGGTGATTCTGGAGAACTTCAGTGTCGCTACTGAAGAGAGCGCTGAGCCACTGAGTGAGGATGACTTTGAGATGTTCTATGAGGTTTGGGAGAAGTTTGATCCTGATGCCACCCAGTTCATAGAATACAGTAAACTCTCTGATTTTGCAGCTTCATTAGATCCTCCTCTTCATATAGCAAAACCAAACAAAGTCCAACTGGTAGCCATGGACCTACCCATGGTAAATGGGGACCGAATTCACTGCCTTGACATCTTGTTTGCTTTTACAAAACGTGTGTTGGGTGAAAGTGAAGAGATGGACACCCTTCGCTTACAGATGGAAGAACGGTTTGTGGCTGCTAATCCCTCTAAAGTTTCTTATGAACCTATTACCACTACTCTAAAACGAAAACAAGAGGAAGTGTCAGCTATAATCATTCAGCGAGCATTTAGACGTTACCGCTTACGAAAAAATGTCAAAAACATATCAGGCATATATAACAAAGGAGATGAAAGAGTTGATCTACCAATGAAAGAAGATATGGTCTTTAGTAAGGCCAATGAAAACTCAACTCCAGAGAAAACAGATGAAGTGACTCCTTCTACCACTTCTCCACCTTCTTATGATAGTGTGACAAAGAGAGACAAAGAGAAATATGAAAAAGACAAAGCAGAAAAGGAAGACAAAGACAAAGATGGCAGGGAAGGCAATAAGTAATGGAGAATTCAGTTTTGCCATCAATAGTTTACAGTCTAGGAAGTGACCTATTTTGTCAACAGGACTTTTTTAGGAGGTTTATGCCAAACTGACTGGTTTTTACCATGTAAGTTTAAAATCAGTACTCCTAAACCCTTCACTGACTAACAGTGATTCTGGAAAAAGGGGCAGCAAATATGACAAAAGGTCTACTCTGCGCACTTAGCTGGTCCTACAGCAGAACAAAAAGGCTTTTCAGACAATAGAGAATATGTTTAAGGGAGGCAGAATCTAAATTTTCTGCTTTGGTTGAACATAAGTGTATTCAGAAAAGTCACAATTCTGTAATCTTTTCAATTTTTTTTAGTTTGTTATTCATTACACCCACAAACATACACACACATTAATAATATAGTTAATTGCTCCAAAGGATATATTTCCCTTTAGAAAAATAACAAAAAGTCTTTTCCTCTGATTCTCTGCAACACCAGAATAAAATTAACCATGATGGCTTAGATTTCTACAGGGAAACTAACTGCTAAAATTCTTGCAATTAACTGTGCATAAAAGGATTTCTCTAGGTGCTTCATTTCATTTCATATATTTCATATTGCATCAGGACTAGTTGTTGTTTTTAGACCTGTAAAATCTCAAAGATGTCCCTAAATATGTAGGTGACTGACTTTTATTGATACATCAACTATTTAGCCTCAGCAAAATGGAAGTCATCCCCAAATGTTTATGCTGAGGATTCTGCATTTCTGCTTTTCTTGTAGTTCTGCACTTTTCAATGTTGTGAAAAGCCAGGGGAGGTCCACATTATTCACACACCAAAATAAAAGTATGTAATTTATAGAGCAAGGAAGCAATTCTTAAGTGTTTTCTTGATTGTTGGAATCAAATATTGCATTTAACTGCCCCAGGTAACCAAGAATGGCCCAATTATAAATTGCTTTGTGGCATTATTTTTTATCTCCTCCTGCAGTATTTCTGGTCAACCCTTCAGTTCTCACCCTTGCTGAGATATGCTTGCTGATATGTAAATAGTAATCTGATACCATGGTGCATGTTGAATAAACAGATAAAAGACTTGGGCACAGTATTTATTGCATCAAATATGTACTGCCGCATAGATAATTGGCAAGCTTTCCATTGACAACCTGCTGAGCTTAGAATAGGAAGCAGGGAAGTAAAATAGAATGATCATTTGGTTGGAAGTTTGAAAATTTAGGTTCCCTAATCCTAGCTCTCTTTACCACTAAAGACCATTACAGAGCCCTTGACCTAATCTGAGCCTCATCAACCTTTCAAAATGAGTGGAGGGCTGCTAATTTTGGAGATAAGCTACAGCTCAAAAATGCCTTATCTGACTGAATTCTATTTCAGGTTCAGTACTAGTAGTTTGCAGGTTATAAGAAACGCATGTCTATCTTGCCTATATTATTGCCATCTTTCTTTTTTCTACTTTTCAGAGATTTTGCAAGCCCTATTAGAAATGACTTTTTAAAAAAGTTCTAATAACTTTAGGCCACAGTCAGAAAATGATTTTTTTTTCCTATCTAGAGGAAAATAATCTAGGGTCACAGGAGTTTTTGAAAATTATGTAAAGTTTTGTTTTTTTTCTTTTTTTAACAAGAGATATAGTGTCTCTGTAAATTAATAGCAAAGAAAATAACAATTAGCTGTGATAAACATGCATACACACATACATCTAGAGGATCACTAAGCTATACTTTCATAGAAAGAGAGACAGATTCTGATGTGTAGAAGCATGAACTTTTATGGGAAAACATCCCCAATTCCCCTGCTATGGTCCTTTTAGATTATTATCAATTGAGACTTTTATGACTGCGTTGTATTTTTGTAACTCTAGAGCATAAATTACCACATTGGCCTGATGAAATTAAGCCACTTCTATTTAAGTGATTTCCACTTCTCTTTAAGCAATTATTTCAGCAACATTAAAAAAAAAATACCATGCAGTGTTTTCCTCAACTTCACAGGGCATTGCATACCCACTTAACCTGTTTAATAGATCAAGATAATTTTATAATATAACTTATAAAGATAATAATTTTTAGTATTTTTGTATATTCAAACTATTACCTTTCATTTATGCTCAAACTCCATCTCATTGTTTTAAATTCATATGAATATTTAGTTGAGAAAATTTACTACAGTTTAATACAATAAAAAGTTGTGTTACCCTCATTGTCAATGTTCTTACATTCACCATTTTAATGTGAAAGTCACATTGAGAAAAGAAAAATTTCAAAATCCTTTTCCTTATTCATAGTAGAAAAATGGGTAGATTATGCAAATTTTTGCCCCAGTAATACAAATTAATCAGAGGCACTATGGCATAGAGAATAAAGAGCTGACCCAAAGAATAGAGTTTAACTCCTCTCTCTAACACTTATTGGCTCTGTGGCCTGCAGGAATTACTTAATAGCTCAGTGACCCCTGGCATTTTTCTATAACTATAAATTGGAAAGCACATACCAGTCTTCACTAGAAGTGGAAATACTTCACTGGGAGCTTTCTTTGCCAATGAAATCACAGATCCTTTAAAACTTTATTTACATGCAAAAAAATTATATGTATACTGTATATACATACATTTATACATATACATATATACACATTTATAAAGAATATGCTTATATTTGTATATATGTTTATGTATAAGTTACATGTATATGTATATATGTATAAATGTACATGGTATGGGTAATACAAAGGAAACTTGAGATGTCCAAGTTTAGAGAATCTGTCCTAGGTGTTCACATGGACTATTTGTGTCCAATCTGTGGTAGAGCATTCCAAGCTCCTATTGGTTGATTCAACCACAGTTGGACACACTGTAAGACCCAAACATAGTGATGGCATTTTGGCCCTCTTCAAATTTGAAGGTCAACTAACTTACAGGCACAGTTGAAGCTTTGCTCATTGTAACACAAATAAAAAGTAAATTTAGACTAACCTTTTAATTTAAACTATCATTTTTTTAAGTGTTAACTGCCTACAGGAGACCCTACCACACATACGGCTAACATATTATCCTTAGACTGACTTAAAGAATCACCTTTATTACATTCATTACATTGCATCTTCATTACATTTTCTTATTTTATATTTTATTAAAATTAATATGACATAGTAAAGGAGCTACTGTATATAACTAACTTTAAATGTAATGCAGACTAATTTGCAGAATGAGGCTGTTCATCTCTAGAGCATCCATATCAATATATGGCTAAGATAAAAGGAAGTAAAGCTGTTTATTTAACATGACTGATGCAGGATTTGAGCAAGGAAATTGATGATCTTTGTTCTCTCCCTAATGAATGTGTGTCTGGATAACAACCACATCCCAAAGCTAATAAACTTGTATATTTTCATTGTTTTTATTAAAGTAAGTAAAAGTTAAAATTACCTAGTAAAATGGAATTTCAAGAGTACACTAAATGGAACTGAGGAAGAGTTATCCAACTAGAATAGAAGTCCAAATAATATTTTGAGACTAATAGAGCAACAAAATTCAGAAATATCAATATAATCCCTTCATATAGGCATTATTGTTTACTTCATCATTGTTACATTACAATAATTTGGGAGCAAAAATGATGAGAAATAGTTTCATGAAAGTAATAAAATGCTCATGAACATAAAGTATAATTTATCTGTGCTGTTTATTTAGAATTAAAAAATTTTCAATTCCCTAACTTAAAAAAAATAAAAAAGGAGTTTATTATCAATAGCATAATAAGCCAATTGTATTTGGACTAACACATTGTAATAGAAATGAGAATAAAAACATTAGAAAAATTGGCATGTGTATAAATGTGTCTTCCATTCTAACAAAAACAATCATAATTTTAATCAGTATTATTTTTACCAAAAAGTTTACTAGTACTCACAGAGGCATCTAATCTCACATCCACTTCCCACTGTAATCTTAACCAGATTGAAATGTAATAGGAAAATGTTAAATAAAATAAAAAGAACAGTACAACATAGACAATGCTTGTGGTCTTCTAAATTAATATGTATCCAGCAGAGATCCATTTCTATTTGAGTTTAAATCTAAACCTCTCATGAAAAGAAAATATATTGGGGGAAATTAGCTATTTTGATTTTTAAATATATATATATATATATATATATATATATATTCAATTAATTTAGGAGTTGAAGAGAAGAAACTATGTAGCTTTATGATTCATAATGATGAACTTAAAAATTCTTATTAGAATATAAAACTGAGTTGAACTTCATCCATAAAATACACATTAATGTCACATCAGTGGACTTAAACTAAGTACTAATTTCTACTCACTATTGAAAGGAATCAAAGGATGAAAAGAAGACAGGAAAAAATATTTTATAACAAAACAAAGGGAAAGAAATATATATCCTATTGGATAAAAGTATGTGTTCCTTCTTACTTTCTATTTAATATTAATCTCAAAATTGAGATATTAAAAGGCACAAGGAATTGCATAAATTGTGATATGATTACTGTTATGAGTACTAGGGAATATGATGAATAATAATCTGTAGATTTTCTTTAAGGTAAATTTAGAGGATTTTGAACATTATATAGTCCTAGGTAGAATCTGACGTGCTACCTTATTCTTTTTTTAGGTTTAGAAATTATAAAATCTTAGACTTGGAGGACCTCAGAGGTTATCCTCTCTTATTCATCCTTAAATGTCAACATATTTTAACATTACTTATTCATTGATCTTTTGCATGAAGCCCTCAAGTGATGGGAAACTCAGTATCTCCCAAAGCAAACTATTCTACTTTTAGATATCTCAAAACATTGCAGGTTTTTTTTTCTTATATTGAATCAACCTTTATTTATTAACTTTCACACAATGCATCTAGTTTTTCTCTTTGGTATTTTTTTCATCTTACATCCCTTCAAATATTAAAGATTTTAGTATTGTCAGAAAAGTCTCTTTTACAGATAGTCACCCCCAACTCCATTTCAGAAGTGACCTAATCAGAATAGCATGAGGCAGAATTGTAAATTCCTTAATTTTGAATACTAGGTTTCTGTTAACATATATATCCAATATTACAATATTCCACTAGTTTTTTTGCCACATTGTACTATTGACTCTTCCAACAACTTGAGTCATATTTGATTTCCTCCATATATTTAATCTGGTTGCAAAACTTGTCAATGGTGCCTCTATAACATCTTTCATATCCATTAACTTCTTTCTACTAGCTGCTGTCTCAGTTCAGGTTCTTATCACTTCTCACCTGGACTTTTACAAAAATTTCTTAATTAGCCTCTACCTTAGTTTCTCCCTTTTCTAACTCATCCTTTACCTAACATCCAAAGTGATATTCACCAAACACAGGGCTAATCATGTCACTCTACTAATCAATAAATTATAGTAGCTCCCTACCATTTCAAAGATAATTGTTATCTTGTATTAATATTTCAAGTATATTCTCTATTCACATATGTTTACATGACCATCCTTTATGCAAATATATAAACTGATCATTTGATTAGAGAAAAGACTGACAGGTGACTAGCCAAAATGCTCTGTACCTGTATATGTTGGGAGAAATTGATAAAGTTCTCCAACATGCTGTGTGGATACCTTTTGGGGGATTTTTGTGAAGATATGAATGAAGAAGTCTCAGGTTGAACGGGATTGAATGAATTGTGATCTTCCTTTCTAAAGGGAATGAGAATATGGATAAATGTGAATTATTTGTATATAGATTATATCCTCCTATGGCATATAAATTCCAAGAGGGCACAGTCCCCAGTGCTTGGAGGTGGTTGGGTGTTGATTGATTCATTGATAAACAATGCATTACAGGTAAGAATAGGTAAATTCTTTCTTTTATTGTTCACCTAGAGATAATGGATTTGCCCAAGCTTAAATAGCCTGAATTTATTAGAGGAAAGACTTGAATTAAGGTCTCTCTACTATACCCTTATGTCATTATCACCATCCTCATCCTCATCAATGTCATTTCAAACATTTGTTGACATTTGGGAGACTTAAATGAAAACTTTCATCCAACACCAATGCCCTACGAGAAATTCCTATAGGAATCAGGAAAAGCTTCTTGGGCATTCTTTTTACCACAAATTCATCATTTCTTTGTGGAAAATCAGCAAATTTGTGGTCATCCCTTTGCCCCAGATGAACTTGGGGATTACAATTAGTTTTCATATAAGTTCCCAAATGGCAAAAATATGTATAATAACTTTAATCTTTTTAATTCAAATGATCATAGGCCAGAGGGTTTACCTTAGATCTGATTCAGTTAATCTCTTACTCAATGAGGTATAGTAGATGTTAGTCTTCTACAAATGTCCATTTTACAATCAGAATTTGAGCTGGCTCCAATGGCAAACTCATCCTCAAAAACAATACCTAATACCATATACCTAATATGTAATGTAATGAAGATATTGAATATATCATTCAATCTTTTCTTGAAAACTCAACAGTTTTGGAGAGCCCATGACCTCCTGCAGTAGCCTATTTTTAGATATTTTTAATATGAACTTTTTTGTTTGTCTTTGATTATTTGTCTTTCCTAGTAGGCTAATTAAATGAATATACCCCAAAGCCCATCTCTTGCTCAGAAAGATATCTATTTGTTCTTCCAAATATTTGAATCTTGGCAGTGGGAAAGAATCTTGCTTTTTGGATCAATCAATCAGTAAATGTTTATTAACTGCCTACTCCCCATCAGACACTGTTTTAGGTACTGGTAAAACAAAGACAAATATGAGTGGTCCCTAGTTCAATACAAAGAATCCTGTCCTTTTGGTAGCCAAGGAATCCAGCCACCTACCAGGGTTCTTCATCATAGCACAAATTTACTGAATCTGGATTGATGGGCTTTCTCACAGAGAAAAATTGCCACTTATCTCTGTGATATTTGCATGATCAGCATCCCTCTGCCCTGACCTCTATATATGCCTCTATGATCTAATCCTTGGCCTCAGAATTTATCAGAAAAATCAGTTTGTAACTTGACAAGCAGGTCATTCTGCAGTGTAACCCAAACAAAATTAACTGCAGAGTTATGTTAGGATCCCTGGGATGGGGGTGGAATCTTGGGCAGGCTTCAGGACATGTGAGCTCTGTAGCAATGTCATCAAATGCACAAAGGAAAAGAGACATAAATAATGCACAATTATAAACAAGTGGCTATATCAACACCCCACACTTCACTATATTCTCTAATGCTTTGTAAGGGAAGTAATTGGAAACCTCCATTAGCAATTGATCTGTACGGGAAGGAAGCTAATTTTAAAAGCAGTGAATCCTCAACAAATTTCCTTTTCAGTTAAAAAATGGAAAAAAATGGAGAAAAATCAGACTATCTCACTTGTTAGTGAAGGGTTTCTCCTGTAACTGAATTACATGTTGCTAGAACCTGCTCTCTCCTATCCACTGTTGATTGAATAGCAGCTTTGGTTTAAAAATTAATCTAAACATATAAAAGGGTCAGAGACCTAGTCCTGATCCTTTTAACAGAAATGATCCACTAGCTTGCCCACTTTGTCCTCTTTCCTTCCAGGGCTTGCAATGGAGTAAAAGCTTTAGCAACATTTTATGACTCCTTTGCTAGAAAGAAGAATGAGCAGATAGTTGAAAAGCAAAAAAGAAAACAGTTAAAGTAAATATGCACATCATGAAAGAAGGAGGTGCTGCCTTGGGGGGTAGGGAGTGAGGGGTATGCTGCTCTAATTCATGTCGAGCCAGTGAAATTCATTCACTCGAATTCTGGCAAAACAAAGGACTAGTGAGGACTTCCATTAGTTTGACCTTGAAAATAATAATTAGATTAAATGCATGTTAACCTTCAGAGTTTGGCCTTAAGAAAGAGCAAAACAGAATTATATTAATATTCACATTTATTAATATTTCTCTAAGCTTGCTGATTATGCAGATATTAATGGGGGGGGCTAGGACTGGCTAGAACCCAACCCCCACTCATCTTGAAACTGGAATCTTGGAACTGAGTCCATATAAATTACACAATCAGAAGATGGGATCTGAAAACCTGCTTCTCCATCAAGGAAGGGAGTGGTCTTCAACTTAATATGGAGCTGGATCAGAGACAACTACTAGGGAGTATGTCCCAGAGGACATGCCAATGACCCTTGATACAATGAAATATATTATTGATGTCAAAACAAGACAACTTCCATAGGGAAAGGCAGAAGTTTCCTAGATGCCTAAGCAGCCCTTTTGTGTTCTAAGACACTGTATAGTCTGAGGGGCTTTTTAGTGACTGATAAACTGGAAAACCTAAGCCAGGTGGAGTTCTCACCATATAAAGAAATATAACAGTTGTCTCAGGCACAACAGCACAACAGGTCAGAGTCCAAGATGGTGGCAACTAGGAAGCTTGAAGAACAGAGCAGCTACTTGAGCACTGAAAAGAACAGTCTTTCATCCAGGGTGCAAGGGAGACTGCACTAAAACCAAAACTTCTCACCTACAATCTGCCTCCTCTAGAAGCAACTAGATGGTACAGTTGTAAAGGAAGACCTGAGTTCAAATGCAGGCTGACAGTACTTCTGTCACTCTGGCCAAGTCAATTAACCTCAGTCTGCCTCAATTTGCTCAACTGTAAAATGGGGACAATGAATACACTTCTGTCCTAGGGTTGTTGTGAGGATCAAATGACATAATTTATGTCTGGCAGTTAATAGGTATGTTAATTGCTGGTTTTCTTCCTTCTTTCCAATAACAAATGTTTGACAATCAATCGTTCACTAAGAAATTTCTATGTTCTAGGAATTGTGCTAGGCATTGAAGTTAAAAACACACAAAGGAACAGTCCTCAAGCCCCTAAGGAACTTGCATCAAGGTGGAAGGAAACAATATGTATACAATTAAATTTACCTAAATTATTTATAAAACAAATTCAAGGATTCTCTTCTTATAGACCCCAAATATCCTCATAAACCTGCTAACCTAATAAAATTAGTGTCTCTCCACTCTTCAGTCTCCCAAAAAAAGTTTAGGTTTAGCTTGTGTCTAGATTTCCCCAAATATAGCCAACTAGGCCCCCAACTCCTGCATAGACACTCAGTGTACAATATGAGAAGCAGGTAGTAAGGCACAAGAGCTAGTTCTTACTGACTCCCTAACATTAAATCTTCAATGCTGAGAATTTATCTATCTCTCAATAAATACATCTATGATTTTTTTTTTCAAAGAGCTGGTTCTTAAGCATTTACCAGATATAGGAAAGCTTTTATTTCCTTCTATACAGAAAATGTATAAGGCACAAAGAATTCATTGTAGTCCAGTAACAAATGGAGAAACATAAAGACCATTAGACTCTGACCAGAAGGTAAAATTATTTTAGGAGATTGCTAAACAAGTTCCATTCCCCTTTGATTTGCATCACCTGAGCAACTCAGCAATATTATGGCTCTCTTGGTCCTTCATGGCATGACTTTTGTCCTTTTATTGGAAGCTGAACCATTGTGGAGGATTTTTTTTTTTTAATCATGCTTCTAATGAAATCTTCCTTTGAGGGACTAGTGCCTAACTCTCAAAATATGAAACTTTTGAACTCGGAAGATTCAAAACTCAAAATCTTCAAACTAGAAATACCCATTTTAAGAAGCATTAGTCTCTGACCTCTACCTCAGTAAAGGAAAGAACAAATCAAAAGAATACAGTCAGACCATGGAGCTCCTCTGAGATTCAATTGGGTAAAAACAGGCCACTTGCCATAAACTTTTCCAAAAAGTTAGTTTCCTGCTCTTGAGGTAGGAACTTTCAAAAGATCACAATGTTATTAAATATCTGAAACAGGATTCAAACTTGGTTCCTACTGATTCTAAGCTTAACACTCTATATAATACAAAACACTGCTTTATATACTTACTATATATTGCAAGTTGTTTTATAAACAATAGAGTAGCTAATTCCTCCAGCAAACTTCCTCTTAAGCCTTATTCAATCAATGGTCTGTGAAATCCAATGAATAGAGTTGCAAATACACAAATCTGTTTCAGTGAGAGGGAGATCTTTCTTTTTAAGTTTTTTTTTTTGCAAGGCAAATGGAGTTAAGTGGCTTGCCCAAGGCCACACAGCTAGGTAATTATTTAGTGTCTGAGACTGGATTTGAACCCAGGTACTCCTGACTTCAGGGCCAGTACTTTATCCACTGCTCCACCCAGCCACCCCAAGAGAGGGAGATCTTTAGATAACTTTCAACAAAGTCTGCATCCTATAATATCATAAAATTTACTTGACAAACTCAGAAAACTGTGGCAGGGAGATATTTTCTGGACAAAAATATTTGCTGTTGTCATGGAAGATGTTTAAAGCAAATATTATATGGAGAAATTACTCCTTATAAATAATGACTCCAGATGCTTGTCTTCAATTTACATTTAACCACATCAAGTCACCAAAGACTGCAGTCCCTTAAATGAGATCTAAAAACAGTCAGAAAAGTTGAACCCATCATTCACACAGGAAATAAAAGGATGAAGATTGTGATTGTCCAGACTATCCTGTGCTAATTGAAAGTATAACTCACTGACTATAGATAAATCTTAGCCAAGAATTGTTTGTGGACAATGAGCTTGGTCTAGAAATTGAGCAAAAAGAAAAAAAAAATTTATGTTCCATTTAAGAAATGCTTTCTCAGGTATACATTGACTATATCAAGATGAAATATATTCTCCTACCATATACATTCAGGTATTATACTCTTTTTTAAAAAAAAAATATGTTATCTTGATAGTTTTTGTATTTTTAAACTACTTTAATTTGCCAGTAACATCCCAACAATATCAAAGAACAACATTAAGCAAAGTGCACAAACACAGACGTTATACTTGACAGAATATATAACAATCTCTAGCTTTAGTCCACTGCCTCTGCCAAGAGGAAATTATGTTTAATTATAATCATGGAGTAGAGGAAATAGTGCCATATTTGGAGTTTGGAGACAAGCTCTTCTACTACCTGTATGACCAAAAGCAGTTCACTTAACTTATGTGGTCCTCTATTTTATCATTTGTAAAATGAAGGGTTTAGTCTACAAGACTTTTTTTATGGGGTTTTTTTCAAGGCAAATGGGGTTAAGTGGCTTGTCCAAGGCCACACAGCTAGGTAATTATCAAGTGTCCTAGGCTGGATTTGAACCCTGGTACACCTGACTCCAGGGCCGGTGCTCTATCCACTGTGCCACCTACCCATCCCTACTATATGACTTTTAAGATCTTTTTCATCTCAATTTAACTATCTCTTTGCTTTCTGAAAGCAAGATTAGATGTTGGCTAATTTTAATTCTGATGTGTATAAATACTCATTTACATTATTGTGATCATTTTGTACAATTTTTTTTTCCTGGTTTTGATTTGCTCTGTAGCAAGTAATTCTTACAAGTCTTCACATGATTTTCTGAATTCTTCATATTTGTGTTTTACAAGCCTAATCTCTTCTAAAGTCTCCAAATCTTGTCTCTCATTGTGTTTCCTCTCCTAGTCAATGTCTCTAGATTTCACACTGAAAAAAATCTCCTGAGATGGAAAGCCCTGGGTTCCAGAAAGCTCCATGTATAGATTCCTTGTTCTTCCTTGGGATCATGAAAGGTCAATTTCCAATTTCTCACTATGCAGATGAGGAATCTGAGGCCCCCAAAAGTTAAGCAACTCATCCAAAGTCATACTAGTAGTGGTAGAACCCAGATTCTCTGAAAAATGCTGCTCATATCCTCAACCACACTGCTTCTGACATCAGCTCCCTTACATATGAACAAGTTAGCATTTATCAAAAATTTGTTATTAAGGAGAGCAAACAAAAAAAAAAAAATAAAGAAAAGCATCAAAACTTAACTTGTCTACAACAGCCAGAAATCATAGAAGTGTTAAATTCCAAGATGTCTCCTCATTGCACAGTAACTCCTCCTCCACAGCATCACATAGCTGTTGCATGAAAAAATCTGATTACAACAAGGAATTTATTCTGTCACACCAACGAAGTCTGATGTACCTTAGAACACAAAATCCCTTGCACTTTCCTCCATTGCTGTGAACCGATTCCATCATTCTCTGTGGAAGGGGGTCACTCCACTACCATGCTGTGTTCACTGCCTGCTGTGTATGGGGGGGGTCCCCTTTTTGCCTTCAAATTTCACAGATGTATTGACTCAGTTTTCAATAGATATGTCTAGCTTCCCTTGGTCACTCTGCATTTCAGAAGTGAAAATGAGTGCTAATAATCTGGCCAGTGATTACAGACAGCTTTTTTTGGCAGAGTTGATAACTCTATAAATTGTCAGCAAGATCATCAGTATCCTCCTCAGGTGGAAATCCTAGCACCTTTCAGTTCAGCTAGTTTTTACTTGAAAGATCAGGAGAATCATCATCTTCATCCTAACCCTAGTACCTTTACTGCCTCCTTTCCCTAGAGGGTTTCTTCCTAATTATATAGGGAATGTCTCTTAGGTTGTTTTCATGAGACAAATGGTGCTTATTTTCAAAATGACAGTCTCTCAAAGGTAAGTGCAGACCATCCCCACTCCATACCATATTCTAGCTAGAGCTGTACTCTGAGTACCTCATGAAATATGTCTACTAAAACAATGTGGTCCTTGGGGCAAGAGGATGTCTGCAACCTTTTCATATTTGAGCACTCATGCAATATCAGAGCTCAGAATTTTTGTACTAGCTCTTGTCTGACTTTTATTAAATGTGCCAAGCAATTGGAATATATATGTTGCATATTTATATTAATATTGTTCATGTGTTCATATATATATATATATAGTATACATATATATATTTCCTAGTTCCATTTCCTAGTTACTCCCCTCAAACATGTGTTTAATGTCTGAGATTATTACACAAAGAAAAGCAAAAATAGTTCCTGCCATCAATACTAATGAGAAAGAGAATATGAAAATAATTAGATACATGCAAGAAATATGGAGTATTTATGGAATAAATAATCAAATGGCAAAGACATTATTAGCAGCTATGAGTACTAGGAAACACTTCTAACAGAATTTATAACTTGAGCTGAGTTTTGAGAAAAGCCAGGGAAGCTAAGAGAAGTTTTTTTGGTATGGTGGACATGCAAAGGCACAGAAACAAGTGATAAAGACAGAGTGTATGCAAGAAACAGTAGGTATTTATGGCTGAATCATAGAATTCATGAAAAGGAGAAAAGTATAAGACTGGAGAGGTAGGATTTGAAGGACTTTAAAAGACAAAGGATTTTATATTTGATCCTGGGGGTAATAAGGAGCCATTGGATTTTATTGAGTAAGGGAATGTTATGATCAAACCTAAACTTTCATATTTGCTTACAAATTTTTCTTTTAATTAGCACGAGTATCCTCTGTAGAACCTCTGGATGTCAACACTTTTAATGAGTGGTGTCACTGATTGCACATTCAAGAGAATTTAAATTAATTCATATTAGCCTCTATCTCTTACTTTTTTCTTGATTGTTGAGTAGTTCATGCAGTTTCCTGCATTATTTAGGTGGCCCTAAAAATGTTGTACTTTGTACCCCAGCTGTCCTCTTGCTGAGTGCGCCACCCTTTAGCATAATCTCCTCCCTCTAATTCCCTGTTTTACTTTACTTTCAAGCTCTGGCACCATAATTAAATCAATACAATCTTTGCTACTGAAAAAGGAGTGTCAATCTTTCTCTAGATGGCTCTATCAGTATCCCATTAACTTCCAAAACAAAATAAGTACCCTTCCTGGACTTAACTTCTTTAATTGTGTGATCTCCCCATGAAAATGTGCCCTCCTTGCTTTTGTATTTCTATCTCCAGTGCTTAGTAGAGTGTTGGTACATAATAAGGACTTAATAAATGTTTTTTCATTTCATTTAAGGTTCTTGAAGCCTCCTAATCCACTCTTCTTCTTTTTTTTCTTTTTAGATTTTTCAGGGCAGTGGGGTTAAGTGACTTGCCCAAGGCCACACAGCTAGGTAATTATCAAGTGTCTGAGGTTGGATTTGAGCTCAGGTACTCCTGACTCCAGGGCCAGTGCTCTATCCACTGTGCTACCTAGTTGCCCCCTGCCACCTAGACATCCCCAACTCTTCTATGTAAAACATAAGATACATTTTATATAATTATATCAATTAGTCAGTCAGTCAATAATCAGCCAGCATTTATTAAATGCTTACTATGCATTAGACTCCATAGTAAACTCTTGTGATTGCAAAGATAGGCAAAAACAGTACCTTGCCCACAAGTTAGTGTGACTAGTAGGTGGAATGTTAAGAGAAATATGCTCTAGGGGCAACTAGATGGTACAGTGGGTAGAGTAGGCCCTGGAGTCAGGAGGACCTGAGTTCAAATTCTACCTCATTCACTCAATACTTGCCTGTATGACCTTGGGCAAGTCATTTAACCCCATTAACATTCAAAAAAAGAGAAATACATTCTATGATTAAGCTATTTATTTCCTCTGCACTGACCATGTCCCTTAAATTAACACTGATTCTCCCCATCTCATTGTCCAAATGACCTTCATTAACCCTGCCCCCCAATCCCATTGTCCAACCTATCTAGATTACAGCATTCAACATTTTAGTAAAATACCTTGCTCCTCTCTGCCTCCAGGGAAAAGACAGACCCTATCAACAAAACAATGGATCTCTGCCCTAACCTGAAAGGATTAAGTCTTTTGAGCTACCACTCTTCCACATATCCCTAATTACCTCATCTTTACTCTTTGAGTTACTGCCTCATCAACATATTACTAAATTACTTCATCTTCAGGCCCCTTTAAAGTTTACTCACTTCTCAGTTGAGTACTTGTTGGGAAGCTAGCCTATTCTTGGGGAATATTATCCCTCAAATAATCTCTCATGTCCCTAGATCCTGCTTTACTGCTTCTCCTCTCATGTTGATTATAATTGCTATTGTTGCTGCTGCTACTAACCTTGCTACTTCCCTTAGCTTTTGTTAACCACAGCAATACATAAATGTTTTTTGTCCCAAAATCCTTCTGAGTCAGAGTCAATCTTTTAAGTGTATTTTTCACATTTGCCATGAAACCTTTAGCTTGCGACGTTTTCCAGCAAAAGATCCCACATTTTAACATAACCCAGGGCTCAAACCTGATATTTACATATCATTCTCTTCTGTGGTGGAGAGATTTTTTTTTTCTTCAGGAAAGCTGTACACAAAAGTTAGCCTTGAGCCCTATGTTACACTGATGAGGGAGTCCCAAATCACATAGACAGTATGTAATAGAACTGCTCAGAATTATGGAATATGAGGTTGAAAGGAACCTTAGAGATCATCTAGGCCAGTCTCCCACACAGTTCCTGAATTTTCACAACATTCCTGAAGAGCAATTATTTAGTTTTGTGATTGAACATAGTCAAAAACAGCGATGCCTGAAAATTCATAGAATTATATTAAACTGAAATATGATTTATAGTCTCTAGAAACTTCTGTGGCTACTATTCCTTTATAGAATGTTGCATGTCTGCAAGATATAGAACACTTGTCTCTGAAGGGTTAAAAATAAGTTTCAGCCAGAGGGCAATGGGAGACATGAAGTGCAACATTCTACAAATAGAAATATGAAAGAGTAAAAGAAGTCATCCAGAATAGTGATGGTTAATTAAAGGTCAAGAACTAGACAGCATCTCTGGGTGCTCAGTTACTATCCCTATAATTAAGTAAATCATAGTGATGTAAGGGAAATCTTAAGAAAAATATGCTCTATAATTAATCTGTTCCCTCGGTATTGACCACATATCCTACATTAACACTGACCCTCTCCCCCATCCCACTGTCCAAGCTGACTTACTACCCCTCATCAACATATTTCTGATTACTCCATCTCCTCTCTCTGAACTACCAGTTCCCACCTACAAACTCCTTAAAAGCTTACTCACTCCTCAGTTGAGTTGCTTATCTTCCTAAGAAGCTAACTTGCTCTGGGGGGAGACTGATCCTACTTGATTTCTACACCCTTCTACTACTAATGGTCCCCCTCTTCCTCTGAAGGGCAGCCCACTCTTGGGGAGTGTCAACCCCCACATAATCTCACACCCCTTTGCCATTCTTTACTACTTATCTCCTGCGGGCTCATCCTCCTTTGGAAGAGCCCACTCTTGAGGAGCATAATCCCTCACATGGTTACTCTCCCTCTCCTATACCTTTTCTTACTGCTCAACCTCTCACAGTGGTTTAGGTCTAGGTGGTTTTTTCTTTTAGACCCCCTTCTTGGCTTAGGGATTAATGGTTTCCTGCCTTCACTTTAGTATTTTTTCCCCTAAGTTTCTATTAAATGCAACAAACTATCTTGCCCCTATTACCCTTGCTTATTGTTTATATCCTGGTGGCTTACCTTCCATTGGAGGACCACCTGCTCTGGGGAGCATGATTCCCCCAAACTCTCCCACCCTCTGTTGGATCCACGTTTGATCTAAGTCCAGTCCCATCCCATCTCATGACTCTCTCTTTCCTCGCTCTTAGCTGTTCTTGATGTTTTCATCAACCCAGTTTGTGGCTGTTTCTTCTTTGCTTTACTCCTCTACTTCTATTAACTCACTATCCTATTCTTTCTCCAAAGAACCTAACCTAGCAGAGTCCATCTAATTTCAACCTCTCATTTTACATCTGAGGAAACTGAAGTCAAAAGAAATTAAATAATTTTGCTAAGATTATATGGAAAAAAGGATCGGAACCCTGACTTTCTGACCCCAAATCAGACTTCTTTCAACTCTAGCATAATATCAAGAGAAAGCAAAAAAATAAAAATTCTTTTGAAAGCCTTCTGATAAACTCATGAAAAGATATAGATAAATTACAGTGGTTAGACAACAAGCATAATGGGTTTCTATCTGTATGGTTGTTTTGAGAAAATACTCCCATCCATGAGATCAGAGATCTATTTGAGTTGTTTAAGTTTTATATCCATATCAGGGGAATACTTGGATGGCTATTTATCCCCAGCTTTCTCAAAGTTCCATTAGTATCTCCAACTCTGGCTTAATGCATTTTCAAGATAATTGCAGACTACTTAACCAGATATTTGGGAAGTAGAAAGTCCAAAATAAACAAATCAACATTGCCCCCTTCCTCTGAACTAAGGTAATATAATCCAGGTTTAGTTCGGGTAGAGCCACTTGCTGTTCACTTTAAAAAGCACATTGAAACCACTGCCACTGTGGAAAAGATGTCTTTCCTGTAGGAAATGAACTGAAAGCTCTCAAGTAACTCCAATAAGAGTAACATCAACTTGTTCAGAATCACATCAATATCCCACAACTCCAGGGAAATTTAAGTAAGATTGTTTTAAATGCACTATCTCCAGGCAAAACTGAATTCAAGCACTTCAGGAGGCCCCCTATTCAGCATATCCATGGAAAAATAACAGCTCTGAAAAGAGTTCAGAAAAGAATTGTCAGGTAATAATATACTAAGAATAGTAATAATAATAATAGAAACAAATGACATTCATATATTGCTTTAAGACTTACTAAATACTTTATATACATTAGCTCATTCAATTCTGGGAGGAAGGTACTATACGTATATATATAAACATATGCATATATTATTATCATCATCATCATCATCATTATTTACACCATTTCATATATTAGAAACTGAGATAAAAAAATTAATGTTAGGGATGGGATTTAAACTCAATCCTTAATCACTTTCAGCACTCTGGCTACTTTCCCTTTCCAGATAGGAAATTATTAATAAAACATGCTGAATTATTGCTAAGAATAGTAAGAATTTCTTGACCATAAGGCCATCCCTTCCCTATCACAAACAAAAAGAGGGAAAGAAAGACAAATGAAAACATTATAGATGACTGGTCACTTGTGGCCTGTTTTCCTATTCTTCAAGTACATCATTTTCCCTTATTCTATTCTAAGTGTCAAAGAGAGAACTAAAGGCTAAATGAAAGAGTTCCTTTCTTACTACTCCCAATGTCCATTCTGGTCCTGCCTGGGAGGTGATAGAATAGACAAAGGGAAAGGAAAAGGGTCAGCAACTAATCCTTTTTCTGCAGGGAATCATAGGATGAAAAGATCCTTGAACTTCATATACTCTATGACCAATCTAGCAAGAATTTCGAATTACACATAAGGATAATGAAACTCAAATCGGTGAATGATTTGCCAGTAGCATTTAATCCAGTAGCATTGAATACAAAAATCCATTCATTATTTGAGATGAAAGGCAGGCTTGAGAAATGTTCTATATTGTCATGGGCCTTTTTTAGAGTAAATGCAAACTTTCTAAATATATTTTAAATAACTCCAAAAAATCTACAAAATATATTGGAATGTGTGGATTTGAAAGGATTGTGAAATGTATTTTTTCCCTTGGAAATGTTAGAAAATATTTCTTCTAATCAACTTTAATTTAATCCATAATGTTGACCTCAGTGAGATGGATAAAAGTTGTTTCTTAATATTAATTGCCCACTCATTAATCAGTGTACAGCAGACACTCAAGGTGAAAAAAATTGTTTCCCTTTTTTAATTATATATTTCACCTTGAGTGTCTGCCACACACTGATATATATATATATATGGAGATATGGAGTTAGGTTTTCTGGTCAAAATAGAATACAGAAGCTATAGGTTTTGCCTTACACACACACACACACACACACACACACACACACACACACACACAAACATAAAGAGAGAAAAAGTGACCTAGGGAGACCTCTTTGTTCTTGATCAAATTCATCTGCATGCCAAACAAGAGAATTTGGGAGACTGGCACTTCAGCCCTACAAATAGGAATTACAAAAAAAGACAATATTTTTCTGGTCACATTCTTCTGGTTTTCATTAACTGGATATGGTGATGATAGCTTGCTATCCTGGTATAGAAGATGCTTGCTGGTCATCATATCTTAGAAAACTGAAGATGGCATGCTCAGTAGGTGACCCTAAGGAGATAAAACACAGAAAACTGTAATGACTAGAGATCATTAGAACAAAGTGCCCAATGGGAAGGAAGAAGTCCATGCAAGAGAAAGAAGCAGGGAGCCATAAAGATAAAATGCAATATAAAGACTCAATAGAAAGGGGACATAGAGATAATGGCATAATGATGTCACCAGAAAATAGTCCTGCAGTCAAAAATGTGAGATGTCTTTTTCCTTGTGTACCCTAATCACAGATGTTCCTCATGTGTGTATCCTATGGATGATTGCATGTTTCCTATACATATCTACTCTTTCTGTTTAAAGTACTTGTATTTTGGAGGAAATGTGTTTCAAGTCTGTGGGGAGACTGTTCCATTGCTACATTTTTCATTTATTTCATTAAATATTTTTACTTTGTATTGTATGACCCCTAGCTGCCTAGTAAAAACAAACACATTTGTGCTATGGTTTTGAGTGCATATAGAGCCAGAGAGTAACTTGAATTTAGGATAATCAATAAAATCTATTCCAGCTACTATGTTGGGGGTATGAATTACTCATATTGCACTTCTTCCCTTTTCACAATGGAAAATTGACTGAATTTTGTAATCAGATCTCATGAAAACCAATAGATATTGGATTTCCATTTAGTTAATGCATGTGAAATTCATAGTTAATGAACTTCAAAATGGTATATTATTCTTTTAGCTGGCAAACAAAATATGGTAAAATTGAAATTATTATGGTTCTCTCCAAATGTCTGTTCTTGGAGTTCCTCCTATTTTAACTGATTCATTCACTAGAATCTGATGGATTTATTCCTGTTACTGCTTTCATATCCATCCTCTCTTCCTGTCCAAGGAGAGAATGGGAAAGATAGGGAGGGGGAGGAGCAAGTAATCTATCACATAATATTTATTTTCCTGTTCTCTGTCTATTATTATCTCTTTTCATTTACACTTTTTGTCCTAAGCATCTCTCTTTGGGTTCTAAAGGTCCTATAAATGAAAGGGTGAAGTTGCATGTTAAATAACAAAATCATCCTTCCACCAGAATGAAGATTGATAAAGGCATTGGAAGCACTTTGACATTGATTTTGACAACTAAAACTACCCCACCCACACCAATGTATTAATTTCTAAAGTGGTTACAATGTTACAGACTTTCCATAAAAAAATAGAAAAGGGAAGGTGGGTAGAGAAGAGGGGAGGGAAGAGTGAGGTGGGAGGGAGAAAAGGAAGGAAGAATGGAAGGAGGGAGGGAAGGGGAGAGGGGGAGAGAGAGAGAGAGAGAGAGAGAGAACACATGTCTCCCTGGGTGAGAGCCAGAACATCACTTAGGTCAAGGCTGAGTACTGAGCTACTATTGGAAGGAAGCCAGGGAAATTGAGAGGAGGGGGCAGTGGCTCCCTTAGAATGCTAATAATAATATTCTGGTCTGGCCCAGAATATAAGCAATAAACATTATAGACAAATGCCCTTCTGCTTTGGAGTAGAGCACAAGTTCTTTGCTCACTGGGGTGACACCAAAGTAGGAAAAAACAACTGGGTGGAAAGAATCAGTCCTGCTGAATGGGGGGTGATGTCCATTTGCCTGAAAGCTGCCACAGAAGCACTTTGGCATTTTAAAGGGCAATACTGGGAGGCTCTACTTTCTGGGTGTATTCCTTGAACAGGGGAACTCCCTTTCCTTGTAATTTATTCTCCAAAAAAGAGCTGTTTTTTCTGTGAATCTCATTCTGTTTCAGTCTCAGAAGGTCAGTGGCTCTTCTGACATTCAAGCTATTTATCCTGCAGATGAAAAATAATAAAATGAAGCTTCTCATCTTGATGAGACAAATTACAGGTGGAAATTGTAAAAGGAACTTAGATTCTAGGAAGGTAGGAATTGGAAAGTGAGAAAATTAATTTTTTTCCTTGCTCCTAAATGGCTCTAGATCTAGTACCAACAAGGAATTGTTTGTTTGTTTTAGGTTTTTGCAAGACAAATGGGGTTAAGTGGCTTGCCAAGGCCACACAGCTAAGTAATTATTAAGTGTCTGAGACCGGATTTGAACCCAGGCACTCCTGACTCCAGGGCTGGTGCTTTAACCACTGCACCACCTAGCTGCCCCCCCACCAAAGAATTGTAACTCTGGCAGTGGTATTTCTAGACAGCAAAAGACAGTAAACAGAATGGAAAGAATAATATAAATAAAGAGTGAGTTATATTTCTTTATCTACTCAGGTTAGACATTATAATGAATAGAGGGCTGGATTTGGAGTCAGGCAACCCTGGGCTTGAATTCTATCTCTATTCCTTGTTAGGTTCAAGGAGGATCAGAAAAGGTTTCTTGCAAAAAAAGGTAAGATTTTAATTAAGACTGGAAGGACGACAAAGAAACCCTCCCAATCATATTCATATCAAAGGGTGAAACCATCTTTGGTCTAGGTCATTAGTAGTTTGACCCAAGGTCAAACAGCTAGGCAATTATTAAGTGTCTGAGGTTGGATTTGAACTCAGGTCCTCCTGACTCCAGGGTTGGTGCTCTATCCAGTGCACCACCTAGCTTCCCCTTACTCTTCACTTTGAAAGCAAATAAATACACTTTAAAAGCAGCTTGGAGGACAGAGTAGAAGATAGAGTAACTGATTTGGAGGAGCAAAGTCTTGAGTTCAAATCCATTAAGTATGTGATTAGGGACAAATCACTTAATACTTGTTTACCTCCATTTCCTCAACTGTAAAATAGGGATAGTAACAGCATCTTCCTCCCAGGGTTGGAAGGATCAAATGAGGTAATCTTTATAAAGCACACTTGCTCCTGGCAAGGCGGAGGTGGCAGGTACTATATAAATGTTCTTTAGCTATTATTAAGTCCAGTCCATAATTCTTCTCTATCACGCTCAGATTCAACTCAAGGAGGATCTTTTATTAGTTGGACAAGCTGGTGACATGAGAACCACCTGGCAAACAATTCTTCTGTCACTTAGTTATTATGCAGCAATAGTAACTAGGTATTTCTGGCCCCAAGCCCAGGACTCTCTATACTACACCAAGCTATCTCTGTGTTCACACTCAGTAAAATGCAGAAAAATCAGAAATAAAATACAATTTCCCACCTCAGTAACCTTTTATGTAATAGCTCCATCTACTGGCAAGAAAATATTTTTCAGTCTCAAATTTAAACCTAAAGTAAATCCTGCTCCATTCCTATGTAATCATTTAAACTAATCTTAAAGAGGTAAATACAATTTCTCAATATGTTGTACAAAATATCTTTCTTTTCAAAAAAAAACTATTCTGTGGCATCCTTCAACTTAAGAACTTTGGTCAATGCAATGAACTATGGATTGATTCCAGTGGGCTAATGATGATCATTGTCCACCTTATGACAGAGAAAGGATGGATAAAAATTGACATTTTCAGATACGATCACTGTGGGAAATCATTTCACTTGGCTATCTTCTTTTAATAATTTTCTTTTTCTTTCTTTGGCTTTTTTCTAGTAGGAGAAAAAATATCTTGATAATAGAAAAATGAAGGAAAAATTGTTTATGGGAAGCACACTGGATTTGGCATTAAGTGACTTGATTTCCAGTCCCAGTAAAGTCACTTGAAAGCTGTTTGATCCTGCAAAAGTCATTTAATTTCTCATTGTGAGTTGAGATATTTATGCATATTACCTCACATAGAGATAAATTGTATTTTCTACTGTAAAAAGTACTATAAATGTAAATTTTTTATAGAATATTCCATTGTTGGAGTACAGATTTACCTAATCTCTATAAGTTATGTAACTTAATAGCTATCATATATAGAGAGAGTTTTAAATATTCAAATTAGGATAGGCAAGTGAGCCTAGCAAACAAGAAGACCCCCTGAGGGAGAAGAGGAGGCAGAATGTGCCTGGCAAGTCAAACCACCTCCACCTTGACAGCCATCTTATCTCAGACCTGAAATGGAAGCAGTTCGGGAAACTTAAGAATAACAGCACTTCCAGATCAGTGCCTTCCAGCCTTAAAACTGGAAAACAATCTTTGTGGACACAAAGCCTGGAAACTGCTGTAGCAGATGTTTTGGTCCACAGCTAAAGGAAATTCTGACTAGAATCCTTTACATTGTCAGATGACTCAACATCAGAAAGGGATATAATCTTTATCAGTGAGAATGGCATTAAATAATTGGCATTTCTATGTACCTTGCAACTGAACCCTAAGGACCAGGAAACCTCCCCACCTGATTCCATTTGCTAGTTACTACAAGAAGTTCAACCTTTAGATATGTAATCTCCCCCATTAGAATGCAGGATCCTTATGAATAGGGTTTGTCTCCCTTTTCTATTTGTACCCCTAGTACTTAATAGATAGTAAGTTCTTATTAAAAGTTTTAATTTGCATTATTTTAGATGAAATTTAAAATAACCTTTTGAGGTAATTTCTGCAAGTATTATTATTATTATTATTCCCATTTTACAGATAAGAAAAACAAAGGTCAGAGAGGTGAAGTGAGATTTGAATGCAAGTCTTCCTGGCTTAAACCCCACAAAAAATTCTGCTAGCAATCAATGCTAGATCTAGGTAAATTTGAGAAGTAGACAAATATATCTTCATTATTCCTCTCCTACCTCCCCTGGACACCTCTACCCTTCTTTTGGCCCCTGGATTCACTGATGACTCACAGAGATAAATACTACCTGGACTGTACCCCATATGTGCCCCTCTCCTACTCTGCCCAGTCTCCAGCATGAAGTGTTTCAGTGCATTTTCAGGATATTCTTTTTATTTTATTTATTGTCCCTAACCAATAAATTGGGAGAGTTTTAGTTCTTGGACCACTGCTCCTCCCAAAATAGTAAACAACTTCCCTTACTTGCCTTACAAAGCTTCAAAATATACAAGTTCAATTTACACAGTGAAGGATACAGAATAAGAAACACATTGTATCTAAGTCTACAAAGAGTTTAGAGATCTGTTAGTGGGCCACCCTACTCCCAATTACAATCTTCATAATTCATAGTATACCCCTGTAAGGAAAAATCCCTGGGAAATGCAACAAAGGGGTCAATGTTCACTCCCTTATGCTATTGCCCCTACTTCCCACCTCCAGCTTCTACTCATTGCAACTTTCCCGGTGACTTTCCAGCTTTCAAGTTATTGCTTCCCATTGGGGTTCTGCTTGAACCCAAGGTTGCAGCCCAGGCTACTTTACTCTTCCGCATTGTTCAATTCTCCTATAACTGACTAGGTTTGTTACTTTTTCAACATGGATTTGAGTAACTGGTCTGTGAAAAAACTATCCTAACATCTCAGATGACAGTGCTATAACTACTTCATACACACACACACACACACACACACACACACACACACACAAACACACACAAAACACACAGAGGGGGAGAGAGAGAGAGAGAGAGAGAGAGAGAGAGAGAGAAAGTTCTTATTTTATACTATCTTACCAAGTGACCAAAAGAACTCTCTTCCTCCTTAGTCTATTTTCCATTTTGGTTTAACTCCTTTTCCTTCCTCTATCCTCCAGCACCTAAGTACTTGTCAGACCATTCAGTCCACAGCTCCCATTGAGCCTGGTGTTTTTGAAAGATCTATCTCCACCCTTGCCTTGGGGTAGCCCAGAAATTCTCAAAAAGAAATTTCCAACATGGGGCTGGAGATGGTGGAGCAAAGCCATAGGCTTGAAGTCAGAGGGACAAAGCTGCCCCAAGGATTCAAACCCTATTCACACTGCTCTGGCCCTTCTCATCAGTACTCAGATCGCTGATTGCTACAGGCTCTACTCTCAGCTTTCATCCACCTGGAGGAGGAAAACCTTCCATAACATTTTACTAAAATATCAAGGAGAGATTAATACATAAACCTGTCCAGGAATATTTGCATTCTATAGTGACATTCTTATAGTCACAGTGACTTAAAATCCAAAGAGCTGAATCTCTAAAGGTGAATGTTACTGGTGTCAATCTTATCAGTGAATGGAATCTTTAGGATCAAGGAGAAAGCCAATTAGGTTAGAAGTAAATTTGTGTTAGTTAAAAAAATTGATTTGTTGCTACTTTTAAATTATATAAACTATTGATTTTAAGTGAATAAAAATAGTTGAATCTAAAAAGCATTATATTGCTATTTGCAACAAAGGAAATTAGAGTGGATCTTTCTATCCCAGCAACCCTAAGTTTAATTATGCCAATAACCAAACTGTTAGAATTCCCACAACTCTCCTTTTCTCCTATTATTTTGGATTTTACGGTACTTATTGTTAATATATTCATTATTTTAGGAAATTGTTCAGTGGTGGTGTTTAGTTTAGAAATGTAAGATTAAATGGTAGAATTAAATCAAATGGGAGCGAAGAACTGCATTTTTTTAACACAATCACCACATGAGAATAGATAATAAAAGACTTACTAGAAACTGAGTCTCCTAGTTATGCATAACTTATGTAATGTAAATATTTGGTCTTTAAAATTATTCATATTCCACAGATTTAGAACATTAAATTGATTGTCAGATATTTTTTCTTCATATTGACTAGTGAATTAGTTTTTCTCTTCTTTAAAAGATTGTTTATTATAAGGGATGTCTCTTTGGAAGGAAAAGTTAAGGAATATAGGTGGAAATCCAGTCAATGTCAAAACAAAATACATAAATAAAACATTTTAAAAGACATTATGCTTCTCCAATAAGATATTATATAGAGGAGGACATATAATATAGGCAATATAAAAAGTCAATCTACTGAGGTACATGGGGAAAATACAAGGATTGAGGGGAGCAGCAGAGTCAGTACCACAGTGGATTTTGTAGCCACTGCTTTGCCTGTACTATTCTGTCTCCTGTCTGAGCCTATTGAACACTCAATAGCTCATACTTTTTCAAAGACAGGCAGCCAGGAGAGCACATCCTTCTGTACCTGCTCTACTCTCCCCTCCTCACCCTCAATGTAACACTATCCTTCTCTTACCCTTTACCTCAGGAGCATACCTTATAATGCTCTAGGCTTGAGCATAAAAAAATTAATTTGTACTAGTAATCAATTAAAAATAACTTTTTTCAAACTAGCATTTCTTCTATATCCTCTCTTTAAAAAATTCTATTTTGTTTCTATTTTGTCTATATTGTTATATTTTTGTCCTCTTCTATTCACTGTGTTGGGGTCAATGTACAGTGTGTCTGACTATGGCTGATTACACCAACATGAACTTGAAAGACTCTACCACACATGGAGCACAAATAGACCATATGCACAGATCAAGTTTCTTTTGAGCTATTGTATATGGGCATACCATGCTAAGCAGTCCTGTACCAGTATCCCTCATATCTCACAATCAATTCCAAAGTACTTCAGAGAGACCTTGAAAAGTGATCCTATTTTGTGGCCTGGCACTGATATAATGTCCACATTTCACAGGCTTACAACAATGAGGTCAGCACAATAGTTCAGTAGACCTTCAGTTTGGTAAGCAGCCTAACACTTCTTTCCCATACTTTCCTTCAGAGTTTCCAAAACACTGAGCAAGCTCTGTCAATGTAAGCTTTAGTCTTATCATCTGTGAGCGCATCCTTGGAAAATATACTGCCAAGGTAAATGAGCTTATTCACAGCATGCAAAAATCTTTCCATTTGCTTTAACTAATAGTTCCACACATATATGAAACAGGGCTGACTGGTAGAGGACCTCTGTTTCTTGTGTTGGTTGTCAGTCCAGAATTACCATAAGCAACAGAGAATCTATCTTTATGCTGCGTTGAGTGCACAATCATCTGTGAACAAAAAGTTGTTCACCACTTCTCTCTCTTCACTTTAGTCTTGGCTTGTAGCCTTTCAAGTTAAATAATTTACCAGCTAGGGGCAGTTGGATGGCACAGTGGACAGAGCACTAGCCTTGCAGTCAGGAAGATAGGAGTTCGAATATGACCTCAGACACTTCCTAGCTGTGTGACCTTGGGTAAGGCAATTAACCCTCACTGCCTCACGTCCAGAATCATTTCCAGTCATACTGATTCACATTTGGCCATTGGACCCAGATGGCTCTGGAGGAGAAATTAACTTAGAATAGCCCCTCTCACTCAAATCCAAATCATGGACTTGTCATGGCATCACTTCCCTTTCGTGATCTTCTTTGAGAATGAAGGACAAACATCAATTTACCATCAGTGCTGTAAATGACCTTGATGTTGTCTTTGCCCTCATCTAATAACATCACTGTAAATAATCCTAAAAAGCATGGGAGTAACACACAGCCTTGCTTCATTAGCCACTGGTGATTGGGAAAGGATGAGACTGTCATCCATTGTCCAGTACCCTTGCATGTATATGATCATGAAATTTATATATTATACTGATGAGCTTCTTCTCTGAGTAATCAAATTTTTGCCATGATTTTCCACAAATCCTCAAGACTGACAGTATCCAAGGTTTTAGTCAGATCGACAGATGTTACGTACAGCCTTCTATTCTACTCCTGGCATTTCTCCTGGAATTGTCAGGAAGTAAATACCATATGTATCATTAATGTATCATAATTCTGTCCACTGTTCAAGTAATGAAAGCATTTCTATTTGAAAGGATGCACTTCCAAATATGTACTATGCTTTTGAGGGGACAACCACTCTTTCATTGTAGAATACTTTGGGAGGCAACTGCAAGTGAACATAGGTAACCTTGGATCTTATTCACTGTTCCATCAAAGAAATTTTCTATTCCTAGGGGAAAATGTTAGAATTACATTTGTGAAATAATTAATTGAAAATGCAAAGGGGATGTGACAATAGAATACCTTAATTCAGAATTTTGAATCAGAAATTAGCCAGTGTTTTATAAGCCACTGAGAAATAAAACTACCAAATCAGATGTGATTTCACATTTACACATATTCTTGAGTATCTAGTTAATTATGTTAGTCAAGTGTTCAAAAATTTCTAAATCAAATGGCAAGTATTAGGAAGAGAAATAAGTAGAAAAAATCCACTAACTTAGCTGTGATTGAGGTAAGCCATCCGATTATTAATCAGAAATTTAAACCTCACTTTCTACATCTATGAAATGAGAATAATAATGTACTTAATAAGATTCTTATGAGAATCAAATGAGATGATTAAGAAAACTGCCATATGAATGTGAAAACACATATTTTTAAACTAAAGCAAAAAAAAATGGCGAAAAAATTCTTAAACTCCTTAATTGTTATATAACATTATTGTTCTCTCAAAGAAAAATTAATGGAAGTGAGGGTGAATTAGGTATTTCTTTTGTGTGTTAATTTCACAGCTTCTTTTGTCCCAAAGAATAATCAATGCTGAATTTACTGTGTAATAAATATATCCCTGACTGCAGTGTTCTCAGCCTGGGTGCCAAGAGCTCTCATGTCTTATTTAGAGCTAGCAAGTCTTCTTGAAAAAGATCAGATTTTAAGTTGTTTCCTTGAGCTGGAGTCATCTGAGTGAGTCCACTTTAAAGACTGCACACACTGTTCAGACAGGGCTGAGCCAAGGGTATTTTATTTTACTTTTGAGAACAATAAGCATGAGTCAGAGAACAAAAATGGCTTGATCACAAAGCAGTGCTGACAGGGAAATCAGAACTATTGAAATGGGTATGTTTTATTGGCTTTGTCTGTGGTACAGCATCACTCACAAAATAAGTGTTTAAGGATACACAGTGAAACAGAGGGAGAGACAGTTTCCTAAGTTTAGTACTGTTCAATGGAGAGAGTGCTAGATCTGAAATCAAAAAGGCCCCTAGTCAGAAGACTGCATTCAAATTGTGCATCAGATGTATAGTCAGGTTTTCCTAGATGAGTTACTTAACCTTTCAAAATCTCAGTTTTCTAGTCTTTATTCAGACACTTGACTCTTACTAATTGTATGACCTTGGGCAAGTCACTTAATTCTGATAGTTTCAGGCTCAGGGCTATCTCCAGTGGTACTGATTCAAATCTAGCTAGCTCTGCAGGAAAAAGTGAGGCTGGTGACTTAGCACAACATCCCCTCATTCAAATGCAATTCATGTGCTTGTCATGACAGCACATGACCTCCCTGATGTCATGTTCTTCTTAAAGAATAAAGGTATAAGAAACTATAAATGGCTGAACTCTAGAGAAGCATGGAATGACTTATGGGATCTGATGCTGAGTGAAAGGTGTAGAGCCAAGACAACAATGTACACATTAACAACATTATGAGATGAACAACCTTGCTGGAAGCAGCTCCTATCAAGAATCCAGAGAGCTAGGACAACTGTATTAGACTGGTAATGGTCTATATTATCCCCAACCAGATGAAGCAAAATAAAACAAAGCAAAACAAAACACTCAGAAAAAAAAATACCCCTGTGGAATGTGATGAAAATTTTATTAAAAAGTATCTCTTATGTATCTCTTTCCCTTAATCCTAATTCCTCATTTTAAAAATTACTCATTTGGAAATATATTTAACAAAATAATGTAAGTAAAATGCTAATCTGACTGTTCCCTACTAAGGGAAGGAGGATGGAAAGGAAGGGTGGAGGGAAACTTTGTAACTTGGAAATATACACGTACAAATGAATGAAAAATTTAAAAAATAAATTAAAAAACAAACAAACAACAACAACAAAGAACAAAGGACAATCATCATCATCATTATCATTTGCAGCCTTTAAAATGAGAGTTGAACTCCATGACCTCTTAAGGTCCTACCACCTAAAATTATGTTCAATGTTCCTATCCATGTTTTCTACATCATCCTACTTTGCCATTTAGTTACAACCATTCCATTTTTCTCACCAGAATTGTTCAGGTTCAAGTTCAAGTCCAAGTTGAGACCTATTATTATATTTGGAAAACATAGTTCAAGTGAGATATGTGGTAGTAGCTGTTAATGTCTAGGCAAGTAAAGTATAAGCTCCAGAAAGACTAACCCCTTAAATTTTCAAATATGAGTTAGGCTCAGCAAGGAAAATGTATGCTGTCAATTTAAGACCAATCTACCTGAGAATGAAGAGAATCTTCATCAGATTAGATACCCTTCTACAGATTCCTTTTGTAAACAATAACTCATAAATGTCATCAACTAAGGCATAAAGGAGCTTCAGTCTGCATTAGAGAGATCACATTAATCAAATTTCTTGAAATCTAACATTAAAACATGTACAATATAATACCTTGCCTTAAATGCCTGCATTTAAAAGTTTTTTTTTAACTCTACAGATTTACATTATCTAATCCTTTACATTTTTAACCCCCACAAAATGAATACATTGAAATACTTTTTAAATTGCCCTCAAAAGGTTTCTCGCTCTCTCTCCTTTATTTTTAACATAGTTGTTGAAATGTCAATGTATTTCCTTAGCTATGTTTACTGTCTTCTAACAGATTTCCTTCATTCATTTATGGAACTGAGTGCTAGCTATTAAATTTTATAGCTTTACTTTCTTTGAAAAGATATTTCCTTAGAGGTTTTCTAGACTAACCTTAAATACTATTTTATCTCTTCCAGAAAGTAAGCTTGTATTGAAGAGCAATTTTAAGTTTATTTAATTCTACATGTAAAATTTAACTAAGTAGTAGGCTAGTGATTTCACAACTCCTAAATACCTGCTTATAAACAAACAAAACTTATTCCATTGTGAGAAGTCTGTAAGGATGTTTTAGTAGTTGAGAATTCTGAAGTTCTGGGATACAAAGGATTTACTAATTTTCTATCCAATTTTTGGCATAATGTAGTAGTATTATTAATATTAATATTAGCATTATCACTGTTTTGTTTTATTTTTCACCCCCTCTTTAGACTTTATTCTAGAACATGCCAAAGTATAAGGAGGTAGAAAACTAATCAAATTGAACTTTTTGTATTGCTAGTGATGGTCTGCAATATTAATTTATTAAAGAGGACATTATATCAATTGCATGGAGTCCTGAAACACTATATTGCCATCTAAATAGTATTTATAGTCCCTCAATAAAAAGCATTTTATCAATTCACTTGGGAAAAATCTAGTGAATGACAAATTATCCAACTTATGGCATTGAATTGGATGGGCAGTTCATTCAGTTAGTTAATCACTGCTCATTTCTTGGACAGGCAGTATATGTGAGCAATGTGTATAATAAAACAGGAAGAGAGGGGACAATCTGAATTATAATTGTGAAATAGCACAATGCCTTTTATGATTCCAAGCAGTTGTTGATAAAGTTCATATTCCCAGCACCAACATTTTCCTAATAATGGCTACAACTCATGTAATACCATTATTTAAGAAGAATCAAATGTGTAAGATACTAAAAGAACAGTGATGATAATCATTCTAACTCAGAGTCATAGTCATCTCCATGAGGGTTTAGAATAGGTCTTTAGTGGAGAGTTAGAATGATTATCACCATTTATACCCTCCCATCTTATTTCTTCCTTTATTGATTGGTCCATCTTTCATGACTCTTTGCCCTCTCTCACCTATAAATCCTAAAGGTTCTAGGTTAATTCTTTTTGTTTCTGTAATCTTCTCAATGGGACTCTGGTATCGAGATATCAGTCAGTAAACTAGCATTTATTAGGCACCAGACACTATGCTAAGCACTGAGCAGATAATTAAAAATTTTAAAAAGACCCTGCTCTCAAAGAGCTTACAGTCCAATGGGGTAGACAACATGTAACCAACTGAGGAAAAAAAACAAAATATAAACTGAATAATAATAAATGATAGATGATAGTGTCAGGGAACAGCAATGAAATTAAGGAGGGTCAAGAAATGTTTCCTTGAGAATTTAGATAAGACTTGAAGAAAACCAGGATAAGGTGGAGGAGGAGATGAGGAGGGATAGTATTGCAGGAAGGGATAAAAACCAATAAAAATTCCCAGGGTTGGGAGATTCTAGGCACTACTAGGAAACCAATGTCACTGAATCACAGATTTTTGGAGAGGAGTGCGCAAAAGAAAACTGAAAAGATAGGAAAGAGTGAAGTTATGAAGTGTTTTAAAATAAAAGGGATTTCATATTTGAGGTAACAGGCAACCACTGAATAAATTCAATAGGAGAATGAAGTTTGGTAACATGATCAGACTTGCACTTTAGGAAGATCACTTTGATAGCTGAGTGGAGCATGGACTGGATCAAGGAGAGATTTGAGGCCAAAATATAAACCAACAGACTATTGTAATAGTCCAGGAGTTGAGGTGATGAGGGCCTGAACCAGGGTTATGGCAATGTCAGAGTAAAGAAGGGGACATATATAAAGGATATTATGAAGGTAGAAATGACAGAACTTGAATAGATAGGAGTTGTGGGAAAATAGCATCTCTATTTCATTGTGCCAGGAGATGGACACAAGAGAGAATCAAAGACTGATAGCTATCTTGACTCAAGTATTTGGTTGCCATTTTCATGTTTGTCACCTAGATGAAGTATCACATTTCAGTTTTTAGTTTCTACTTAAATATTAACTTCTTTCCTGATCAATGCTTAACTTATTTGCCCATTTGAGATTTTTCAAGATGTACCATTTACATTTTCAGGGGAGGAAAGTAACATTTTAACTATTCAATGAATGTGTGAGTTTTTCAGTTTGGGTACTACCTCCAGTGATGCAGAAGCAGAGAGATGCCTATATGAATCCCCCTAAAATCCTTCACAGGGAAAAGTTAAAAAGTGCAGTTGTAAAAACACTATTTCCACATGACCTCACTTGACTCTCATGTTAAACCAATGGGGAAGATAGTATACAAATTATTATTATTATTATTATTATTATTATTATTATTATTATTATTACCCTTTCGCATATTAGAAAACTGAAGCTTTTTTAAAAGGGTTGTGTGACTTTGCCCAAAGCCACATGGCATATTAAAGATAGAGCTGAGGTCCAGCTAGGTGGCACAGTGGATAGAGTACCAGCCCTGGAGTCAGAAGCACCTGAGTTCAAAATCCGACCTCGGACACTGTTTAGCAATGTGACCTTGAGCAAGTCACTTAACCCCATTGCCTTAAATAAATAAAATTTAAAATAAAAGCTACAACTGAAACTTGGACCTAAAACTTAAACTCCACAATATTTCTAATCATTTTTATTACCATCTTTTGCAATTTTAGAGGATTTTTAGGTAATTAAGAAAGGGCAATCATAGTGGCTAAATTATCTCTAAAAGTTCTGGGGTTTAATATGAACCTCTAGTCTCAGGCTAGTAGAAAAGAGTCTTTGAGAGCCCAATGCATTTAAATTTCACTCTGTCTCTTAAGTATTTCTTTTATTTTTTTTCAAGGCAATGGGGTCAAATGACTTGCCCAAGGTGACACAGCTAAGTAATTATTAAGTGTCTGAGGTCAGATTTGAACTCAGGTCCTCCTGACTTCAGTGTCTGTACTCTATTGACTGTGCCACCTAGGTAACCTTATTTCTTAAGTTCTGTATGAAGTTACAGTATCTCAGGAACTCATTTTGCCCAATTTTAATATGAGAGAATTGAACTAGATAATTTTTAATTTCCCTTCCAATTCTAAAGTCTTCTAACACCAGGTGTTTCACAGCAAGTAGTGTAGTAAGGGTTTTCTGGAGAGGATAGCCACAGAATATCTCTTTTATATAAATAAGAGAAAACTGGGAAGGATTCCTCAATATATTATGATATGATTGACTTTCAATATAATATTCGATGATGTCAAAATTCTAATGACAACAGTAGAACAAGGGCAATATTTTATACTGCAACATAAAAAGAGTAACTTTATAATATTGTTTTGGGTAAAAGTCAATATTAATTTTTGTAAGAAGATATCTCAAGTAAGTAGAAGCTGACTTTCAAGGAGACCAAAGTGACCATTTGGTCAAAAGTATAAACTTTTAAACTTGAATGATTTCTTCTATATAGTAAAAGTCAATATGCTTCAAGTAGATGAGTCATTTTGAAAATATAAAAATATTTTCTATGGGATCAGAAAAAGAGTGAAATATATTAAAATTGTATTTGAGGTAACAGATTTTTTAAGCATTAGATAATTCTCTGAATCTTATTGCACTGATTTTTTTCAAATAAACAGATATTTAATTGATTGATGGAGTATATAAATGCCACCTAATGAATGTTCTCCCATAGACAGAGGTGTCCCATGGTATTGTATATTATTACTTAAAGGAACAAATACACATGTGCATAGGTCCCCTATTCTAAAAAACAAAATCCACCCTCTTAGCTATCATCTCATATATTACCTTCCTTTTGTGGAATTTTTCTTGAGATCATCTACAGTTATTGCCTACACCCTTTTCTCCCACTTCTTTGACACTCTTTTTAAAAATATTATTTTATTTTTTTCTAACATGCAAAGATAGTTTTCAACATTCATCTTTTTGCAAGCTTTTGAGTTCTACATTTTTCTACTGCCCTCCCTTTCTTCCTCCCTCCCTATGATAGCGACTAATCTGATATGTTGTATATGTATAATCATGTTCAACATGATTTCCATTAGTCATGCTGTAAAGGAAGTATCAGTGGAAAAAAACATGAAAAAGAAAGAAAAAACATAAAGGAAACTTTAAAAAGTGAACTCCATAGGTTTTCCTCTGGATATGGATGGCATTTTTCATCACAACACAAGTCTTTTAGAATTGCATTTATCACTGAACTGTTGAGAGGAGCTAAGTCCATCAGAGCTGATTATCTCAAAATGTTATTAATATGTACAATATTCTCTTGGTTCTACTCACTTCACTTAGCATCAGTTCATGCAAGTCTTTCCAGGCTTTTCTGAAGTCCTCCTCCTCATGATTTCTTACATAAAAATAGCACTCCACCACATTTATATACCATGCTTTGTTCAGCCATTCCCCAATTGATGAGCATCCACTCAAAGTCCAATTCCTTGTTTAACTCTCTCCAAGCCAATTTCCAACTTCATCATTCAAGGATAATTGCTATTTTCAAATTAACAATGATCTAATCGCCAAATGCAACAGTCATTTCTCAATATAGCCTGTGACACTGTTAATCACCATTTTCTCTTCAGTATTCTCCTCTCTTTAGGATTCCATGACACTACTCTATATTGGTTCTCCTTCTACCTGTTTCACACCCCTTTTTGCTAACTCTTCATCAAAGTCATGATCATTAAATATTCATGTCCTAAAGAGCTCCTTCCTAAGCCTTTTCCTCTTCTTCCTCTCTATTATTTCACTTAGTGATTTCACCAGATGAAAGATTTAACCATCATCTCTATTCTGATGATTCCCAAATCTACATTACTACTTCTCTCCTGACCTCCAGTCTCACATCTCTAATTGCTTATAAAAATTATTAAATTAGATGTAATAAAGATATCTTAAAATTCATCATCTTTTCACTCAACCCATCTTCCCCCCCAACCCAGGTATCCAGGCTTGATAACTAGGTATTGTCCTTCTATCCTCACTCTCTTTCTCATCCCCATATCCAATCTGTTGCCAAATCCTGTTGATTTTACCTCTATTGGGTGTCTTGTAAATACCTCCTTACTTCCTCTGACATCTCTATCACCCTGGCCCAGGTGACCTGAACCACTTCAAATGCCTTGTACACAGTCCTTTTCTCAAGTCTCTCCCCATCTTAATCCATCCTCCACTCAGTCATCAAATTACAAGTCTAACCATGTCATATTGTGATTCAGTTAAACTCCCATCACCCTCTATTATTTTTTGAATCAGATTTGAAATCCTCTTTTGGCTCTTCATAATCTTATTTTTTTACCTTACCAGTCTTTTTATGCCTTTCTTGCCCCAGCTTCCATCTCACATACTCTACTATCTTATGACATTGAGCACTGCTGTTCCTGGCATCAGGCACTCTATTTCCCAACTTCAGGAATTTTCATTGCTTGTCCCCCATTCTAGGAATTCTCTCCTTCCTCATTTCTATGTATAATAGCATCCTATGGCATCCTAGCTTCCTTCCAGTCCAAACTAAAAATTCTAACTTTACAGTAAGCCTGGTCTGGTCCCCTTTAATACTAGTCTCTTCCCTCTGATGATTGTCTATTATTTATCTTGTATAACTTCTTTATGCATAGTTGTTTGCATAGCTCTCCTACCCCATTAGACTCTGACCTTCTGGAGAGCAGGGATTATCTTTGCACCTGGCAGCTGATGATGCTTTGGATAAAGTACTTCTTTGGGAGTCAAGAAAACCTGAGCTCGAATCCAGCCTCAAACACAACCTATCTGATCCTGGTCAAGCAATTTAATCTGTGCTTGTTTCAGCTTCCTTAATTGTAAAATAAGAATAATAATAATAACCCCATCCTTGCAAGGTTGCTGTGGTTTATAAGGCAGTGGGGTTAAGTGATTTGCCCAAGGTCACACAGGCACTTATTATGTATTTGAGGCTAGATTTGAACTCAAGGCCTCTCTACTCTAAGGCAACTGCTCTATCTACTGCACCACCTAGTTGCTCCCATAATTCTCTTTTATCAAATAGTTTACAAATGCTACTTTCAGAACCATTTTAGGGAGCAGTTTAGAACAAAAGACTTGAGGAAAAATTGATCAGACTCTGGAAATTTATTAATGTAGTCCTCTTTAACTTCATTCAGCACTGTGAGCTGTGACTCCTCTTCCCAACCTAAGTAAGGAGGACTTCAGACAGGGATTCCAGGGATTGAATACTTTAGGACCTAATATGTACTAGGTACAATGCTTATTGAATTTGCTGTTACATAGGATAGATATCAAGATAATAATTTTGCATTCAGTATTAGTGATGTGACTATTCAGTATTAGTGATTTGACTATATATAAACTGGGTGATAATTGGGATGCCCTGTTAACCCTTGGAGAAAGAATGAACAGTTCTAAAATTGAAAGGTAGGAAGGATTCCAGAATTGAGATAACATTTCTGTTACATTATCCGGACAGAGATTCATTTCTAGGATTCTTCTGTTGCTCAGTACAGAAAGAACACCAGAAACTTAAAGAAAAGGAACTAAGATATTGTAAGGAAACAAATCATGATCCTACTCCTTGTATCTCTGTGAGTATGAGGGATGTTGCTCTATAAATAGGGCATATAAATCTCAACAGAAAAAAAAATTCTTATCTAAACAACAAAAATATCATAGAATGAGAAAAAGGACTGATACATGCAAAATATACTTTTTGGTAGCTCTTCTTGTAATGGCAGAGAATTGAAAACCTGGAAGATATTTAATGAATTGAGGCATGACTGGACAAGTAGAGGAGAATTTCAGAAAAAGACTAGAAAGACTTATTTAAATTGATACAAAGTAAAGTGAGCAGAACCAGGAGAAAAATTTATGCAATACCATTAGTAACATAAAAAATAATTAACTTTAAAGGATTTAAGTAACTCTGATTGATACAATGACCAACCACATGAAAAGAACTTATGATGAAACATGCTATCACTTCGAGATAGAAAACTGATGGATTCAGAGTACAGATTAAAGCACACATCCTTTTCATTCTTTTTTGGGGGGCAGGGGGAGGCAGGGAGCATGGCTAATGGGGGAATTTGCTTTGCATGCCCATATGTCCTTGTTTAATGCTTTAGGTTTTTCTTGCCTTTTCAATGGATGAGAGAAACAGAGAATTTCGAACTAAAAATAAAATTAAAATGAATATAACAAAGAAATCCTTGGTCTGGCACCTTATTCACAGTCCTCTTCCAGAAGAAGCTAAAGCAGAAGAGGAACTTGGGCTTTCCTTTAATAATGTAGGATTCCTTTGGAGAGAATTTGATGTTTTAAATAGCTAATAATCAACCACATCAAAAGATCATAAATTTAGAATGGGAAAGGATTTTAGAGGACATCTAGTCCTACCCTTTATATGTAATAAAAATTAGCCAGAGTATGTCAGAAAAAAGACATTATATTTGAGGACTATTCAAGCTTTTTAACAGAAACTGAATTATACTGGGCAATATTGTAAAGATAAACAACTTTGAAAGACCTAAGAACTCTGATCAACAAAATGACCAACAAAGCACAAATTGAAGAGACTTGGCAATCCACCTCTAGATAGAAAATTAGGGTACTCAGAGTACATTAAAAGCATATTTTCCTTTCTTTTTTTGAAAATATGTTTTGTACATAGCTAATGAGGGAATTTGTTTTGTTTGACTACATATAGGTATGAATAGATGCATGCATATACATATACATATGTGTAAATATATGTATATTTATGTATCTATGTATATTACCTGTATATAATTATGTATATACAGATGCATATTTGCAATGGATTTTGTTTTTCTTATGTCTTCAATGGGTGAGGAAAGAGAATAGTTGGGGGGAGGGACAGAATTCAGAATTTAAAATAAAATTGTTTTTTCAAAACTCTCATTGTTGTGAATTATTAGGATGTTGAACTACTGAAAATTATTTGTTACTGAATAAATCTTTATTCATTTACTTTTCTTTTGACAAAACTTCCTTCAGATTTACAGTGGTCAACATACTTAAGTAAATTAGTGCTAGTCTAATAGTCCAGGGAAAAGATTTTTCCAAGTTTCTAAATGAAGATTTTCCCATAAAATATCCCTGGGCCCTTTGTGATAGGGACATCTGTGAAACAAGGATTATATTCTATCAAGCTGATAATTGCTAAAGACATGAAATTTGTCCACTTTTAGCTGCTCACATTATTTTACTTTTCATGAAATGCAAAGGTTTTTATTTTTCTAAAACATTTTTCTCATTGGAGAAGAGAAAGCTACCTGAGAAAAGATGGTAAAAAGTCTTATAGAATTGATCTTATACAGTCTTCTCAAATTCTTAGAGCCTAACTTGACTTGGGCAGCCTGGGCTGCTTGACATGTATAAGATAATGACAATAATAGCCAACCAACACAGAGTACCCCAGGACTTCAGCCCATTGGACATAGTCCTGAAAATCCTGATACCCTCCAGAAGATGCAAGATTGCTGACCACTTCCTAGGGTCAGTGAGGCATAGGGAAAAGTTTATTTCATGACATAGGCATAGGTGTGGCATAGGGTGGTGTAGTGGATGAAGAGCTAACCTCAAAATCAATAAATTCTGGATTAAAGTCTCACCTCTCATATTGACTATATGAAATTGAATAAGTTACTTAACATGTCAATGCTCAAATCCAAGAGTTCTTAACCTTTTTTGGGTCATGGACTTTTTTGGCAGTTTGGTAAAGCCTATGGGTCCCTTCTCAGAATAGTGTTTTTAAATGTATAGAATTAAATGCAAAAGATTACAAAGGAAAGTAACTTTACTGAAATAAAGTTCTGAAAATACCAGAAAATTGAAGTATATGGACTTCATAAGATTGCAAGTTGCAAAGGACATGCTGACCTGCATTGGCAGTTGGAATTTCCTCATCTGGCATACCAATTAATTATATATCTTGTCTATTTCTTAATATCTATCTATCTATATTATTAAGTGGAATCTATAAAACTTCATTTAAAATGCCTACTGTAAGTTTAGTTTGCAACTAACAAAAAGAATATAGGCTAGATGATAAAGGAGCTAGATTCTGGTCCTGGTTTTATCACAGTACAAGGCCTTTGTTTTCTCACTTGTAAAATGAAAAGGGTGGATTAGATAGTGCCTATATTTCTACTGTTTGCCCCTCTGCTTCCTTATCTCTGCCACTCATCCCAGACTTGCAATGTGTTCTCTCCCAATTCCTAGGATAATACTAGAAGAAAATTAACAGACATGAGGCATGTGATTGACTAAGTGTCCAAGGAAATATTCCATTCAAGCAGATTTCTTTTTTTCTTTGGCGAGGCAATGGGGTTAAGTGACTTGCCCATGGTCACACAGTTAGGTAATTATTAATTGTCTGAGGTCGGATTTGAACCCAGGTCCTCCTGACTCCAGGGCCAGTGCTCTACCCACTGCACCATCTAGATGTCCCTCAAGCAGATCTCTAAGGGGAAAGAGAAGAATATAGTTCCTGGCAGAAGAAGAGCAAAAGGAGATAAAAGCATTTTTGTATTTATTTTGGAGTGGAATAATGGATTCTTGAAGTGTTGAAGCAAGGACAACTAAAGTAGATTTCAATTATATTTAACTGTGTCAACTAGAAATTACTATAACTTCTCATATCAGAGATTGCATTTCCTAATTTGAACAACATCAGAAAAACAAAAATAAGTGTTGTTTTCCCTTCTCCTATATGAAAAAGATACAAGGAAATAATTGACTTATAAATTGAATGTTTATAAAGAAAACTTTTGTATTAAAGTTAATTGCAATTTTTAAAAAAGCAACATATATTTGGGATAACCCTATCCTCCAACATGAAGTAGACATGCTTTCTTTTTTTGGGGGGGAGGGGTAATGGTGTTAAGTGACTTACCCAAGGTCACATAGCTAGCAAGTATTAACTGTCTGAAGTCACATTTGAACTCAAGTTCTCCTGACTCCAGATCCCTGAGTTTTCAAAAACTGCTTTACACAGAGTTAATGTACTTAAAATGTACTACCAGTCACTTATGTACCCTATAACTGAGATTTCAAAAGTATACTCTGGTTTTCGTTACTGATAATATTATTATTGATATTATATTAATTATGGTTTAATAATAATAACAGATAACATTATATGAAGTTTATATTATATATATAGTTTAATAATAGATAACATTTATATAAAGTGCTTTACAAACATTATCTCATTTTGTCCTTAAAATACTTCTGGGAAGTAGGTGATATTATTATCTTGATTTTAAAGAAGAGGAAACTGAGAGAAACAGAGATCAAGTGACTTACACAGGTCCATATGGTTAGTATCTGTATCTACATTTGAACTCATGTCTTCCATCACCACTTAGCTGGCTTGTATAATTGTAAACAGTGTTGTTTGATAGCTGCTTTGTCCGTTTTTTGCAGTTATTTGGAATACATTCTTCAATTATTTTTCTAGAAGAGTTCAAGAGTTCATAGAGAAATTATTCTGACGGAGCTACTATATCAATTGTTTTTCTTGAGGTACATCAACCGGTTAGTCTGGTAAGTGCATCCTCTGTATAGTACAACACATGTCTTCATTAATCTATATTTTCCCAACTATTTCAAGATGAATATTGTACATTTTGGTATTCATGTATGTGTATTTAAGGATTGTGGTATATTTTCTGAAATGTATTCAGAAATTATGTGTTTGTGAGGAACACACCAGAAATACCACGAATGTGTGCAATACCCTTTGAACTATTGATCTTACTACTAAGCATACATACTCAGGAAAGATAAAGATATAAGGAAGGAATCCATATAAATAAAACTTCTTGCAGCAGCATTTGGTAGTAGCAAAAATAAAAAAGTGTTCAATCAATTTGAGACTGACTGAACAAATTCTAATATATGAATATTATATGATAGTATACCAACTCACCCTACTATGCACATCTTTAAGTCTTTTGTAACTTATTTAGTACTCTTGCTAATAATTCTCTACAACAATAAATAACAAGATTAGGCCAAAAAAAAGTAAAACCTGAAACCATTCATTTTTTCTCTCATTACTCACTTGTAATTCTTTATAATATAGCTAATGATTGCACTTTTCACTGAAACTGTCCCCCCCTAGGATTACAAAAGATAATAAGTGCTAAATTTAAGGTTTACCTAGATGGTGTAATGGCTAGAGTGAGGAAGACCCAGTTTTGAATCTGACCTCAGAGTGTAGTGTGAGCCTGCACAAATCATTTACTTTTCATCATCCACAATTACATATTCTGTAAAATGGAAATAATAATAATAGTAATAATAATAATACTTACTTCATAGAATTATGTGAGAATCCAATCAAGAAGAAACAGACATAAAGTGCTTTGGACACTTTAAAACACCATATAAATGTTTAACTATCAAAATTATTCTTAACTTGTTTCACTGAGAATCTTCTCTCTTAATTCTTCTCTTTTCCTTATGACTTTTTTTCTTAGTTGTCTTCTTTGCTGGATCATAATTCACTTCCTGAATCCTAAGCATGTATTTTCTCAAGGCACTACCCTATATACTCTTCAATATTCACACTCTTTTCTCTCCCTTGGTAATCCCATCACTTTCTATGGGTTCAAATATCATATTTAATCAGATAATTCCCAAATGTACGATTGAATATAATATGCAGCTTTAATCCCTCTCCTGAACTCCAATTCACATCATAAATATGCTTACATCTCTACTTTGATGATCCATCTGCATCTCAAACTCAATGTCTATAAAATAAAACTGTTTTGCCTCTTACATTGCTCTATGGCCAGACTTAATCATTTCTGGTCAGTGCACTACTACCTTCTTAATATTTCAAGTTCACAACCTCTTGGTTATCCTAGACTCTTCTCACAAGTTACCAAGTTGCTTTGGCAAGTGCTATTGACTCTATAACTCTAAGATTTCTACTCTTGACCGTTTATTTCACCACCATCATAGTTGTCAGATCCTCATTACCTCTAGACTTTTATGTGAACTTCTTAATTGGTCTCCCCACCACTAATCCATCTCCAACCCAATCTTCATATATCTGACAAAATAATCATACTAAAGAAGAGGTTTACCTCATTTTTCTTCTTCAGAAATAGTCCGTGGATCCTTTTTGTCTTTATTTTAAAAAAATTTTAATAGTTTTACTTTGTGGAGTAAAACAAGTATTACATAACAGAACAATAAAATTACACATAGAACTGCAATATATTATATATAATTTGCTATGCTCAAAGTATATAATAATATATTATCATGCAAATTTTCCTGTTTTTCTTCATTTCCTCCCTCCACCCTAGAGATGGCTACCATTAGACATGAATGTGTATGTCTGTGTAAAATTATTCCATATTTATTTCTATTTATCAGTACTTTCTCTGGATTCCTTTTTTTCATATAGCCTTTATAGTTAATCCTTATTGCCTTTAGTACAAAATCCAAATTTTTCTTAGCTTGCTATTTAAGGATATTTATAGGCTTCCCAGATCTATATTACATCATTACTCTTTACATATCCTATGTTCCAGTCAAATTATATTATAAACTGTTCCTCTGACTTAATGATCCATCTCTTGCAGGGTTATATTCATGTAACTGACTTCCTATACTTAAAATATAGTCCTTTCTTTTCTTTACTTTTCAAAGACCTTAGCTTCAGTTGTAAACCCTCTCCCCCTCCTCATATTACCTAATATTTAATTGTCTCTGTTAAATGTTGTATCTCCCAAGAGAATGTAAGCTTCTTCAATACCTTAATTCAATTTTTGTCTTTGTATGTAACTTGGTTTTGTTGTTGTTGTTGTTGTTGTTTTAGATTTTTGTAAGGCAAATAGGGTTAAGTGACTTGCCCAAGGCCACACAGCTAGGTAATTATTAAGTGTCTGAGACCGGATTTGAACCCAGGTACTCCTGACTCCAGGGCTGGTGCTTTATCCACTATGCCACATAGCCACCCCTGTATGTAACTTGTTGAGTCAAATTTAAACAAAAACTCCTCTATTTTGGCAATTTCAAGGACAATCAATCAATAAACAATTATTAATCACCTGCTATACGCCAGACATTGTGCCAAGTTTTGGAATTACAAAAAGGGGTCAAAATAGTCTCCAGTCTCACAGATTTCACAATCTAATTGGGAAGCAATAAACAAGAAATATATATGCAAACAGGCTTTTTACAAGAAAAATAGGAGATAATTAAAAGAGAGACGGCACTTAAATTAAGAGAGATTGGGGAAAAGAAAGTTTCCATAGAAGAAGAAATTTAAGATTAAACTTAATGAAATCCAGGGAAGTCAGTAGGTAGATATGGGGAAGAAGAGTTCCAGCTAAGAGTTGTATTCAAAGAAAATGAACAAAACCTTAGAGATCTGAGTGTTTTATTCTGCAACATTAAGAGACCTAATGTCACTGAAACAAAAAGTTTATGGCAAGTAGTAAGGGGTAGGAAGATTAGAAAGGTAGGTGATAGCTTGATTATGAAGGGTTTTGAATGCCAAACAGAGAATTTTTTTATTTGATACTGAAGACATTAGAAAACAAATGGACTTTTAAAAAGTTGTTGATTTTAAGAAGGTGATATGATTGGACATACACTTCAGGAAGATCTATTGGGTGAAAAAATGGAGAATGATTCAGAGGCAGGAGAGCCTTGAGGCAAGCAGACACATCAGCACTTTGCAATAATTCTCTCATGAGAACCCTGGGAAGTAAGTGCCAATATAATTGCCATTTTACAGATGAGGAAAGTGAAGCAGAGATCAAATGATTTGCCAGGGTTGCGCAACTAGTAAATGTATGAAGAAGTATTTGAACTTGAGTCTTCTTGACTCAAGAAGTAGACTAGTCACTGTACTATATAGTTGCGTATCCTAGGTCATTCTTTGTTCCTTAACAGACAGACATCTGGTGAGTGTCTTTCTTTTCAAGTCGACTCACCTTGTTCCAAGGGACCAGTCTACCTACCTTCTCCCATGATTCCTCGCCATCTGTGGTTTCTCACATTTTCCTGATTTCCATTTACTTACCAAGAGTGATCAGTTCTTTGGCAACACAGAAAGCTCAAGATGTCGCCTTGATGGGCATGTCCTAGGTGAGTTGTCTACCTCAGGTGTAAAGGACTGGTTATGACCCTGTTGTCTGATACCTGTGATATCATCAATGTGGAGAATTCCTTGTATGAAAATCTATAAAGCAAAATGGTCATGACAATTCAGCTTAAAGGGATGCCCAAGACATTGAGAGTAAATGATTTACTCATGGTCACATTACTATGTTAGTCCATGTAAATCATGGGGCTAGGAAAAAGGAATGGGTGACTCCAAGGTTGATATTTTACAGATCCAAACCTGTGAAGGTTGCTATATGGACCCATTAAAATAAACAAACAAACAAGTTATCTAACCTGTGAAACAAAATTCTGAAGAAATAGAAAATCGAATACAAAATTTGATAGGGAAAAGACCAAAAAATATATAGACCATGGGATATTTCCGGGGAGAGAAGAAAAGACCCTGACAGAACTTCACAGTAGAAGTATCTATATCTAGTGGGAAACATGGTTACATTGAAAATCTAAAGAAAAGTAGAAGGGGAGATGAAAAGAAGTGTTAGAAAAGCATGAAGTCCAACTTTATCTACCTTTAAGTTTTCTTTAGAACCATATCTGAAGAGTAGGGTTATACACTGCACAGTAATATTCCAACAAGATATTTCATGATTAAATCTTTAATTTCATTTTTAAAAATCCCAAAGTAACATTGCAGAACCTCTTTATTTGGATGCTATTTAGCTGACTTCCTATTTATAATATTTATCCAATTCAATAAAGTATTTCTTATATTGTCATTTTGCCTATTATTTTATAATGAGGATTATTTTTCTTCCTTCCATCATAGCATACAAGAAGACTGTATGGTTTCTTTCATTCATTCCTCTCTATCCCAGATTTATCAGGAATCAACCCTCAATATTTTGAGTAATTATATCCAATTGGTGCTTAGGGAGACTCAAGGGTTTTGAATAACAATTGAGAAAAAATATTTTTTTAAGTTTCTAAACAGAAGGAAGGCAACTAGGTAGCACAGTGGATAGAGCACTGGTCTTGGAATCAGGAAGTTCATATTTAAACTTCATGAGTTCAAATCCAGTCTCAGACACTTACTGGCTGCATGATCCTAGGTAAGTTACTTAACCCTATTTACCCCAGTTTCCTCATCTGGAAAAAAGAACTGGAGAAGGAAATAGAAAACCACTCCAATATCTTTGCTATGAAGACCACAAAAAAGATATCTTGAAAAGTTAGACATGAATTTAACAAAGTGGCAAAAAAAAACAAAAAAGAAAGAAAAATATACATTCAAATATATATAGATAGATATCTTGATACAAAACAGAAAGGTCTAGAGTCATGAATCCATTGACAAACATTTTAATGTGTTTACTATGTCTGTCTAAGTATGAACTGTAGAAACAAACCCAAGAGACAGTAAAACACCCCAAAGAGACTAAAATATAGAGGAAGAGATGTTCAGTGGTGTCATTACTGCAAAGAGGTCAAGGATGATGATTGAGAAGGAAGCTATCAGATTTGGCAATTAAAATATCATTTGGTAACTTCTCTATTACCATTTGGGTCATCTGGGTCATCTTTAATGGTGATAGAAAAAAAGCTATCCTGTATTGCTACTCCCTGGCCATACTTCAGTGAATTCAGAGGTTGTCAGGTGCCATAGGGAATGGGAAAGACTCCAGAGTGAAGGCAGACTAGTCTAGTACTGCATTCTAGTTATAAGACAGAATTGTGCTTTTTACCAAAATGGGGAAATTCTGAAGAATTCATTCTGTATGCTGGGATGGTGAAGGACTGGTAGACTCATACTACAAAGGGTTTGTCACAAGAAATAAGGGGAAACTCCAATGAAGAATAAAACTGGGAATTATCTACTGGCAACTCAGAAAACTTTAGGGATCCTAGTGAAGAGTGAGAGTAGTCTCTAAATACTGGAAGCTACTAACAACTACAGGGAGAGTCTCATGAAAAAGAACTGCAATAAGAAGTGTTTATTGAGATCCATGTAGTTCATGACTGTTAATAATTGAAGACTTCTAAGTCTCTGGGAGAATGTTGCTCATGGGTAGATATCTTTATTTTCCTCAAGGTCTTTGTGGTTTCTTAGTGAAGGTTTATGCTTTCATAGTTATAAAATACTTATTTAGTTCTTATCAAAGTTTAAACCTACATGAAGACTTCTGGGGACATCCTTTATTAATTACTAACTTCAATCTACTTTTTTAAAGAAAGTTTCTATTTTGAGTCTTGTGGGCCTTGGTGTTCCTGGATTTTCAGGAAATAGATAAGAAATCAAAGACATGAGAAATTCCTCAAAGTATTCCTCATGTTTCCTCCATGTTTTTTCTTTCAGTGCAATTAGAGACACCATGAAAAAAACCAAAGAGTGAAAGATTTGAAATCAGAGAACCTTTTTGACCTTGATGAAATTATTCCCCTTCCTGGACCTGAATTTCTTATTTATAAAGTGAGTAGATTGAACTAGACAATCTCCAAGGCTCTTTCCAGTTCTAATTCCTAGGTGAGTTTTATTTATATGGGCCACATTTGGGGTTTCCTCCTACTCTGTTTTTTTTTTAAATTGCCATTGCTGATCTCAACTTATGATTTATTTATTTATAGTGTCTTAAAACTGAGATGAATAGATATAAAATTATACTGCTTAGTCAATCATGCTGACAAAACAAGTTTTGCTTTAAAAAATCTCTTTGCATTGAGAATGTGGCTTCAAAGAAAACAGCATTTTTAAATCCAGAGAAATGTGCAGCTGTTTGGCTAGTTGTCTAATCACTTCTGAGACTTTCAACCCTCCAGCATAAGTCTTTTTGGGAATGATAGCTATTTAAAAGTATTGCAAGGCTCAGCACTTCGGAAGACCTTTTCATCATTGAATTTTAAAGAGCTGAACAATTATTCACTCATCCTAATCCCAGCTCTGGATGAAACAAAGGAATGTATTTTTAGAAGATCTAAACGTAGTACCTAATACCAGAACTTTGGCTAAGACAAAGGCGTCATGGCAAATTTGTGGTTAATAAACAGCTCTTCCACAGGTCACATGGCATAAGATTTGAATATTTGACAGAGGCTTCGTTTATAAGAATTATAATGCACATTAGCCCAATTTCTCCTCATTTTCTTAAGGTGCATAAAAAGTGGACCAAGAAGATAATATAATAATTCCATGGTCAATGATAGTTATATTTAATTTTTCACTAAATACAGAGCATTTACATTCTGAAGTTTCACACAACAAATGTGTCCAAGGCCTGCAGCTAACTGAATGTGGAAATGCTAGTGGGACATCAAAAAAAGGGGGAAATGAGGTTAGAAATCAGAACAAAAGTGGCACAAAGGAACAAACAAATCCTATAGATTCTGCAGTATTTGCTTCTACTGAATCCTAAGGCAAGTTGTCTGAATTGTCTGAGTTCCTACTTTACCTAGACCCAATTTTGTTGACAGCTTCTGGTCTTAGGGAATGACTAATTTATTGACCTGGATTCTGTATTCCCATATAATGAGTTATTAAATTTTCCTTAATCTGACTCAGTTCAATCATAAGCTAAAAATTTTAAACTAGAAAGTTGAATTCCAAATAGTTGGTTTCAAACTCCAATAACAAGTTGGAATACTGACTCAAATTGCTTAAGGATTTTTCAGAAACAATAAATTAGGGATGATGCATAATAAATATTTCTTGATGGATTGATTGGTTAACTGACCAAAAATGCACTGAGCTCATAAATCAGACTGACATCTTGGTTTGGAGGAAATTTTAAGGTGAACATAGAGACAATAGTAATCCATATTCATCTAATAAATGTCAGCAAGTCAGTAAAGAACTTTGCTCACTGTAATCCTATAAGGTAGGTAGTATTGTTATTGTGATCCCCAATTTACAAATGAGGAAACTGAGGATCAATGAAATTAAATGACTTTACCCAGATCACACAAGAGAGGTAAGTAGACTTGTTTTGTTTGTGTGTGTGTGTGTGTGTGTGTGTGTGTGTGTGTTTGTGTGTGTGCACGCATATCAGTTAGGTGGTGCAGTGGACAGAGTGCCAGGTTGGAAGTCAGGAAGATTCATTTTTCTGAGTTCAAATCTGATCTCAAGTACTTACTAGTTGTATGACCCTGAGTAAAGCAATTATTCTTGTTTACCTCAGTTCCTCATTTGGAGAAGGAAATGGCAAAGCACTACAGTATCTTTGCCAAAATAATTCTAAATGGCATCATAGTCAGATATAATTAAAATGACTGAAAACACACATGTATAAGTATATACATATATGTTTTATTTTGCATGCATATTTATATATTTATATCCCCTGTGAATCCTTTCTTAGAACAAAGAAAAACATTTAAGCCAAAAATAAACTTATGACTATATCTGATAGCATAGCCATAGATTCTTATCTTATCTGAGTTGAACAGAGCTTCCTGAATTTGGCCATTTTCATCATTTATATAGACTCCACTGACTTTTAGTATTATTTTCTTTTATGTTGTTGTCATCATGTATATTATTTTCATGGCTTTTCTCACTTCACTCTATGTTGTTTCATACAAATCTACCCATACTTCTCTAAATTGCTCATATTCATAATTTCTTATAGTGTTATGATATTCTATTAGGGGACACATCAAAGGGAGTTTAAAAATGGCAGGGGACAAGTTTTTGAAGTCCAGGAGTCAAGAATAGAGATGTGAGGGGAATGGAGATCAATCTGGCTTCTCCACAAAATGACAACTCTAGGAAGGACTCACCAGTGGGAACAGGAGAGAGGTCTTATAGAGGGATGTTTCATGTTGAGAAGATCATAGGAATAGTTGGATGTTCCAGGATGAGGAGATCCCAAGCACTGAGAGAAGTTTCCAGGATGAAAAATCATTGTTTTGAAGTCAAGAAGCCAGTACCGGAGTCAGAAAGAGAAAAGATTACCATCTAAAAGAAAATTTCTCCTCAATGTAATCAATCTCCTTGATGTAACCTTATTGTGAAAGGACATTGAAAAGGAGAATGGAGACTAATATGGTTTTTATGGCATAATATTATATGGCATAATATTGGACATATTAATGTCCAAATTGTGGAACCAAAAATTCTGTTTCCTGTAAAATTACATTATGTCTCTAGGTATAACTAGGTGGGAGAGGAAAAAAGTGAAGGTATATGATGGAAGAATCTTATGGTTGAAATTACTGAATACTTATGAAATGTATGACAGACTTAAAATGGGAGAAACACTGCTATAAATCTACAATCTTCCACCACAGATTTAAATCATACCACTGAGTACTTTCAAGAGTTATTGATGATTAATCCTACCCTACTGTTTGTTGAATTTAAAAACTTTTAGCAAATTTTTTTTTCACAAATTTATTATTCACCTTAGCATACTATAGACAAAACCTTTATTCTGCCACTAGACCCAATTTTGTTGACAGCTTCTGGTCTTAGGGAATGACTTATTTATCTCCAGAGAGTCAGAATTCGAAACCATCTCAATGAACCAGCAGACTAAAAAGTTTGTCAAAATCAGACCCTTAAGGAATATAATGTACTTTTCCTCAAATCTAGATTTTTCTGGTTAGAACTCATTTATTGTCCATAACTTCCATCCATCCCCAGTGTCATTGGTCTTTATTTTCTGGTTCTTGAACAAGATAACCCTGACTTCATGCATTTTCACTGTCTGTCTTTATCTGTAATGCTCTCCCTCCTCATCTATGTCATTTCTCTTCCCTGGTTTTCTTCAAGTCTCAGGTAAAATCCTTCTGCAATGAAAATTTTTCTAATGCCTCTTAACTCTATTACCTTTCTTCTGATATCATGCCCAATTTATCCTGGTTATATCTTTTTTATACCTGATTGTTTACATACTCTCTTCTCCATTAGACTATGTACTACCTGTAAGCAGGTGTTTTTTGCCTTTCTTTGCATCATAGAAAGGTGCCTGGCCCATAGCATATACTTGATCATTGCTGTAGAAATATTGACTTGCAAATGATATTTAATTCTGTATAATGAAAATTATATATTGTGTCTTTTATGACCCTCCCTCATTCCATTTATAGTCAAGAATTTTTCACCCAGTCATAGCTCCGAATGCCCCCTCCATATAATCTACTGTAGAGTCAGCTAGGTGGTGCAGTGGACAGAACTGAAGTCAGGAAGATCTGAATCAAATCCCAAGACAGAAAGTGTTTGTGTGACTTTGAGCAAGTCACTCAACCTTTGCTTCAGTTTCCTTAACTGTAAAATTATAATAATAATAGCACCTCCCTCCTTCAGTTGTAAAGATCAAATAAAATAAAGTGCTGGCACATAAATGGTTCTTAATAAAAGCTCATTTCCTCCTTTGCCCTTGTTGGAGCCAAGCTGGATCACTGTGATCCCTGCTTCCTTTCTAAATGATCACCTTTAAATAATACAATCTAAAATTTTGCCAGGAATTGAAGTCATTAACATTGGTCTGAACTTTGTAGTTTTGTCTTTCCTTTGGAAAAAAATCGGGCATTCCCTTCCTACTGTTCTTCAGTACCTCTTCCTTTATTCATAATCTTTCAAAAGTCAGTGGCAATCACATCTTTCAGAGTAACATTTGATCCATCAACCCTGGCACATTCTGTGTTGTGAACATAACAGTTTAGTTCCTTCAGTACCAGAATCTTCTAACCACCTTAGAGTTGCCTGATTAGCATAAGAGGACCTGAGACCTATCAACCAAGGTAACCCCAGGATTCTGGTAAGTACTTATTTTGTATCACATTTAACTATGCTTAACCCCCTTGCCTTAGAGTGTGGGAAAGAAAGGACCCCTTGATTCCATTTTAACCCCTGTGTAAGTTTCCTCACATAGTAAAATTTCTGGAGCCACTCTCCACCTGAGGAAAACCCATTCCTGTGGTGTCCCTCATGAGTATGTTGGTGGTGTTCCTGCTCATGAGTATGTGCTGAATAAACATGCTCATTTAACCTGTGTACAAGGAGCCTCATCAGAATTTACTGAAACATAGCTGAATTTTTGGCAGTGTCAGGACATTCTAGTTTAGAAATCCTGAACAAAAGGAGTCTGAAACTCCCAGCAACTGTACCTCATTCCCAAAATTTGTCTTGAGGGAGTAGACAACTTGATGCAGGGCTTTAGCAAATTCATTCTCTTTCTACTTGTCCTCCATAGGAAAAACTAGTAGCAATGACAGGAGGTTGTCAGAAAGCAAATGGTTTCATTAAGTAAAGGAAAACTTTCTAATGATTTGAGCTGTCCAAAAGTAGAATGTACTTTCTTACAGCACCTCTCTGATCAATTTAATAAATTACCTATTCTAGGTTGAATTCAATAATGGCATAAAGATAAACTTGATGATCCCTTGGATCCCTCTATAAACTTATCACTTTCTGATTTTATGATTCCGCCATATAAACTTGTCAAATAACTATTGTAACATTTTAAAAAATGGAAAACATTTGTATGCAATTGTGCTTCATATGAATATATAAAAATAGCACTATCCTCACAAGAGCTTTGTGAAGTGGATACCACAAATAACATCATCTATGTCTTTCAAATTAGAAAACTAAGAATTAGAAAAATTAAGTGTATTTACTATGTTCACAATCAGTAAGTAGTAGAATTTCGTTTCATTTTATGTTTCCTTTCAGTCTCCAGACTGAAAAAGTCTAACACTTTTTCAATTGCACCACAAATATGCTTCTTATAACAGCCTCATGAGATACATGGTACAAATTATGATCCCATTTTATGGATAAAGAGACTGGAACCTAGAATAATTGAGTAATTTGCCCTCAATAGTAAGTATAGATTAAAATCCGTGTGTGTGTGTGTGTGTTTGTCGATTCCAAGCTTTCTGCTATATCATGAGGTCAAAAGTTGCTATATCCCAGACTACTTAGCTAGCCTCAAATGATAGACAGATATTCATTGTGGTATGGTCGGAAAAGATCCTCTTTGGAACATCAGGAGTCCTGTATTCAAATCATCCATTGTCCCATAATATATTGATGAGTATGTTATCCAATATTTTTTTGCCTAATTTAGTTTCAAGTTTAATAAGATGAACTATTCCATTCCTAAATTCTCATGATTCTTTTTCCATTTACTTATAATTCTAGTTCCATTCGGTCACATTATAGGAGAATTTCCAGAGGGAATGATGATACACTTACATTATTTTTAAATAGTTTATGCCTTCTTCTAAACATCTGTTGGCTCATATATAATAAATATTATGTAATAACCCTTTGAAACTACAATTGTTTTATGTATCAAAGAAAAATATAATTCATTCCCATACAAGAATATCATATCAAACTATTCTCACAAGCTATTTTTTTTTGCTTCACATCCTCAAGGACATCTTTCATTGCATAAATTAGATATAATGAAGTGGAAAAATCAGTGGATGAGAGCAGGCATTTCAATTTGCCATCAATCAATATTCTCTAGGGATAAAACAGAGTGATTCCAACAAACATGATCTATAAGTTTTGCTTCTTCCCTTTTTCCCCCTTGGGAAAATACTTTAAATGCATGAAATATACCAATTATAATTGCAAATTCAAATATTGAAGTATGCTGAGGAGATTCAGCATAGTCGAAAGAAACCAGCAATGCTTTTGGACAATAACTCAAGTGCACAGTTTTGAGTTTTGGGGAAGATTGAGTTTTTTGCGGGGGTTACCATTAACCACATTGGGAATATTAAAAATGACAATACATATAATTGCAACCTGATTAACCTACCTAATTCTGAATCTGATTCAAATGTTCACAGACACTATTCTCTTGCACACAGAAAAATATTTGTTCAAAAAAAAGTGAAAAAAGTCTTTCGGAAAGCAATACCTCTTGGGATGGATTCCTTGCCCCTGTATCCCCCTGTACTCACCATGAGGAGTTAAATGTAGGCAAAAGCTGCAGCAGCAGGAGTCTGTGGGTCTGAGCCAATACTCTGCCCCTTCCTTTTAGGTGTGGATGCAAAGCCCTTTCGAAGCAATTGTGTTAGCTTTCCTTCCCCAGCTGCTCAGAACTTGCTGACAGTTTTACCTTTTGCGGCTTCCGGTAATTCGGACCAGGAGAAGAATGAGAACAGCTTCTCTGAGTAGCTATTCTTAACGCTCCTTACAGAACCACGAAGAGGAAACAGAGTCCGTGATCTCCATGCAAAGTACCAGCCTGCCTGCGTGTTTGCCTGCTGTCAATACAATCTTATCCTTGCCAGTGATGACATTCAGCTAGCTGTGCCGCACAGAAGCCAGCACTCATTCCTCCTTCTTATGTAAGGCGGGCTAGGTCAAGTGTAGGAGATACACACTGCTGACTCTTACGAGCTCATAAGACCGTTCCTTCATATTAACACTGCATGGGCTATGGAAACTGGAGAAGATTGATTTTTTTTTGCTACATCTTTCGGAGGTAAATATGTTCACATGATTTAATGCAAAATATACTAGAGTCCTGGAAGATGACTGTCAGCCATGCTGTAAACTGCAGGAAAAATTAGCAGAGAAACCAGGACTGTCAGCATGCTTCAGTAAGCGTAGTAATTCTAGCAAATCCAGCTTTAAGTCACTTCATGAATAAATAAATTGTAAATTAGAGTTTGCTTAACAAACATCTCTATCCATCTGGGATTATTGCTGAATTGACTGATTAAAATGCGAGTGAAATCCATTTGCTTGAAGGTGTTCTGGGAGAACATTAGTAGATGTGACTATTAGCTCTAAATGATTCACTGCAGTTCTTGGCTGTGAAATTGCCTTTGCCTCTGGACTGCGGATTTTCTTCTTTCATAAATGGGGTATCTGTTTTCACATTCTTGCTTTTTTATTATTGTTGGGTCAGATTGATAATAACAAGTAAAGAACTTGATTGCTGAGTGATTTCATCAATTGAGATACTTTCAGTGATATTTTTGGTGAGCACTGCAGTAGAGCTGCATTCTATGATAGCTCTGAATTAATTTTAGATTAGCTGCATTGACCAAAAACTCACAATGATCTATGTTGTTTGAGGAAAAGAAAAATCAAAGAGAAATTATGAGATGGTGAATATTTTAAGCAAGGAAGAAATTATAGAATTTATTCTTTATACATTGTATCACAGCATAAAAAAATGGCCATGGGAAAAAATTGGTGGGAGATCAGAAGGAAGGATGAAATACTTTACTGATGGAATATATTGTTTGTTTGGCTTTTTGGGTAATTTGCTGCAAGAAATATTAGGGTCATGTTGCTGCAGATATTGTCTGATCTTGTCAAGAAATTATAATAACATCCAGCTAGAGGTGGCAGTGCATGATTTGGACAAGACATGGCTATTCAAAGTATGAGCAGCACATTTGAAAGTGTTTTGACTTAGAGTACTTTGCAAGCAAAGTTAAAGTTGGGTATCCTTGACAGTGCAGAAGCATTCTGGCTGGAATAATGGAACAAAGGGGTGGAACTAGGTAATTAAATGTGATAAAATCAAAGAGCATTTTAAATATGATATTAAATATCTGAGAGGAAAACTAAAGATTTGGTCTAACATATAGACATTACTAAATACTTAGATATTTCATGTTAAGTTTAGTACATTCAGTTCACTAGCTAAATTGAGAAGGAAATTTTAGAACATGAACTTTTATAATACACTTCTATGTGTGATTTTATTCATATTTACACAAGAAATGAATAATGTACTGGTATACACTGATGTAAATGAAATATGATTTTCCTGGGAAAATTCAATTTTAATACAATATTAAAATGGAATTAATTATTTATGAAGGATATATTGTTTATCATTTAATGTTTTGCTTCATTGATTAAAATATGTATGCTTACCCAAATAATTTTATTAGACAAGTATGGGCTATTGGGAATCTTATTTTGTACTATTGGTGTCAAAAGGAATCTTCCCTACAAAAGGAGGTTGGCATAAGGGTCCTTGTTAAGCAGGTTTTGAAAAGTTAGGCATTTAATATTTTCCTCATAACATCTTGATGGAAAGTAATGCAAAATGACTTAATTGCTATTCCCTTTTAATTTTTAAGAGCTTCAGTTCCCTTGAGATAACATTGTCAGGCTTTTATTATGATTTCTATTCAATGATGTGGTTGCTATCAGCCTTTTGTTATACAAGATTTGTTCTTGTGGTGACACATGAGCTATTGCAGGAGAAGCCAGGTTAATACCTTTCCTGAATATACCTTGTTACAATGAGATTATTTCCTCCAAAACACTGCTCAATTCTAATGGTGCATTTTTTAAATTTATAGATAACTCTAAAACATTCATAATGATCCAACCAAATTTTATATGACTCAGTTACCCAGTTGGTAATTAATAAATTAATCAGTACAGAGTCATTAGAATTTATTATCATATTTTACTATATAAAACTAAATTACACAGAAATATTTTATATTCATAAAATATTACAACATATTTATTTGACATGTTTATATAGTAAAATTATAAAATAATAAAGTAATAAGTCCAGAGAGAAATTCAAGGGGCCATTCAATCTGTCTTCATGCCTTCACTGTATTGAACCTATCAACAAAACAGAGTTGTACATAATTTTCCAAAAAATGTCTAGAAAATGAAATTCTGCATTTGGGCTTAGTATTGAGTCAGCAAGGTGGCATAGTGAATAGAGTACAGGTTGAACTCAGGAAGACTTGAATTCAAATTCTGCATCAAAACTTTGCCATCTGTGTGACCTTGCTCGAGTCACTTAAACTCTCTCAGCCTCAGTTTCCAATAGCATCTACCTCATAGAATTATTATGAAGATCAAATAAGCTGATTTTTGTAAAGCATTTTTGCAAACTTTAGCATGCTAAATAAATGCTAGTTACTATTATTATTGTATTTTCACACTTCAAAACCTAGAGATTATGTCTACTAAAAGCTAACTGGTTTACATGTTATAATGAAAAATATTTTTTATATATCCTCTTCCACTCAGAAGGGGAATAAAAAGCTTGAGTTGGATCATTCCTCATGATATTTTTTAAAAGCAGTACTCCCTGGTTGGGATTTGAGTTAATTGTAAAACTATAAAGAACAACCTAGGATATAGTAATTTATGCTTGCATAGAAGTATGTGGTTTACAGGGTGTTTTAAAGTTGAAATTTAGATACAATACACATAGAGTTCTAGTTTCACAGAAGAGTACAGAAAAATTAAATGATCAGGCTAAAGTCATAAAGGTAATATTTATTTCAGAAGCATATAGGTATTAGATTGAAGAATACACATTGTGAGGCCTCCAATCTATTATTTATATGTATGTATGTAGGTAGGTAGGTAGGTGGGTTGATATATAGAATAGAATTGTATAGTATAATATGTCAATATAAATTGATTTGAAAGATTTTATTCTTTGAGATTATATACATATTTTATACATAGTGAATAACTATGGAAATATTATACTTAAATGTTTAAATTAAATAATTTATTTTAAAGTATTTAATCAGTACAGGCATGAAATTTTCATACCCACCTTCCATGTGGCCTTTGACAAAATTACTCTAGACCTGTGACCTCTTCAGTGAAAAGAATCCCTGGTTTAGACACTCCCTCTACTCATGCAAATATTGACTCATCTCAAACGTCCAGTTTTTGATAATTACCTCTTCAATCAAGTGGCATGGAAGGGTGGATAGTCCTTAGTTACACAGTTAGTAGTTCTTCTTGACTTCAAAGTCAGCCCTCTATTCACTAAGCCAACCTACCCATCACCATGGCTTACCCCATATAAATATTCTACTAGCATAGTCGTGATATTCCATAACAAGAATTTATTGCTTGTTGCTATTGTTGTTGTTGTTGTTTTCTAAAAAAAAAAAAAATTATTTAAGGCAGTGGGGTTAAGTGACTTGTCCAAGGTCACACATTTAGGCAATTATTAAGTATCTGAGGTCAAATTTGAACTCAGTCCTCTTAACTCCAGAGCCAGTGCTCTATCCACTGTGCCACCTAGCTGCCCCCTTGTGCTTTGTTCTTGAAGAGTACCATGACATCATGGAGGTGATTCCACAACATTCAAGTGAATTGGACTTAAATGAGGGAGAAATGTACAAAGTCACCAGCTTCACTTTCTTCTCCAGAATCCTCCGAGTCCAACAGTCAGATATGGATTAATAAGGATAAAGATCGTCCTGAGTTTAAACTAAGGTCTTTATCAAGTCACAGTTACACTGAGACAATGCCCATTCCTTGATTAAGACAGAATTTGCCTATCATTTGCATGACTAATCAATCAGTGCCATTGTAGTAATAAATTCTGAAGCTCAGCAGTAGAAAGAGTAGAACTTGGCAGTCTAGAACATTGGACTGAACTAAATATGATGCAATTTGATATGGATAATTAAGCAATATAAATAGGTTAAAAATTGACTACACTCATGCAATGGAATTATCATTGTTATATAATAACTTTTTCTGAAAAGTATCTAGTTTTTAGTGAACTGAAAACCCAGGATAAGTCAAGTAAGATATAGTATTCAGAAAAGTTAATATATATATATATATATATATATATATATATATATATATATATAATATCAGGGAGTGCAATGAAATGGACATAATGCCTAGAAATATGAAGATGATAGTTCCTTTGCATTCTGGTCAGAACACATATAGAGTTTTATGATCAGGTTCAGAAGCCATAATTATTTTCAATTTAAAGAGCACTGTGTGATGTTCCTGTTTAATGATCAGAACCTAGATGAAAGAAAGAGGAAATTAGTAGAGAGCAGTATTGCAAAAATCTAGAGAGAAGAAAATATTAATATCATAGAATGTCCAATGGTGTCAAAAGCTGCAGAAAAGCCAAAAAGAATGAGGACTGAGAAAAGACCATTCAATTGGGAAATTAAGATAGCCTTGGTAATTTTGTGGAGAATAGTTGGTTGGGGTTTACAAGTCAAACTGTAAGCGATTAGAAAGAGAGTGAGAAGGAAGAAAATGGGGCCACCTATTGCAATTGACCTTTTCAAGAAGTTTATAGCCAGGCAGAAAATATATAGGATAATAAAACTGTACCCTCTGCAACTTTCTTTTATTGCTGACAAACTCCCCTTTATACTAGATTTCTTCTTACTACATTCCTTTTATCCTCTAGTGCTCATTGAAACTAACATTATCCTTATGATTCGGGTTAGAAATGTTAGAATCCAGGGATTAGCACTCTAATCTGTTAATTTATCAACTTGTTACCTCGTTAGATTTATTGGTGTACTTGCCTGAGGTGATAGCTACCATCACTCTTCTTCTTGGGCATGATTCCTATTTAGGGGAGTATTGAGATTTCATGAAAACTGGAGAAAATGCGAAGTTTTTATCATTTTGGTCTTGTCAGCTGTGACTAGTGTCAAGCATTCTTCCAGTATATTTTCCCCCACTATTTTTTGCTGTTCTGTGAGAAAATATTCCTCACAGTGTTCTACCATACACTTTCATTATAGCTTTTTAAACATTTTTAAATTTTATTTCAAACTTAAATACAAAATAAGAAAAGAAAAAGGAACATTGCCATGTACACAGGAGAATATAAGAGAGGGTTCAATATAAAGCAATAAATTTCCATTTCAAGAAAACCTATATAATAAATACTATGCTTTATGCTCAAAGTTATATATCTTTCCTTTGCTTCCTTTTAGATGTTCTTTTGCACTCTGTTGTGTAATTTTAACTTTTCCCCCTCCTCTTCCTTTCCCTCCCCATCCAGAAGGCTACAATTAACATGAATATATATATATATATATATTTGTAAATACATACACACCCATATTTGTAGGCATACACATTCACACAGTTATATACACATATATCTATACACAAGCAAAGATATTTATAATCATATACTTATATATATACATATACAATCATAAGCACATATGTAAATCCATACTATTATTTTTTCTCATGCCATCTGTTTCTCTCAAGGTGGATAGCATCTTCCTTCACAGATCAAGTCTCTCCATATTTTTCTTCACCAGCATTATCATGTTACTCCATAGCAATCAACCAGATACTGTCTAGTAATTTTAAATAGTCTAAAAAAATATTGATTAATATGGCTGACATATAATACAGTTTCTCTATATTTGGATAAAATTTATTTTAGCTTTGACTTTGTCCAAGATCATGATTACTACTCCCAGCTTTTTTAAATAATAAATCCTATTCATAACTTTTATTTTGTTTCTTGTATTTCTCATTTTTATAGCAGTTCCTGAAAATATATTGTTGAATTCAAATTTTTAATCTACTCTTTCCATTTTATGGGTTAATTCATTCCATCCACATTCTAAGCTATAATTACTTGCTTAATTTTCCTCCATCCTATTTTCCTCACTATCCTTCTCACGCTATTCCTATCCCTCTTTGCCTTTCCATTTTACTTCTACCCACTATCTTGATCTCCTCTTCCATAACCTATACCCCTTAAAGAATCCCTGCTTATTCTCTTCCTCCACCCTATCCCTTTGACCTTTTGCTTTGATCTGAATTTAAAAGACTTTTATACCCTTCCAAATATACATGTTGCTCCATCTGTTTTTCCATTTCCATTAATCTATATACTTTTCTATACCCCCCTTATCCCATTCCTTCACCCTCTTTATATTTCTTTATAAATTAAGAGACTTTTAAATCTCTTCTAAATGTATATGTTGTTCTCTCTTTAACCCAGATCTAATGTGAGTAGTTTACTCTAAAAATCCCTCCTTTATCCTCTCCTTCCTCAATATCCCCTTACCCATGTTTTTCTTTCTGAATTTAGAAGATTTTTATACCCTCCTAGATATGTACATACTGTTCCCACTTTAACCCATTCCCAGTAAGAGTAGGGTTCCAGAACTTCCAGGCTTCCTCCCCAATCTAATTCCTCTATATCAATTTTTTCTCTGACATCTCATTTGTATGAGATAATTACTCTTTTTTTTTACTACACTATTTTGGATTTTAGAATCACATCATACTTAGCCCTACTCCAATCTTTCTTTCAAACTACTCAATTGCTAATGACAATTTTAGGCCTATGGTTTTCATTTCCACATATAAAAAATAAACAATCATAATATTTTGCAAATGTGCTTTTATTCCAAAATGTTATGCCCTATCTATGCTTCTCTGTTTAGCAAAGAAATCATGATTTTTCTGGCTAGAGCAGTTGTGTAAATTCTATTGATCTTTTAGTTGTAAAGGCTACTTTTTTAAGACTCAGGCAGTTTAGATTTACTAATTTTCTTTCAGATGATGCAAACCTACAAGATTCTATCACTGAGCAAAAATATTGATCATTTCGGTCCAAATAATTCTTGGAACAATGACATCATCATCATACATGGTTAAATTTTTCCAAGAGAAGGAAATAAAAAACATAAATATCTTTAACGTTAGCCATTTTGCATTGTCAATTGCTTTTTAAAAATAAGTTGAGTAGGGGCAGCTAGGTGGCACTAGGGGTGGCTAGGTGGCACAGTGGATAAAGCACTGGCTCTGGAGTCAGGAGTATCTGGGTTCAAATCCGGTCTCAGACACTTAATAATTACTTAGCTGTGTGGCCTTGGGCAAGCCACTTAACCCCATTTGCCTTGTAAAAACCTAAAAAAAATTAGTTGAGTCAATATTGTTATCATTTAGTATTTTTCCTTCTAATTTGACATAAGTTTTGACCTTTGTCCTAGCCAATTGATGGTCTGATTTCATGTAGACAACCAAGACTGAAATGATGCCCAGATCTGTAGCCAACTATATCTGGTCTGCACAAGATTTTGTATTGTTCTGTGCCAAACAAATCTATTGTCATCAAAAATCTCCAGAAATTATTCATGGCAAACAGATGTTAGCCTTTTGAGAAATATATAAACTTTTGGACTCATTTATTTATTTGTCCTAAAATATATTTTGCAGCATCATCTGTAGTTCTCCTCTTTGCATCTTCAAATTGAAATTCTTAAGTATCAAGCCTAATTTTAAATAGGTTAGAAAGAATCTTGTTAAGTTTTTTCTCAACAGAATTTTGTGCATAAGCTGCAATTTTCTTCATAAGGTTCTTTTTTGCTTTTTTTTTTTATTATGAGGTAAGATGATCAAGCATCCCATGAAATTGTGTTTCTTGTTATATTGGTGCATGTTACAAAATTAACTGTTCCAATTCTTTTATTTGCCCTTTCAAGTTGTGAAACATTCCTCCATTTAGCTACAGCATCTTTTTGCTTTCAATTTCTTTTCAAGGATATATATATATATATATATATATATATATATATATATATATATACTGTTCTTTTTTTTCTTCTTTTTCTTATTTATTTTGGGGTGGATTGCAAGGCAATGGGGTTAAGTGACTTGTCCAAGGTCACACAAACTAGGTAATTAGTGTCTGAGACTGGATTCAAACTCAGGTTATCCTGATTCCAGGGCCAGCGCTCTATTCACTGCGCCACCTAGCTGCCCTGAGACCTATTGGAAGAATTAAAGATGTTTAGTTGAAGAAGAGAAAAATAGGCATACATGAAAGTACCCTTCAAGTATTTTTAGTGATATTACCAATAAAAAGGAATGGATTTTTTTCTCTTGGTCCCTGAGGGCAGAACTGGGAGTAATGGACAAAGTTGCAAAGAGGCAAATTTAGACTTGAAAAGAACCTTCCTAACATTTAGAACTATGCTAGAATGGGATGATCTGCCATGGAAGGTTATGAGCACTGGAAGTTTTCATGCACAAGCTGGATGACCATTTGCTGGATTGCTTTGTTTGGGATTTGTTTTGGTTTGGGGTTTGGTTTGGTTTTGGTTGGGGGAAAGAATTTTTTCAGATCTAGATTTGACCAGATTGCCAATGATATCCTTTCCAACTTTAAAATTCTATAATTTTCATGATAATGTGATCATTGATGTGATTTATTCCTTCTGCATGTGAATCAATTGCAATAATTTATATTATTCTATATAAAGTTACATATTCCATATTCATATTTATATTGATTTTTTTTAAGTAGTGGAAAAGCTTTTCTTTCAATATGTCACTGTTTTGTTGGAAGCATATTATTACTTCAGAGGATTAAAGACTGCTTAAATATTTTGATTTATGTATTTCCCTGAAATCAAAGATTGTGTCACCAGGGGTCTGTTCATAGAGGATAAGTCAAATTATAGTTTGTTAGGCTGGACCTTTGAAGGTTAATAAGACTGTAGTCAAATTTTTTCCAGCAGGGTAGAGCCTTCTAGGAATTTAGTCTGACAACAAAACTTTAATATCCCAGGGTCATTTCCACTCCAAGATGTGATCATAGATTATAAACTTCAAGAAGTTATATTACAATAGAAAATGATTACATTGATTAATTTGACCAAAAGATATATTTTGAACAGTTCTTGGAATTATGTTACCATTAATATAGAAAGTCATAATTACATCATAGTTATCAAAGTTAATATTTGTCCATTAATTTTAAACATTTGATGGTTGAAAGGATGCTATGGATAGGTGATTTTATTTGTATAAGGAACTGCCTTTCTCCTTATAGATTAACAACTGTTAGTGTTGACTTTTTCTGGGGCATGCTGAAAGAACAAATTATGAGCCTTTGGTTACATAGCACATAAGAAGCAGTAATTTAACTCAAACATTCCTCATTCAAAGTCCTACTTTCTATCCACTTTGCTATTAATATGAATAAATTCCAATTCTTAATTCAGAACTTCACAATAGTTAGTTAAAATGAGTGTGATAGGAAGAAATTTAGGATTTGATTTTTTATATACACCTGGATTTATTCAGCTAAAATGTTTAAAGTCACAAAAGGCAAGATAAAAAATATGTGAATGAAAAATGAATGAAGTGTATGTGAACAAAAGGAAGTAATTAGGTGACCAAATGGAAACAAGGGCTGTACCTAGCTTCAGGACAACTTGAGCTCAAATCCCATCTCAGAAACTAGTTGTGTGACTCTGGACATGTCATTTCACTTTTATTTACCTTAATTCACTGGAAAAAAAATGGTAAATCACCGCAGTACAAAATAAAATAAATTTGCCAAATAAACAAGCAAAAAACAATACATAAACAGTATGGTCCATGGGATCAGGAAATATTGGACAATTGTGGGTGGCTAGGTGGCTCAGTGGATAGAGCACTGGCCCTGGAGTCAGGAGTACCTGAGTTCAAATCCAACCTCAGACACTTAATAATTACTTAGCTGTGTGGCCTTGGGCAAGCCACTTATCTCTATTGCCTTTCAAAAACCTTAAAAAAAAGGAAATATTGGACAAGTCCGAATGACTGAGCAACAACAAGATGTGAATGAAAGCCATTAGATCGTGTATATAATCTTTGTACTTCTTCCTGTCTCTGACTCAAATTTTGGCATGACTTTGGGCCACTTAACCTCTCTGAGTCAGTTTATTCACCTGCAGAATAAGGGAGTTGAACCTGGTGTTCTTCAAGGTCCTTTCTACCTGCCAATCTGTGAATGATTCTATGGCACTTTTTTGCTCTAGAAATCCTCCAGTATTTGTAAATTGCTATACTATAACATTTTTCTTAAAGCTTACATTGTAGTGTTCATTTTAGAATATTGATACTATAGGTTCATTATATAATATTCAGTATTATTTCTCTACACTTTTTCTATTTTACTTACCTGGTCTTACTTTAGGGATCTTGCTTACAAATCTCTAATAAAAAATGGAAAACCAAAATAATCAGCAAATAAAAAAGTAACCAAAGTAAATGATTTTTTTTTCCTGTATCCAAAGGTAGGCCTTCCTTAAAGTCTATTACCTTTGGTTCTATGCTTAGTTCCTGCTTTTTAATATAGTCACAATATGTGGGTATATAGTTATGATTCTACTTATTTCAAAATATTTTTATATTTATAATTTTTGTGTTGCCATATATATTAATCTATTTAGTCAGCCTCCAATTATTGTCATTTATTTCCTTTTTTACTATACAAAGAAAGTGTCTTGATAAAGAACAGGTTTTTTTCAATTTTATAATGTTTGTGAGATTAAATTCCAACAATGCAGTAGTTGGGTCAAGAGATATGATCAGTTTTATGACTCATTTCATGTGATCATATTGCTCCCCAAAATAAGTGCATCATTTAGTGTCTCACCACCATGGTATTGTGGTGCTACTTTCCTTCATTTTTGCCATCACTGGGTTTTTAGTATTTTATTTTATTTTAATTTATTTTTTACAACTCAATGATGGAAAGAGTACCTGAAAATTCTTTTAATTTTAATTTCCAGTTATGAATTACTTTGGACTGTTTGCATGTGGCTATTAGAGAGCTATAACCAGGAACTCCAACATTTGGGACAAATTGATTTGAATCTAAAAACCTCAAAGGGTAGTTATGTATTTAATGTGTGACCATTCTGTTCATGGTTGAAATAAATCATGAGAGTTGAGGGCATTAAAGAATCTGAAAGACAAAATATTTGGAGCCATAGTTAGGGTGGCAAAAATTGTATCAGATAGTAAAGTTTAGTGAGAATAAAGAAAGTGACCTAGAAGTCAAATGATGACAAAAATAAGATAGTTGGTCATTGAATAATGATGGCAAAGGTTTGAAGATGTCAGCAGAAAACAAAAAAGTCAACTCTTCTTCCCAGCCTGTGTAACAAGTAATGTCACAGAAGGAGCTGCTATCTTGGAAAGTGTCATAAGAAGCAAGAGACCATGCTTCTTCAAGATAAGAAAGACCTTGTATCTTCAGAACAAAGTTAGTTATGAATATCAAAGGATGAAAGGAGTGTGATAGGAAGAAATCTAGGATAAAAGGGAATTTGTTTGCCATAAGGAAACATTCCAGAGCATCCAGTAGACTGAAAAATCAAAAGAGACAAGGAATGTAGAAGGGTTAGAAAGGAGTTAACTTTGGAAATAGTCAACATCTGGCATACTCTGCTTTTTGCTTTTCTTAATGCCAGTTATGGTTTAGGTCCTGAGGTGAAGGAGTGGAATGTGGGCATTTAGCCTCAGAAATAAGGTAGATCCCAGGAAAGGATCAGGACAGAGAAACATATTAAAAGGAAGACATAGGACCCTGAAGGCTGAGGAATGTGTCAACTTGAGGTTGAATTAAGTAGCAAGCTGTTTAAGTTCTCAGGAGATAGGAAGATGCAAGAAAAGAAATGCACCCCTACTATGGATAAAGTCCCAGCTTCACAATGCTAAATTTGGTTCTGGATTTTTACTCTTTATTTACTCTTTATATTCTGTTAAAGTATGTTGACTATTCCTCTACTGAACACTATATATTATTTACTATAAATCCAATAATTTATCATTTTCTTATAGATTATGGATTTAAGACCTTAACTGATATATATTCATTTGGCAATTTTAATGCATATGATTAATATATTCTTTATCAAAATTAGTTTAACACTGCCTTCAAAGTCAAATAATTGTGTTTTTTAAAAAAGATTAAAAGAAGTGTGATGGCTATTTGGGAAAAAAGAAAGGATTTTGTTAATTAAACCAATATTATACTATATCAATGGATTCATTTTATTTTCAACTGATTTGGGTCAGAAATTATAGGAATCTAAAAGCAGCTAATTTTATAGTTGAACAGGATTTCCCCTTATTTTTTCACATAGAAATATTTTGGCTATACAATCACCCTACATGGATATAAAATGGGTCACCTTCCTTAGCATTCTTCTCCCTGTCAGGATGGTATTCAATAGAAGAAGAATAAAACAGTAACTTAAAGTCTAAATTTAAACCTTGAAGCTATTTAAGGAGAAGTCGCCTCCCCCAACCCCTAATAGAATGTAAACTCTTTGAGGTCAGGAACTGGTTACTTTTTGTCTTTGCATTCCAAGTCTACCATAGTGCTTGATTATAGTAGGCATTTAATCAATGTTTGTTGATTTGTTGATTAATTAATTGACTGAAACCCCAAATAAAGTCTAAATCCTTGTTCAAAAGCTTTTCAGAATTGGGATGCCTGGCTGGTTGCTAACTTCATTTCTTCTTGATAATAAAAGTTAGCATTAATAAAGATAATAAGCAACATTTATATAGTACTTACTATTTACTCTTATTCGTGCTAGGAATTTGACAATTATTGTCTCATTTGATTCTCACAACAATCCTGTGAGGTAGGATCTACTATTATATTCATTTTATGATTAAGGAAAATGACGTACCCAGTCTCACACAGTAAAAAATACTTAACCCAGTGTTTGCTATTTAGTAGACACTCATAAATACTTATTGATTTAACTTGAAAATATAAATACATTTGGAATCAAAGAATTATGGTTTAAAATCATCTTTTTTTCCATTTACTATCTGGTAATTGAAGGCAAATCATCTTATATCTCTAGGTCTCTGCTTCCTCATGTAAAATGAGGAAATTGGAATATCTCTTATAATTCTAAAACTATAGGGCAGCTAGGTGGTGCAGTGCATAGAGCACCAGCCCTAGAGTCAGGAGTACCTGAGTTCAAATCCAGCTTCAGACACTTAACAATTACCTAGCTGTGTGGCCTTGGGCAAGTCACTTAATCTCATTGCCTTGCAAAAACTAAAATAAACAAACAAATAAATAAATCCTAAAACTATGACCCAATGATCTACAAACTTTTTTTTAGAGAAAATAGGCAAAAGTAAATATAGGATGCCTTTGGACCTTACAAATTAAATACCTTACAAAGTAAAAATCAAAAGGGCTAAATTTAAAAAAAGCATTTTTTGAATGTGGAACATGGAAGTTTAAAATCTCACAGGAAAGGAAAAGGAATGTTCAAAATAGTTATGAATGGTCTTGCTATTATCTTCTTGATCAAGTTTCCTTATCTAATTGTAAATTCAATTCAAGAAGTTCTACTTTTAAAATTTCTGAATCTTTGGAAGCCTCAGGTAGGAGGGATGCTTTGTTGGATAATCTATTTGCTTGCCAGATAATTTAGAATAAGGAGAATCACTTCTTTTTTAACTTTTTTTTTAACTTTCATCTTTGTATCTCTAGTACCTAACAAATACCAGACACATAGTGGCTGCTTAATTGATCCTTGTTAACTGATGGTATGGCACAATCTACTATTCCAAAGGACAGAGGAAGAAAAAAATTATTCGTGACAAAAAATATATATGTATACACACACACAAACACACACACACACACACACAAACACACACACACCAAGGGCAAAAATAGAGATAAATTAAAAAGTCAGTGATTCCTTGGATGGACCTCTAACTTTCCTCATTTTCCCAGATTTAAGGAATAGAAAAGCAAAATGATCTTGTCATTCTAGTATCCCTAAGGGATATAAGGAATCTCCTAGTTTCTTGCCAGCTAACTGTATGCTGAATATATTGGATTCAGTTGAATATAGGCTACTGAGCTACTAACTCAAACAGTCTATTGAAACTTCTCTATCAAAAATTAATATTCATTCTCTAATTGATAAGTCTATTGACTTCATTTCAATCCTCATCCTCCTTTACTGTTATACACATTTTTGACAATAGTGGCTGCCTCCTTTGATTTCCAAGATCCTAGTGTCTCTTGAACATCTTTCCTGTATGACAGCACTTTCCCAAAGAATAACTTATTTAAAAGTTCCAGGATTTGCCACTGGTGCAAATACACATCTGCATTTGAAAGAAATCAACTGAACAATTAATTACGTCTCCTGTCCATTAAACTTGGAAGTTCCTAAAAGTCTGCATTTGAGAAAAATCACCTGAACACTCATCTATCTCCTGTCCACCAAACTTAAATGTTTCCTGAGTCGAACCTGGACCCTCTTATTCCTCTACGTGTAGTTTGGTGATTTGATGGTAGCTCCATTGCAATACACACAAAAAGAAAACTAACTTCCCTTCTAAATTTATCTTCCAGATTTCTTTCTAATAAGCCAGTGCTTCCTAGGCATCTAAGTTCATAACCTCTGAGTCAACTTTGACCCTTCTCTCTTTTTCATCCCTCTCAAATCCAAGAAATTGCTAAAGTCTGTTAATTATGCAATATTCTTTAAATCTGTTCCTTTTTCTCCATTTTGGTAGAAGCAATATCAATGTCATATAACCTAGAATAATTTCTCCTAGAAGATATAAGGAATCATCTTCAAGATTTGACTGTTCTGAGGCTCATACTATTGACATGATTGAAAAGAAGAACATAACAAGCACAGCTTATGAAGTGTCAGAGCTCCTTGAACTTAAGTCAAACTCATACAAGTCTGCATATTTTAGAATTTTTATTAATTTTTGAATAAACAAGTATTTATTTTTCTTCCCTTCCACTCATTCCTTTACCCATTTGGATATTAAAAAAAAGGAAAGAAACCCTCATGACAAATATGCATAATCAAAGTAAATTCTCTCATTGGCCATATCCATAAAATATGTACTCCATTCTGGATTTTGAATACAGTATTTTATTGTCAGGAATTGGATAGTGTGTTTTTCCTTTGCTCCTCCTGAGCTATGATTTATCATTACATTAATCAATGTTCTAAAGTCTTTCAAAGTTTTTTTTTTCCCCTATGATGTTGTCATTGTATAAATTATTCTCCTGGCTCTACTCTGTTAACTATGCACCAGTTCATATAGAGCTTTCATTTCCTCTGAAATTATCCATTTCATAATTTTTATGAAATAATATTTCATTGCTTTCATAAGATATTGTTGACTTAGTCATTCCCCAAAAGATGTCTATTCCACTTAGTTCTGAGATTTTTGCTATTATGAAAGAACAACTATAAATAATTTTGTACAAAAGAGTTTTCTCCCCGCTCCCCCTCTTTGGAACAATGGCCTAGTGGTGAAACCAATGTATGAATGGATATACCCAACTTAGTGACTTTGGAGCATAATTCCAAATTGTTTTTCCAAAAAACATGGTTCAATACATAGCTTCACTAATATTGTGTAGTCTGTCTAGTTCCTGGGTAGTTACTCTAACATTTTAATTTTTCCTCTTATGTCATTTTTGGCAATCTGATGATTATGAGATATACAGTCAGAGTTTACTTCCCATTTTTCTAATAATTTGTGATTTGAAGCTTCTTTTCATATGATTTGTTGATAGTGTGGATTTCTTCCTATGAGAACACTTTGAGCATTTATCCATTGGGAAATAACTCTTAGACTTATACATTTTAACCACTTCCTTTCATATTGTTGAAATGAGACCTCTTTTAGGGAAATGCTACAACATATTTTTCCAGTTACCTGTTATTTTTCTAATATAATTAATTGGTCTCGTTTATATTTAAAAAACCTTTTAAAATGTTATGCACTCAAAATTTCTCATTTTGTCTTTTGTGTTCCTCTTATTCAATTACTTGGTTGTGATCACTTCCCCTAGATTGAAAAGTTTATTTCCTTGCTTCTCTAAATTGTTTATAATTTCAGGCCTTTTAAGTTTAAATTGGGGATACTAGGTGGCACAATTGATAAGAACATTGACCCTAGAATTAGGAGGACCTGAGTTCAAATCTAGTCTCAAACACTTGACAATTACTAGTTGTGTGACCCTGAGCAATCTCTTAACCTCAATTGCCTCATATTCAGGGCTATCTCCAGTCCCCTGGACCAAGATGGCTCTGCAGAAGAAAGTGAGGATGATGACTTAACTCATCAGCCCTTCATTCAAATCCAATTCATGTGCATGTCATGGAATAGCCTCTCTGATGCCATCGTCTTCTTCAAGAAATATGGACAGATAACAACAACAATGTAGCTACTTGGAATTTCTCTTGGTATGTGGTGTTAGGTGTTAGTCTATTTTTAATTTCTGTCATTTTCCTTTCAGTTTTGACCAATTTTTGTCAAATAGTGAGTTTTCTGGAAATAGCCCCTAAAAGATGACCTTTATTATGTCATTATATTAATTTTCTCTTTCAGTATATATATATATATATATATATATATATTCTCTATCATTGATTCATATTTCTCTTACCTAGTGCAAAATTTTATGTAAAATCATCAAAATGCTTTTTTTTAGTAAATATTTAGATTGGTTACTACTAGGCCTTCTTTCTGACATAACACTTGATAATATTGTTCTTTTATTCTTCTAGATGAATTTCATTAGCATTTTTTCTAACTTTATAAAAATATCTTGGTCTTAGTTTGGTATGGTGTTAACTGAATTAATTTAAATAGTAACTTTTTTTATTTTTTTGGTTCAACATACCTATGGAAAATGAGTATTTCACTATTTCTATAAAGATTATTTGTAGTAGCATCATATGGTTCCTGGTTGCATCTTGTGAGACAGACCCCTACATATTTACATATTTTATAGTTATTTTGCATGTATTTTCTCTTTCTATCTCTTCCTGAAGAGTATACTTGGTAATTACAGGAATTTGATGTCTTATATAAACTTATTTTGTATCTTAGAAATTTGATAAATTTATAATTTGAATTATTTTTGTTGAATTTTGGGGTTCTCTAGATAAAACATAAATATTTGCAAAAAGTAATGGTTTTATTTCATCTTTGTCTATGTTTATTCTCTTGATTTCTTTGTTATTCTCTTCTTATTCCAATAGTATATTTGCTTTTGTCTTCTTTTTGCATTTCTAACACTATGTGAAATAGCATAACGATAGCAACAGCATCCTTGCTTTACACAATCTTATTGGAAATATATTACCCTTTTGTATATATATTTGTTCTTAGGTTTAGATAAATGCTGATTTTTATATTAAGGAAAAATCAATTATGTTCCTATGTTTTCTTTTGTTTTTTAAGAGAAATGCTGCATTCCATTAAAATTTCTTTATTTCAACATTTATAGAGAGAACTATGTGGTTTTTTATTAAATATGTTACTAATTAGGTTTATTTTGCTTTTAGTTCTCTTTATATTGAACTAACCCTGCATTCCTTTATAAATTCAAGTTGGTCATAGTGTATAATATTTTTAATATATTATGGTGGCCTATTTGCTCATTTTTAATTTAGAATGTTAGCATCAATGTTCACTGAACACATCTTTTTGACTTTGTTTTATTCCATTTCCACCTAACAAAGATTGATATAGAATAAAGAATCAGTGATTTGTCTTTAATTAATCTCCTTTTTTAGCTATTAAACAAGCTTAATTCACAGATTCAATTCACAGATATATTTCTCATATCAACAATGCACAATTGTTTCTTTGCATTCCAATTTTTGAATCATTGAATTAACCTGACCCAGAATATCATTCAAGTCACTACATCTAGTTCAGATAGTTATTCAATTTTTGATAATTATTATAACAGTGCTCCAACTTGTCTCTTTATCATCACTTCCAACCCTGTCAAATCCATCTTTTATATCCTGCCAAAATAATCTTCATAAAGTATAGGTGTGACCATGCCACTTTCCTAAATTTAACAAAAAAAACATCCAAAGTAATCCATAAGGATCTCCCCCTTGCTCAATAATTAATAATAATAATAATAATAATAATAATAATAAAAGACCTACACAGTCTGGTTCTATTCTACCTTTCCAGTTTCTTTTTTTCTAGTTTCTCATGTTATTCTCATTGGAACTTTTCTCTTCTGGCCAAAACTTAACTGTCCACATACCTTCTCCTTTTATTTACTTATGCCATTTGGAATGAATTCTCTTTACATTTCTGCTTTTGTAATCAATTCTGATTATTTCATTCAATCAAAAATCTCCTACCTAATTAAGTTTCTAGGGCCAAATGCAGTAGTTTCAAATCAACCTTTAGACAAAACAATATGGAAAAAAATCATGATGATGGGGGAAGAGGAAAGGCCTCATGCAGAAGATGCCAATTGAGATACACAATTCTATTTCAATTTTGCCTCAAAGTCTTATCCTCTAGTAGACTGGTTCCTTCCAGAATATCTAATTTAAGGTGGAGACCCAGATCAAAGATGTTTTCAAGTTTTTCTAAAATAAATTGCTAATTCATCTCCCTTGGATTTTTTCTACCTTGCCCCAAACTCTATAACTTTCTTTCCTTTTTGAGCTTAATTTTGTGTGTTGTCTTTCCCCCTTTAGAATGATGCAAAGGATTGTCTTTCTTTAAGTTTCTATTTATATTCTCAGCATTTAACCCAGTACCTCACACATACTAAATGTTTGTTAATTAATTATTGATATATTTAAATGTAATCACAAATGACTGAATGATGCAAGAAATGTCTTCCCTTGTCTTCTTTCCCCAGTCCATGATTTTCAACTGACACTTCTGAAATTCTAGAGGAAGCTAAAACTATCCAATCCTCATATTCCTAAACCAGTAGTGACTTGAACATCCCTTCCCTCCCAAGTCCACAATCAGTCTATTTCTTTTTTACTAAAATAAAGAGTTGTGGTGGCCCCAAAAGGATTCTTTTCCCCCGGGTTAGAATATAATACAGGATGACTATATATCATTTAAGAACTTGGAATTACTAGGAATATAGGATTGAGTACATCCTTCTGCAAGATGTCTAACTCTTCAGTAAAAGATCATATCTAACCTCAATATCAGAAATGACAAGAATTTAAGCTCAATTCTCTTATAATCCTCAATTGAATCCTACATTAGAACATTAAGTACTGTGTTTTTACAAAAAGAAAAAAATGTTGGGAACAATATTGTAAGGAATCAAGAACTTAATATTTGTCTGGTCTCAGTTTTGGCAAAGGTTGAATCTTCATAAAGCACCAGTTACTGCCAATACTGTGGCAAAAAATCACCTTTATAAAGAATTACCCAATTGAATTTCTTTAACATGTATGTGAACAATGATATAAATTATTTAAGGATGAATTAAAATAATAATCCTACATTTTCTTTCCAATATATAATGCTAGTCTTCAGAAACTTGACTGCTTTTTGTTCTACCCAAAAACATAACTGAATGAATTAAGACAGGTAAAATTCATGTGTACTTCACAATATTACACATAGATTGACTTCAGAGAACTGAGAGGAATACATTTGAATCCCCAAATATCTCACAGTTTGCTACTATTTCTGCATGTCTTTTATTTAAATTTTTGTTGCATTAAACAGTAAGCTCCTTTTCCTTTTTGTCTCCAGAACCAATTCTCCTTACATATAGTTGGCATGCATTAAATGTTTGTTAAATTGTGAAGTATGCCCATCTATTTTTCTTCTCATTCTTCGAGGTCAATGAAGTTAAATTAAACACCTTAAATAACAAAAATTATCTTTATCCAATTATAATGGACAAAGCTTCAAAAAGTTATGAAGATTATAAACCTGAAAAGTCATAAACCATCCATCCACTTCATTATGTTCTGGCATTTGAAGCATTTAATCTATCAGTTTAATGTGGCTGAATTCAGTAATTTCAGTCATATCTGACTCTTCGAGACCCTATTTGGGGTTTTCTTGTCAAAAATATTGAGAGACTTGCTATTTCTTCTCCAAATCATTTTACAGATGAGAAAATTAAGGCAAACAGGGTTGAATGACTTATTCAAGGTCATTTAAGTGTCTAAAGTCAGATTTGAACTCAAGTCTTCCTGACTCTAGGTCCATTACACCATCTAACTGCCCCAAGTATTAGAATTGTGGTTTGGAGATACACATACACACACACACACACACACACACACACACACACACACACACAATCATATTAGGTAGATAATAAAAACTTTCATTCACTCATTTTAAATTCTCAAATATAAAGAATAATATATATTTGAAATATATTTATATTTCAAATATATATATTTGAGAATTTAAAATGAGTGACTGAATGAGTTTTTAATCTATCTATTATATAGAACACTATATAAATATACATATATATTTATATTTTAAAATATAACACTGAAGTAATTCTTAAGGGTACTATAAAGAAGTAAAGAAGAATATATATTTTCTTAAATTCCTATGCTTTCTGTTTTGTTCTTTTTGTTTTAACATAAATGGATATTGTTTGTTGTCAAAAACCTTTTCTGCAACTATTGATTTTTAGAGATATCACACACCACTGAAAGGTAGGTATGATGGTACCCTTTGGTTGGGAAATTTAAAGAAATGGTGAGTGGGATCACAAGAGAGTAATGAGAGACATATTGTATCCAGGAACAATGGCAGAATTTATATGATTAAGATCCATTATTCCAAAAGAAGAGAAAGGAGTAGTCTCTTATTTTGACTTACACTGTCTCTAATTTAGCCTCATCATCTCCAAATTTATTTTCCTATTTTCTCCTTTAGTCCATCACTCACACAACTATCAAATAATTTCATGATCATTATCAGACACTTTGATCAAAAATCTTTATTGGTCCTCTATTGATTACAGAATAAAATACAAACTACATAATTTGATTCCCCTTACATTCATACTAACCTAGATTTCAAGACATTTTTTACATAGCTCCTCTTCATTCTTTCAGTCAAACTGGACAGACCCCAGTCTGTCCTGCATTTCCTTATATTGTGCATTTATGAAGGTTGTGCCATATGTCTAGGATGCCTTAGTCAGTATCTCCACCTAGCAAAATAATTCTCTTCCTTCAACTCATTGGAAAATTTTCCCTTTCTACCAAAATGTCCTTTTTTATCCAACAAAAATTGTTCTCCTCAAATTATTCTAGGGTGCTTTGTTTAGATTTTTTCTTTTGTCCCCATCACATGCTTCCTTGTATTATGTTGATATACATAAATGCCTTGCTACCAAACTCTAGCAAATTATAATTATAATCTTTCTGAGGGTAAAATTATGAGAAGACTTTGGTTTTCCAAATCCAATATCCATAAGACATAGCACGTAGCACATGCTTAATAAAAATTTGCTGTTTTTAGTTGAAATTTTGCTAACTACATAGATTTGATTTTCATTTCTGATTTTCCATAAGAAAAGTTCATTGTCATATTCAATGATGGACCATGAGGCATCTTTTAATGTGGCTATTTAGTAGATAGCTGGATAAAAGTGCATGAACTTTTCATATATTTTGCTAAACCCAGTGTGGGTTAATCTATCACCTTCTTAAACAGTAAATGAACACATAAATTCCAGCACATTCATTACCTGTCAAACTCTGAATGAAAATCAATTGAGATATTTCTAGAAATACTCTACATGCTTGCATTTTTCTTGGTATGTGCTTCTTCAAGTACTCAATATTAATTTCCTTCATTGGACAGACAAGGCAAAGAATTTGAGATATTTTTGGCCACACTACAAAACCAGATTCTAGTATCAACTCTGCTACTAACTAGCTGCATGACCCTAGAAAATCCTCCAAATATCCACATTCTCTCATCTATAAATTAATAGGGTTGATTTAGAATATATCTAAGATCTCTCCGATTCTTCTACATCTTCATGTAGCAAGAAGGGAATGGATACAAAGTAATAGCCATTTTTATGGGGGTTTTTTGTTTCATCCTCTTTTTAAAATAGTATTTTTTCCTACCTAAAGGATATTTCCAGTTACAAGTAAAGACAAATTTTAACATTAATTTTTTTTAAATCCCAAACTTTCCCACCTCTCCACCCTTCCTAAGAAAGTTTAGCAATTTAAATATGTTATGTATGTGCGATCATACAAAACATCTCAATATTAGTCAAATTGTGAAAGAAGAAACAGCCCAAAAGAAGAAGGATTCATCATATCAGTGAATATTTTTGAAAAACCAGTAGTCATTGAAAGGCAAAAAGACAGGATCATCCACTTTAGAAAAGCCTTCACCTCTCTCCTCTTTCAATATATACAAAGTATTTATTAGTTATTTATCTTATATATGTATTATATATACTATTGATACATATTTGTTATTATTCATTAACCCAAGAAAGTGATCTAAAAGAAAGCAGGCTCTCGGCAACTAAGTTTTTAAAGTAAAAACTCGAGAACACAAATGCTCTTCTTATACTACTGGATACTTTATATCAGCTATGGTTTCATTCAGATCTTGGCAAGAAAAGTTATGATGAAATTTTATGAACCAGTAAATATTTTTCTGAGCTAGGAGACCTTTGAATTCATTTTATTTCTTTCTAGGCTTACTGAATTAGATTTGCTATGTTAGCTAAAAGGATAAAAAATCACTTTGTATTCATTTTGAATTGTTGGAGCCTCAGTTTCTCTGAGTAGCAAGCAAGTATTCAAATGTCCATTCAACACATTTCACAGGCCCTTTACAAAACATTAGAAACTATAAAAACTCAGTTTTAGCCTCTATTTCTTCCTCTGAAGTGAAGAAGTGTTCTCTTCTGTCTCTAGATTTTCTATATCAATTCTATAGTTCCTATCCAACAGAACCACTTTAATTTGAGGAAACTTTTCTTCTCTAAGGGTGTCTTTCTGTACAATTTAAGCAAATCTACATCATTCAAATGATCTTTTATGGGATGAGAAGAATGTTATATTGGAATAATATGGTAGACATCATGGGAGGCAGGAATCTGACCAGGCAGATTAAAATGCCACAGTCTCCATGGGGACATGATAGTAAAGATGCAAAGAACCTTACTATTAATTCCCTCCTTATTAAAAAAAATTTAAAAGCACACCATTTGGAAATATTTTATAACTTTTTTGCAGATTTCAAAAAAAGAAAATATATAAATCTTAAAAGTAGTAGTTCTAGAGATAGAGCTATAAATATTAACTTAAGATTTTCTCAAAAATGTGATTTTGTTATTTTGACCTTTGGTACTAGATGATGACATGTTTTTAAGTCAGATAATAAAATTATTGAATTGTTTAGGTGGTGATTGGCAGTGGAGGGAAAAAATAGTTCACAAGCTAAGTTAACTTCTATAGAATCTGAAAACAATTCTGTGAGGGAAAAAATAGTTTGATAGATTTCCCAAAAGTTTGGGGAACATATAGAGAAAGCACAATTTCCCAAAGCAATATTTGTACCTAAAGGATATTCTAAAATAAGTGGAGTAGATTCAAAATATGTAGATTCAAACAGATTATATGTCCTATATAAAAACTATAATATGACCCTTGCTGGGAAACTATTTGGCTCAAGGCCTGAAGGGTTTTTAATTACACTCTCTGCATGTCTATATTTATCTAAGAGGAGGTAAATTCCACATTCAATTTTAGCTGTTTTAAATTGGATAAAAGTTGTGTGAAAATGCTAACATAAGAACATCAGCCAAAATAATTTCTTTTTCTGCTAAGGTTTTCCCAGTGCTAAAACAGAATCAATCATGTCTACAGCTAAGGCCTTTTGTTTATTTTTTTCTAATTTTAGGGATGGGGGATATAAGAGTTTGTTGGATGTCATATGCATATCATGGTTAGAAAATAATTAGTCTGAAACAAAATACTTAAAAATTCAAATGGTAAAATTAATCCATCTAACAAAAGTCTTTCTAGTTTCTAGTTTATAAGGCCCTGTGAAATGTGTAATATGGAAATTTGTGTACCTATTTTATGCCCACATAGTGTGCTGGATTTGGAGTATGGAAAATTTTTGTTCAAGTTTCTCTTCTAATACTATGTACATGACCTTGGCCAAATAAACTTATCTAATCCATACTTTCTTCATATTTAAAAATCAGAATAATAAACACTTCTAATACTGATTTCATGTAAACTTTGATGTATTATATAACTTTCAGTTATCACAAAGGAATCATATGATTGGCTTATTTTTAAATAGGAAATTTATGTATTTATTCTTAAAATTTTGTCATGCTGGCTAATAGATTTTTCCCAAAAAAAGTTTTAATGTACTCTAAAATAATGTATTCTTGTTAAGTTAGCAAGTTAATACTACTAACAATAAAATGGTATGAATGAAGACCTGCACAATTCTTCTTCATCCTAATACATGTGTATACTTTACAACTTATAGTTCCTTTTTCTGGAGTCTGAAAATTAAAAACATCTTTAGGTTTTATTTCAAATCTTCTCATAAAGCCCATATGGATCCCCCTTTCCCCCAACCCATCTATTGATAATGTAATTGTGACTTTATTATGCTTTAGGGCTATTTTCAGAGCTTTTTACAAAGGTCATATCTGAAATGAAATACTGAGATTTTTTATTTCCTTTTTATATTTCCATGTGGCTGTTTGAAGTTTTTTTAAGTGCAGTCAAAAAAGAAGCTTTAAAAGACGCCTTTAGGGTAGAAGTATAAGTTAGTCAAAATATGCTATTGTCTTATTTTGCTATTGAAGGTACAGAGGTAGATTGGGTAGTGAATAGAGCACTGCTTGGTCCTTGGGTCAAAAAGACTTTATCTCAGATCTTGCCTCTAAAACGTAAAAGTTGCACTGACAAATACCTTAACCTTCTTGATCCCTAGGCAACTCTCAAAGACTTATTTACTAAATTATGCCAGGGTTGCCCAGAGTTCCACCCAGGGAATAATAAATCCTTCATATATCTATCAATAGCTATATCTAAATTTAGCTCTTAAAGATTTTAAAAATTCATTTCCCCATAAGAACTACTTGAGGTAAATTTTCAAATTAGTTTGCATTTCCTGATCACACAGTAGCTGACAATAGAGGAGAGAAAGCTTAAGAACCTATTACTGCCTGGAAGAGTGAAGTTGGTCTAGAAGTTGGCTACAAGTGGAGTTTGACTATGCATTTAAACCTATAGGCCTGTACAGTTTTGACCTATTACTGTTGGCTACTGTTGTAGTTCATTAATTCCATAAATAATTGTCATTTAGAATATCTGTGGTCAAGTCATTGGCTAACATTTGTTCTGACTTGACAAAATCTTTTATTATAATTAAAGTTGAGATGGCAACCATCACATATGAAAATGTTTTTGGACGAGCCATAAAAATGGATTACAGTTACTACATATGTAATTGACTATTTTTTAATGAAGAAGGAGTTAAGACTTCTTATTTATTAATGAAAGAAACTCCAATTTTGGAAACTCCCTCTAGCAACTTTTATGTTAACTTCAAGATGGTCCTGTAGTACTGAAAGTAATGCAACTTGCTCTTGTAACATAGCTGGTTTGTATCAGAGGCAAGTTTTGACCCCATGCTACACCATCAAGCACTCTGACATGGACAAGTCACCTAACCTCTCTGAGCCTCAGTTTTTTCTTCTGAACATTGACAGAATTGGACTAAATGGTCTTTGAAGTTCCTTCCAACTCAAGATATAGTTTCCTATGTAGATAATTTACCAAGGAAAAATTTGTTGCAGTTCAAAAATGAAGTTATAAGTGTGGTCCTAAGAATTTACAGTGTTCCACCACCAATTCTAGGAAATTTCTGGATGACTTCTAAACAACTTCAAATATTCATAAAATCTAACTCATTATTTTATTGTATTTCATTATTTTAAAAGCAAAAAAGATTCAAAAAAAGTAAAGAGAAACAAGACTGACTCTAGCTTGGATCAAACAATAATTAGAACCACTATGGCAGTTATGTTTTTTCATAGTCACAAGAATGCCTATGAGACAAAATGTTATAGAATATAAAACAAATATCACATAATTCGAGAAAGTAAAGAAACTATAAGCTATTATAAGATCCTTGACATTTTCCTACTGTGCTTAAACTACTTCTTTCTATGAGAATGTAGAGCTATTCTATGTAAAATGGGAAGAATGCTCAAACTAATCTTTTTTCTTTTAAGAAGGTGGTTTTTTTTGCTCAAGTGACTATTTTGTTTTGCTGAGTTTTTACAATAGACATGAGGAAATGTTAATGTTTTTCAAAACAAAATTATGTCAGTATCAATATGGCAAATTAGAAAGAGTGCTGTATTTAAAGACAAGAAGCCCAAGTTCACATCTTGGTTTTTTTCCCTCACTACTTTTTTGACCTTAGACTAATTGTTTTAAACTTTCTAGACCTCAATTTCTTCATCAGTAAAATGAGGAGATTGATTTAGATGACCTCAAAGGTAGATCACTCTTAGTCCTATGATATTATATGACCCTATACCCTTGAACAGGACTGTACAATTTTATTCAATTATTTTTCATTATTGATCGAAGAAATGTGTGGTTGTATTATGAGAGAGACAGAGACAGAGAAACAAAGAGAGATAAAGAGAGGGGGGGGAGGCAGGGAGAGAGAGAGACAGAGAGAGACAGAGAGAGAGAGAGAGAGAGAGAGAGAGAGAGAGAGAGAGAGAGAGAGAGAAGGGAAATTAGAAGTGTATAAAGAAGGGAGGAGGAGGAACAGAAAGGAGAAGGAGGTTAAGCCGAAGAGCAAAGGGGGAAGCTGAGAAAGATCACACAAATCCAGTTGGTGACAAGATGTTTAACTTTTGCCCAGTAGATGGAGCTGTTACGTAAGGTGCTGGCTTCTGACTTTTTTTTTTAAAACAGGCTATTTGCTGATTTGTATTAGGTACCATAGAGTGAGAGCCTCAATACAGGAAGCCGAGGATGAAGCCGAGAGGATACTGCAGAGGTCTCTTTGGTGTATGTGCGAGGCTTTCCTCTCAGGGAGAATGCAGCAGTTGTAAATAGTTGGTAACCTTTTGCAACAAAATATCGGCCCATTCCCTCTAAGGGCACGCTCTCGTCCAGGCGCTAGGAGATAGTCATCCCTCATTGCAGATGGGTGATTTTCCTCTTTCTCAGGTAAGCCAGCTGAAGGCTTGTTTCATGACAACCCTTGGTTCCTATGTGCCAGCTACCCTTTTAAAAAGAGCCTATCGTTGCTGGCAGAGCAGGAAGTCTATTTTTGCATGTGAATCCCAACTAGTCTCCCCTCCCTTCCCTTCTTTCCCCCTCCTTCCCCCTCCCACCAGTACCCCCTTCAACCTTCCCCAAGCTGAAATCAGGGCTGTTTTGCAGATCAGCATTTTGGAACAAGATGGATTTTGTCAGCCTGATAGAGCTTGGACATTTGCCATTTCTTGTGGTTGTTTTCTTTTTCTTTTTCTACCATATCCAAGGCCCCTTCTCCCCACCCCCACTCCCACCCTCACCCCTTTCTTCACTGTTGGTTTAGAATTGGAATCGCTAGGCTCTGTCTAAATAGAGGTCATCTTGTTCCTGAGGATGAAGCAAAAACTGGAGCCCAGGTTTCAGCCCATAGGAATTGTTTGAGAAGCCTAGCACTGCAGGGGTGCCCAGCTTCTTGAGGCCGCTGCTGAGCTTTGGCCGTCCCAGCCACATCACAGTTTGGCCCGGGTTGGGGGTCTTTGATTTTTGGGCGCCCCCCTCCCCCAACACAAATTGTGTGTCTGAGAAAAATAACAAACATAGCTCTTTGCCGTGGAATACCTGATTGGAAAGCTTGACTTACTTTTAATTAGATAGAGGTCATTGCCAGCAATGATACTGCAGATGCTGCTCGGTTCATAATCTGAACCGTCTGAACCGTCTTGCTTTCCCAAACAGCACAAGACATTTTCCCAGGTGGACATGAAGCTTTTTCAACATCTTTTCTAATATGGATTCCTTCACTCCTACCTGTTTGAGGTATGTGTATAAAAAGGCTTTCAATGTTCTCTGATGTATTTGTATAATTTTTTTCACTGGAAAGAGATTTTCATTGGTCCTTCTGAAGGAGTTTTAGATAGAGCAGTGTTTTTTTTAAGTTAGGTTAGATTCAATTATTTAAATTCAGTGCTGTGTGTGTGTGTGTGTGTGTGTGTGTGTGTGTGTGTGTGTGTGAATGATTGTGTCTTAAAATATTTCAGAGGTGCAGTAACAAACTTGTGGATTAACAAATGTTGTTAGGATCACACCCAAGAAATCTGGCTTCTTTTCTGTGGATCCCTGGGTTGGTGTGCAACTGTTTGATGCATTAACATTGTCACATGCATAAAATTTTCTGGAAAGTACTTGAAAAATCATACCAAGAGGCGGAAGCCAAAAAAAAAAAAAGGAAAATTCCATATAGTGTCTTGGCTGTTTCTGCTTGATTAGTTTCCTCTACCCAGTTCCTGCTTCTCAGAGCAGGGACTGAGCTTACCTTCAATGTTTGCTGCAATACCTAGGCATACCAGGGTGATGCAACCTAAACCGAGCAGCCTCACATTTTTGAGCTGTCTAACACTATCTTCACAGATGTACACTAAGAGCAGAATAAAAAAAAATAGAAAAACTATTTAAAGTCTCTCCATTGCTATTATTATAGTTGTCATATTTATGTACTGTATTCTTCTTACAAGAGGAATATGACGATTCAGGTTTCCCCACCTTAGCTCCTTGAAGATATTTGCAGAATTGTGTCTATTTTAGGAATATCTTGTATAGATAGGAATGGATGACTCTATAGAGATGTACAGGAAAAGAATTTAGTTGCAAGAGTTAGGTGACATTATCAATGACCAGAGCAAGCTTAAGTGGATTTTTATGTCATGTGTAGTAGAATAAGTTTTTATTAAACTCTTTGCAGTTCATTCTTATTTGATTTTTTTTGTTGTTGTTGTTTAACTGTTACTCAAATGTCAGTTTGTTTGGGCCTATAACAGGAATATCTTGTACATTCACACAAATTAAAATTACTCATCAATTCCTAATGCCAATAATAATTGCATTTATATAGCTCCTTCTTGCTAAAATAGCAAAGCATTTTAAAATAAATCTCCTTGGTTGTTTATTTTGACAATCAGCCTTTGAGGGATGACCAAGAAATAACTTTATTTTAAGAAGGCTAGGTAGAAGGAGTAACCTAATTAATTGTACAGTGTTGGAGAAGAAAATAGGATGTGTCAAGCAGTTGGTGGTGGTAAGCAAAATGGTAGCCTAGTAGGGCATGATACACCAACTTTCTAACCAGGAAATTCTGCTCAGACACACTGACAAAACAAAACAACTGAAAATGAAAAAAAAAAAAACCTGACTAAAAATCTGATAGTGGTTATGGTGCTAGGAATGGAACATCCAGAAAACTATAAAACAATCTAACAAGAATCACTAAACCTCTTTTGGGATACTAAGAAAGAGAGAGAAATACTTTGGTTTATCTACTTCTAGTCATTGTCAGTAAGAGAGTTGGGCAACTAAAGAACTGCACTTAAGATAGAATATCTCCTACAAAAAATTGTTGCTTAGACATTGAAGACTAGGCCATATTGACATGGCTGTATTCAAATAGGGCTCTAGAATGTGAAGAACTTAGTTTAAGCTCTGAAATGTCCATTCTATTTGTTCAAAGTGTGACTTATAAGACTGTCATTCATGTGTGGCCTTGGGCAAGCCACTTAATCCCAATGCCTTGCAAAAACCTAAAAAACAAACAAACAAAAAGAAGACTGTTATTCAGCATTATTGCCCCAACTTTTTAGGTGGAAAAGTGAACCTCAGTGTGAACCCTTCTTCATGAAGGAATCCTTTTCCTATCATTCTATTGCTGGGGAAGTAGAGGAGTAGGGAAAGCAAGACAAGACAGACATTCAGACACCCAAACTCAATGAGCTAGAGGGATCAAGAAAGAGACCCAAAATGGTAGAGAAGTTTCACTAGTTCTTAAATTAAATCATACTTGCCACATATTAAGTTCATTGAATCTTGGATTTCAGAGTATTACTGCCCTTTAAATTTATAATTAGTTGGATTAACACTATCAAAACTTTTCTCTGATCAAGATATTCTATAGAAAGATTCTTCTCAAGGACTCAGTGACAAAGACAAATATAGCCTGTTATCTTGCAAGTCAACAACATGCCCATTTTAAAAAACAAACTAAAAATGATCTGCATAAAAATCCCCCTCTTCCTTTAAAAATAGAACCAAAAAAAAACCTCTTCAGAAACAAAGAAATATCTTTATTAAAAAAGTGAAATAGCAGATTGAGAAACTTTTAGAGTGTCAGTTATACTGCAGTTCCTCAAAGATCATGAAGTTGTCTCCCATTTAAAAATAAAAGTCTCCATTCATTTTGACTGGAAAATAAAATACTATTCAAATCAGCAGCTTCTACTGGAGCCTTTAGACGCATGTATAGGAGTTGAAAGTTGAAGTGTTTGCTCAATCTATTTATTGCTTGTTAGAGATAAGTTGTTGTTTCACCCTACCCCTCACACATGCACATGTCATTAAACTGGTTGAATTGTTAGAACATTTTGAAGTAAAAAACAGAATTATCATTGGTTATTTTTTTTCTTATTTTTTTTTTAGTCTTTACAAGACAATGGGGTTAAGTGGCTTGCCCAATGCCACACAGCTAGGTAATTATTAAGTGTCTGAGGCCGGATTTGAACTCAGGTACTCCCTGACTCCAGGGCCGGTGCTCTATCCACTACGCCACCTAGCTGCCTTTGTCATTGGTTTTTTTTTTTAGGTTTTTGGCAAGGCAAATGGGGTTAAGTAGCTTGCCCAAGGCCACACAGCTAGGTAATTATTAAGTGTCTGAGACCGGATTTGAACCCAGGTACTCCTGACTCCAAGGCCGGTGCTTTATCCACTACGCCACCTAGCCACCCTGTCATTGGCTTTTAATGAATAGTTTGTAATCCTTGGTACAAGAGTTCATTTGCATGGAACTATCCTCATTGGTTTATTACTCAAGGATCAGTTCCTAAGTGAGAGACCTATTTGGTAAGACTTCGAGTTAAGTGAGATCCCACTCTCTTGGCCTTCAGCTCTGAGAAGACATGGGCTCTTGGTTTTTTTCCTAAAGGGAGAAAGATTCTTGGAAGAAACTAACATTGAAGGAACAGTATCCTAATCTTATCACTTTCTTCCCAGAGAAAGTCTCTTTAGTGATCTGAAGAGTCAAGTAAAAAGCAAAATCTTTGCCCTTCACTCGGGTATGGAACAGAGTTCCAATACAAATGGGATTTGTATTATAATTATAAGGTTGATCGGTGATCATTTTTGTAGGCTGTTAATATGATATTGCAAATAATGGAACTATTATATATTGCATCCCATACTTGCCTACTTCTCCTGTGCCACTCTTGTCCATATTATGCTGTAAAGGCATCATGATAGTGACCTTTCTCTTATTCTCTTTTTCTCTTTTTCATTCATTGTATCCATTGTGTATATATGACTGAAGTCTGAGGGCTGTCCATCCATTATCTCTTCATTACTCAAACCTCACTAGTTAAAAAAGTTTTAAAACCACACTCATCAATAACAACAGAAAGAAATTGTCACGGTGCCCAAGTTTATGCAATAATTAACATCTTGAAAAAGAATATCATTTTTGTGCATAATATGAACCTAGATTTTCTCTGAAATATTTTCAACTATGACTTCTTCAGGTAGGTGAACATAGCTATTTTGAGAGGAAGTAATCAGTGTATATCGTGAATGAATCATGAATATCATGAACATGGTGATGGGCCAACTTAAAACCCTAAACAAAATCTTATTTTTTCCAATAAGAATTTTAAGAACGAATATGAATCTCTCTATCTTCCCATTCTTCTCTTTTCTGGACTCAGAAATCTATATAACATGCTGGAAAGCATTGTCATGGTTTCTGTTAAATCTGTTTATTTGGTGCTAGATATACTGAATTGCAGACCTCAGTGTTGGAAGGGAGCTCAGTGACTAAGCCAATTCATGGCTGAACCAGAATTCTTATTATGGCACATATGACAAGTGATCATCTAAGCTTTACTTAAAAGCCTGTGTTTAAGGAGAGGTATCTGTAAAGGTATACAATTTCAATTTTGAATAACTGATTGTTAGAATGTTTTTTCCCTTATATCAAAGCAAAATTGATCTCTTTGCAACTTCTAGGAAATTATATTCTTTTTTTAAAGTTTTTGCAAGGCAAACAGGGTTGAGTGGCTTGCCCAAGGCCACACAGCTAGGTAATTATTAGGTGTCTGAGGTCAGATTTGATCCCATGTGCTCCTGACTCCAGGGCCAGTGCTTTATCCACTACACCACCTAGCTGCCCCCGGAAATTACATTCTTTAAAGATTTAACTTACTAATTTGGTTGTAAGAGAAGAAGAATGTAGATACAGTATCCCTGTAAGATTTAAATTTACTGAGTTTGCCAGTATATTATGTTTTTCCCTTATTGTCATGCAGCATGGCCAAATGAAAAGATCGCTGGGTTGGATGTAAGAGGACTATGTATACTATTTTACTCAGTAGCTGTGTGCACTGGATAATTTGCTCAAACTCATTTTCCTGAGTGAAGATAATAATATTTACACAACCTATCTAGCACTTAGTTGTGAAAAGAGAATCAAACTAAAATATTCCAAAAGTTTTAGGGCAGTTTTAAGATTTAGTACCTTAAATTTTCTAACTATTTATTATTCTAAATTATCTATAGATAAAGAATGTCCTTCTCTTTTTTCCATATCAAATTCTACTGATTGTATAACATTTACTTCAGAATTATTTAAGGAAAGGAAGAGATATGATTGAAAATTGTGCAAACTGAATTATAGGCAATTTGTTTTAGGAGATAGCATGGTATAAGGAAAGGGGACTTAGACTTAAAATTAGAAGACCTATTTTCAAGCCTCTTTGCAACCCTATTTATATGTCCATAGACACGTGTCCTTCATTATTTGTGTAATCCCTGTCCCAAAGTCTATTGGTATGGAACTTTCTCCTTATTGGTGGAGATGAAGGCCCTGCCCTAGCAGAGAAGTGGGGCACAGTAGGTAATGGCAAGAACTTCAGTTCTCAGCAATCTCTTTTCGGGTGCTTATTATCTGGGTAGCCCTGGTTTCCAGTTTCAAGAGAGAAGATAGAAGAGGTCAATCCTGCTTCAGGTTGCTGAAGAAAAAGACTGGGAAGACACTAGAATAGACGATCTCCACCATGTCCCTATTCCCAACCTGACATTCTAGAGACTTTGGGGAGTTTACACTTCTGGGAGTTTCCCCTAATGTGAGATCATAGGCACTCTCAGATGAGTAAATTTATCTTGCTCCTAAAAGAAGACCTCCTTCCTTCTGAATTGTCTGTTTATATTCTTCTATATATGTCATCTCTGGTTTCTGTTTTGTTATGATTTAACTAAATGGTTTTCTTTACTATTTATTATATGGGTTCCTTGTGAAACTGTTATTAGGTGGGAAAGGAGTCAAGACTTGAATATAAAGCTTGGAGTTCTTTTCCCTTTAAAATGACAAAGTTATTAAAAGTTACCTGGAACCAGATCATATCCCCTAGACAAAACTGTCTCAGTGGAAAACAGAGTAGTGGTCTTCAACCTCCTGCTTCCTCTTCTGGCAGAAATGAAAGTCTCCCTTTGAAGAATGGAGAACAGTGGAGGGGAGAAGAGATCAGAGATGTCTATTCTGTCTCTCCTCAATAGACTCCTCACCACATGTGGGCCCTCTATGTGTGGTCTCACCACTTATATTGTTACACTTGTAAAATGGAACAATAATACTTCAATAAGCCACTTCCATCTCCACCCCACTCCCAGATTTATCATGAGGAAAAACAAATATAAATTACTTTAAGTCATGATTTGTTTTCAATTGTTTCTCATTCTTTCATTCATTCTTCCTTCCATTTTTTCTTTCCCTTTTTTTTCTTTCATCCTCATTTTTCTTTCTACCAACTTTTCTTTTATTGAAGATTTATCTGATGTACAAACCCTATTTCATATCATCTCAGGCTTTCTCTGCCACAGTTCAATAACTACCTTAGTAGGTATGCTCATTGTTGCTGTGTTGTTTTAGACATCTTGGGAGAACAAAAGAAATATAAGAAATTAATCGCTATCATTGTTTTCCTACAGTTAAATGCTCTATCCATGATGTTACTGCCTTTCAGTGTTACTATTTAAAAAATAACATTAAACTAAAATTAATTAACTTTAATAAGCATTTAAAATAACAAGTTAATGATCACCCATTTTTGTATATTGCTTAAAAGTTATATAATCATACAAAATCTTGAAATGGTATCTCCAGAATTTTGTTTTGTCTATTTATTAATGTAGTTCTTCATTTAAGTGGTTTATTGAAATGTTTTGGTTTTGCACCTCCCCTCCCTACATAACTCTTTAGAAAAAAATCTATTTTCTGTTCCCTCCCACCCTACTTCAAAGGGGGATGAGAAAAGATAAAATTTTTGTAATAAATAGGTATAGTCAAGTTTCTTGACTACATATTTCTTTATCATTTTATTTTCCCTACCAGAGCCTCTTAAAAGTCAGTGACCGTGACAGTGACTCTACAGAGCAACTTGATGTAAGGGGTTATGGCCTGTATTTGAAGTCAAAGTTTTAATTCCAGCTTTATTGTCTTTATTATCTGTGAGATTATAAAAACTCAAAACTTTGCTGGGCTTCAGTTTTCTCATCTATAAACTGAGAAGACTGAACTGCACACATCAATTCATCCCTGGCTCAAAATGCTATCATCTTTCTGTTTTCCATAAGACTTTGAAATAGGGGCTGAATAAACCTCTGCAAAATGAATGAATCTCTATATTGAATCTCATGTTACTTTCCAGTTTGCTTTTTTCTAAGATCCCTATTTCAATAATTGTTTTGTTGTATTCCTTTACCTATAGCCTGCTCTCTGTTGTTCAGATGTTGTTCACGTGGACTTTTTTGCCCAATCTGTGGTAGAGTATTCTGAGATGATCAGTAGGACACACTGTAATTTGTCTCAAACATAGTAATGTCATTCAATAAAGAAGGACAAGAACCAACCAACCACAACCTGTTTCCTCTTGCAGTGGATAGAGCACCAGGTCTGGAGTTTGGAAGACATACATTCAAATCTTGTCTCAGAGTTTTACTAACTATGTGACCCTGGGCAAGTCACTTAACCCTGTTTGCCTCAGTTTCCTCATTTGTAAATGAGTTGGAGAAGGAAATGGCAAACAGCTTTGGTTTCTTTGCAAAAAATACCCCAAGTGGGATCATGAAGAATTAGATGTGAACAAAATGACTGAACCACCAACCACCCAATTATCTTATGATTTAACCAAGTTTCAACTTTTGGATTTCCTTTTTAATGGAAGTACTTTTTTTTTCTTGGTGCTATCTTAGTCTCCCAGTTCACTTATTTGTTCTATCTTTGCTTACCTTTGCCCTTTCAGTGACTATTGGCTATTTACAATTTAAAGCAGTTGAAGAGAAGAAAACCTGTATGACTGTGACCAGTCATTTCAGAAATGTCTGGCTAAGACATAGTAGGACTTCTGTGCAATTCAAAAGAGCTGCTATGTCATGGAACCTTTCAGAATTTGGAAATCTGAGTGCATTTTAAGTCTTTGAAATTTGAGAACATTCCAGATGTACTGGAATGCTTCTTCCATCCCTGGACTTCATTTTCTTTTTACTCACTTTTAATGGTGTTTGCTTTATGACCAGCTTTTTCAGTTGCTAAATGTTCTCCTGCAGTCCACCCATGACATCTTTAATGATCATGTATATTTTTAGCATAAACCTATTTGCTTCACTGAAAAAGGGAAAGAAAATAAGATCTTTATAAAAATGGAAGTGGGGTTATCCCTTCTTGGAAACAAAAAAAGAAAGGGAATGGGAGGAGAAAGCAATCATTTCTATTAGATGATTTAATTACCTCTTAAACTTCCCATAGATTATACCAGAGTCTAACAATTTCTCTAACTCCACAGTTCCACTGTCAGAAATGTTTTTGTAGGTTCATCACCAAATGTGCCCAATTATTTTAGGATAGGAGTCTGGTATACTAGCAGTATTGCTAGTATAGCAAGCAAATGTCTTGGCCATAGCAATGTATGGCTGTTATATTCATCTTGGTTTAAATCAATAGGAACAAAAACTAAAAATAAAGCCCCGAAATCTCCTGAAAATATTTCAATGAATTATCTTGTTATTTTTTAATTAAGCAAAATCTTCATAGATACACAATTATACTGAGAATCTAACTATGAAGGATAAAAAGGAATATATGCTAACCTGAAAGTTGTTAAATATTTTAGTCTCAAGCAATCCATTCAGTCAGATCTGTGTCAACAGATTAAATGGGAACTAAAATCAACTAGTAAAACATTTAATTAGCATTGATATCAAAGCAAAAAAACCAAGGAAGACTACAGAGAAGAATCACTCTATATTCCAATCCATGAAGAGGTATAGCCTAAATGATAGTTGTTAATTAGATTCAGAAGTGGTTGATTAGCTAGACAGGCTCAAAGAGTGCACATTAATGGTTCAGTAACTTAGGAGGTCTTTAGTGAAGTGACCTGATTTGTATTCAGCCCACTACTATTTATCAGCGACCTAAATAAAAGTAATATGCTTACAAAAATTACTAATGGTACAATAGTGAAAGGCTTGGTTAAAATATGAGAATCAACATTCAAGGAAAAATCTTGATAAGCTATAATATTGGGCCAAATCTAATATGATGAAATTTAGAGAGATAAATGCAAATTCTTATACTTGGATTTTAAAAAAAACTGACCTAATAACAAGGTGGTGGCAACATAATTAGTCAACAAGTTACCTGAAAAATATCCAGGTATTTTAGTTTATTTCTAATTCAATGTGAGTAAACAGTGTGGAAAGGCCATCATAAACACAAATTAGATTTTTGACTATAGAAAAAATGTATTATTTCCAAAAATAAAAAGACAATAATCCTATTTTATTACCTGCCTTAGCCAGAACATATATGGAATATTGGGTTCAGCTTTTGATGTCTCCTTTTAGGAAGAACAATAAGCTGGAGAGTATCCAGCAGCAAGGGAACAAAATGGTAATGATAATAGGACTTGAATTCATTATATCAGTTAAAAAATCAGTTAAAAATTTGGGGATTTTTTCTGGCAGAATAGAAAACTTAGAGGATGTGATAATTATCAAGTCTTTTAAAGACTCCTATAGGGAAGGGATTAAATGTGTGTTTGACCTCAAAGGGCAGACTTAAGAGCAAAAGGGGCAAGATGAAAAGAGACAAGTTAGACTTAATGCAATTCAAAACTTTATACAAATAATGCTTTTCAAATGTGCAATGGATTGCCACAAGAGACAATGGATTCCCCTCTCACTGGAGGTATCTTACAGATATCTTAAAAGACTGAATGATCACTTGTTCAGTTTGTTAACTTGAGGGTTCTTTTTAGATCTAGATTATATTACATTTCTTCTGAGGTCTTTTAAAAATTCTGTGATTCTAGAGGTATGGTCTACCACAGATGCCCAGGCCAGTGGAAGAGATAGGACTTGGTAACTCATAATCTACCATTGTGGTCAAAAGTTTTTGCTGTACTTCACAGCTTTGTTAAAAACCTGATTATTTTATTCTAGAATTTTTATCTCCTACTTAGACTTTGAAAAAGAAAGTTTTATGCCCTTTTTATGAGATTGATTTGGCCTACATTATTAATAGCTACTCAACACATTTTTTACTCTTTTTTAGATCAGCCCAAATCTATACCCAGTCAGTACACAGTGTCAACAAAGGTGGTCATCAAGACTTTTTTTCCAAATTTATTACTCCCCCCCACCCCAATCTCTTTCAATAAGTTTCCTAGGTCTCAAAATAGTGATTACATGATTTTAAACTTGAGTCATCCCTAGGGCTGCTAGCACTGGTGTAATGTTACTTTAGCTTGAAGTTTTAATAAGCAACATTTAAATGAGGGTTATAGATTTGTAATATTTTCATTGCAAAATTGCCACTGGAACAACATCTCTAGCCCTACTTTGAAAATGGAAGAAATTCTAGAGATCATCACTTTAGATATGAAGAAACAGACTCAGATAATTTCAGTGACTTCCCCAACATCAGTAAAAAATAGCAGATCCAGGATTCCAATTCCTGATCCAATCTTTTTTCTTTTTTTAATCTTTCTTTACATCAGCTCTTTGAGGTTAATAGATTAATTTACTACTGTTATCCCAGTTTCCCCTGATAATGAAACTAAGAGTCAGAGGTAAAGGGAAGTAAAGTGACTTACCAGAGATGGCATGATAGTATCAAGACCAAGGCTCAAACCTGGGGCATATGACTCCAAATCTAGTTCTTTTTCCATTTCATCATGTGGACTCTGAGCATCTTCCAGTCAAATTGTTCTAACTTCATGTCTAATCATCATTTAGTGTAATTTTTGTTACATATATGCAATTTAATAAAGTAAATTTTATCTAATTCAGAAAATCTATTTTTTATTTTGTGATGTTTTTCTAATATGTCAATTTTGAGATTTTCTTGATTGTATTTTGCATGTTTTGGTAAACATATCAAAATTGCTACTTCTGACCTTGAAATTGGAGGTAAAAAATAGTGAAGTTGAGAAGTATCAATGTCTGGAGTCAGCTTTGGCCATGTTCATCAATTCCAGGACAAAATCATTAATTTTCTCGTCTGTCTTAAGGTGGTTATCTCATTAGCATTGAATGAGAGACAGTGATAGTTAATTCTTTGTAAAACACTTTAAACTAGTATGCTTCTACCAATGAGTTGATGGCAAAAAGAAGGGAATTAAATGTTTCTTAAATTTGCTATTTTTATTCATGTTAGCAGTTATAATAAGAGAAAAGTTAGGAAATAAGATTAAAAATATTGGGTAATATTGAAATTGTTTTATTGGCTGTAGGTTGAAATTACTTACAAAATCATTTTGTCAATCATTTTCTCCTCTTGAATACTCTCCCCCTCTTGTTTTTTAATACCACTTCTCTCCTGGTTTGCTTTTTACCTATCTGATTACTCCTCAATTTTTTTTTTGGTTGGCTCATCATCCAGATCCTTGAGGATATTCCTCAAGTTTCTTCCCCAAGTTCTCTTCTCTCCTCCCTCTATATTTATTCTTGGTCATCTCAACCAATCACATGAGTTTAATCATGATTTCCATGTGTATGTGGCATGATGGATTGTGTATAGGCCCTGGGATCAGGAAGACTCATCTCCCTGAGTTCAAATCAGACCTCAGACATTTACTAGCTGTGTGGCCCTGAGCAAGTCATTTAGCGTCCAGTTTCTTCATCTATAAATAAGCAGGAGAAGGCAAATCACTCCAATAAATTTGCCAAGAAAACCCCAAAATGGGGTTGTAAAATGTCTGAAATGACTGAAAAATGAAATATCTATGCATAATGACCAGATCTATATATTCAGCTCTATTTTCTTCTGTGAGCTATCGTCCTGGATTACTTCCTGTTGTTTGTCCTTTGTTTTCAAAGAGGACCAATGACATAACAAGGTGAAATCTTAGCTTGTGCATAAATTGGATCAAAGTGAGGGCTGCCTCACAAAAGTTATCAACCTCACTCTCTCTTCCAGAGTCATCAAAGTCCAGGGGCAAGACAAAGGTCAGGACGACTGGCAATGGCTTGGGATGTAATAGATGACCTTACCATCTTCAATGTCTGACCAAGTCCAAAATGCTCTACAGTACCTGCTTCAGCTGCCTTCCTATGGCCATTGGACTAAATTTCTCATCTGCCTATATCATGGGAAAGTCTTCACATGCTTTGGGTAGACATCTCCCTAAATCACAGGTTAGATTGAAGCCTCTCAATTATCCTTGACCTAATTTAGCCCATCTGTTGACCTGATTTTACTAGGGTGTGGTTATTGTTCATATTTTAGCTTCTTAGAACCACAGATGAGATAGGTAGGATGAGCTAGATTATAGAGGGCCTTTAAAAATTAGGGAGAGGAATTTAACTTTTTAATATAATGAGAAATATAAAATTAATCGTCTATTAACATTTAAAGCCAGATATCCTAGAGACATCTTAAACTCAACATGTCTAAAACTGAATTATCTTCTTCCCTAAACTTCACCTCTCTGAAATTCCTTTTTTTAAAGAAAAATGTTTCTAGTATGTCAAGTCTGTTATCTCAATATTATCCTGGATTACTCATTCTTCAACAACTCACATGTTTGATGTTGCCAATTATTGTTGTTGCTGATTTTTAAGTGCCAAATCTTATCATTTCTACCTTCATATCTCTTATTCTTTACTTTTTACTCAAACAGCTACTAGTCCAATCTAGATTATTTTAACAGCTTCCTATTTGTTATCTTTATATTGACTCTCCACCCAGTCCCATCCACTCAATAGAGATCTGCCAAAGTAAATTTCCTTAAGTGCAAATTTGACCATGTGATTTTTCTGTTCAACCACTTATAGTGATTTCCTCTTGCCTCTAAAATAAAATAGAAATCCTTTGATTAGTTTTTTTAAGCTGTTCACATATTGTCCCAACCTATAATTCTAGTGTCATTGGACATTGTTCTGTTTTTTATATTCTGTATCTATCCAAACTGGCTTTACTTTTGTTCATCACTCACTAAATTTCTTATTTTTTTGCTTTAATATTATATGTCCCACAATGCCTGGACATCAGAAGATCTCTTTCTTTCTTTAAGATCTAGATCCATACCATCTTTATTAAGCCCTTCATTATCCTTTGCCTACTAGAATACTGCTTTCCAAACTATCTTGTATTTAACTACTTTGTATTTATATAGATGCATAAATATAAACTTTATGAATGTGCTGGATATATATATTTTTACATATACTTGTGTCTACTCCATTAAAAGATAAACTCCTTGTGGCAAGGAATTAATTTTTTTATTTTGTACTTGTATCCCAAACATCTAGCATAGTCCCTGACAATAGCAGGTCCACATAAAACCTTGTTGATTGATTATTAATAATAATTGACTGTAGGCTTTTTATCATCTGAGGAGAATGTTAAAACAAAACTAAATGAATGTGTAAAAAAACTTTCCCCTTCTCCCTACTGCCTACTATCCATTGAAACTGTTTCTGTACTTCAAAGTCCAAACGACATGACTGTTTCTACATGGAGTTTTCTCTGATCCTGTCTGAGAAATCTTTTCTATATCTTGTGAATAATAATAGTCTGTTCTATATACATCTGATGCATTTATAACAGTCTAATGCAGATGGAGTGATAGGTAGGTTTCAAGTTTCTACTTCATGCACACACTGACTGTATGACCATTGATAAGTCATTTAAACTCTCAGCATTTTATCCTTGGATTGAATTCTGGTTAATGTCTTTTCCTGACTTTGGATGCTCAACAGAGATACAGGAAAACTACCAAATGATCATAGCCTGGTCCCCTTCATACTCTCAAGCATCCATTAGAACTAAAACAGTTATTTCCTGCTTAAGTTTCAAGTCATAGGATGGTACATATAGAACTTAAAGGAACCTTAGAAAACTTCTAGTGTCCTATCTTCTCATTTTACATGAAAATTGAGATCTAGAAAGATTAAATGACTTACCTAAGTAATAAGTAGTAGAGCAAAGGTTTGAATACAAGACCTATTATTCCAAGCTTTGCTTTCTCTCTATTCATCCTTCTTTAGGTCACACAGAGTACCACATACCCTTCCCTCTTCAATCATTACAATATTCTGAGCTCATTACAATATTAACATAAGGCACTGTGTCCCAAGCAGAGTCATCTTGCCTACTGGGCATAGTAGGATTTCAATTATGTGGTCTTATTAGAGTAAGTGTGGCAGGGGATTAGGGGTCTTGGCTCATGAGTTGTCACGTTGCCTTGCACTTTAGATAGCTTTATCTATATAATTTTAGTCAAATGGAAGCAAGTAAGTTTTATTTCTTTCCTTCAATCCAAAACTCCTTATAAATCTATAAAGAGTTGCTTTCCAAAAAGATTTCAGAATCTTTCTCTGTAGAAGAATTTAGCTGAACATATATGAGCACTTAAGCACCTACAATATTATCAGACAGGTCCCTTATTTATAAAAGGAAGCAGTTGAACTCCATGATCTCTAAACTTCCTTATCTAAATTTATGATCCTAAGAATTGAAGTGAAGGAAGAAAAAAAGCAATGGTTTGATTTTGTGTTTTAGCTATTCAGTCATATCTGACTCTTTGTGAGCCTGTGGAGTCTATAGGATTTTCTTGGCAAAGATACTGGAGAGATTTGCCATTTTCTTTTTTTAGTGGGTGCCCATTTTATAAATAAAGAACTGAGGCAAATAGAAGTTAAACTGTTACATCTAGTAAGTATATGAGACTGGATTTGAACTGAGAACTTCTTGGCTCTAACACTCAATCCACTGTGTGACCTAGCTGCCCCAAATTGTGTTAATAATAACCTCAGTAAGTGAATCAAAAGGCTGTTGTGTCTGCTTGAACAAGTGACTACCAAACTAAGGTTCAGAATGGTTTCCTTCAGTTTTTCCTTTTGTGAGAAAAAATTTAAAAGTTTATAATTTTTTCTTAATAGTATTTTTTCCAATTACATGTAAAGATAGTTTTCAACATTCATTTTTGTAAAATTTTGAGTTCCAGATTTTTCTCCTCCTCTTCCTTCTCCCCTCCCCAAGACAACAAGAAATCTACTATAGTTTAAACATGTACAATCAGGTTAACCATATTTCCATATTAAAAACATAATAATGGCATAGCTAAGGTATACAAGCTGTTTTCTAGCTGAAATATGTAGTAAAAGTATTATACTTCCAACCTAAAGTAAGTAGTATGAGTATTATGATTCTCATTTTACAGAGGAGGAAGGTAAGGTGTCAAATAACCTCATGGTCAATTAGTCAGTGTTCAAGGTTGAAATTTTAATGCAGATCTCCTGAACTCAAATATTTTTGTCTCATTCTTTTATGCTAGGTTATACAGTTATGAAGTATAGTGAGATTATGAATAAAATTAATGATTGAAATTTCTTGAGGACACATTTGGAGAATTTGAATGTCACTTCCTAGAATCCATAATTCTGTAATTGGTGAGAGTCTCTTCAGTTGGAATACTGATGAAATTAGCTCCTGGGTTTTCTGCAAAATAATTATCATTTCTTTTTTTAAAAATAAGGAGACTGAAAATTTAAAAATGCAAAAAGTTTCGAAATATTAAAAGAGCAATTTTGTGTGGCAATCCAACTTTTCCCCCCAGTACAATTTTTTACCTAGTACTCAACACAACAATAAAGCCCTTAAAGCATTTACAATATTTTGCTTAAGTCTCACTACAACCTGACGAGGGAGGTACCATTTATATTATTATCCCCATATTACAGATGAGAAAAAAAAATAAGACTTGGGAAAGTGAGATGCCTCACTCATGGTCACACAATTAGTACCAGAATAAATATTCAACTCCAAGTATTCTTAATCCAGTCTAGTACTCTACTCCTACACTAGAATGCTTCCTTAGTTGGCAAAGAAAACCAAATAATAACAACTGAAAATGAGTTGGTGTTTTAGCATGATTCCATGTCAATTTTATTTCTTCTGGAAATCAGATTATAAAATAAAATAAGAATTGACTATGCAAGATGCAATATAATGGGGGAAGCTAGGTGGCACAGTAGATAGAGCACCAACCCTGGAGTCAGGAGTACCTGAGTTCAAATCCGACCTCAGACGCTTAATAATTGCCTAGCTGTGTGGCCTAGGGCAAGCCACTTAACCCCATTGCCTAGCAAAAAAAAAAAAGATGCAATATGCTTCTATCTTAGAAACTGCAAAATGTAACAAATATTGATCTTATTTGTAAAGTAAACTTTATTGGTTTTATTAAATTGACTCGTATGATGATGGTTATGATGATGGTATCATTTACTTTGAATACTTATCAAAAACTCCAAATAAAGGTGAGGCATTTGTGAACTATATTGTTGAGCCAATATAAGCTGTCTGGTAAGAGATCCCAGATTAATGATATGTGGAAATTGTATATTTGGGAAAGAATGCTTTGCATATTATATGCCCTAATAATTTTGTGTGGGCGAGGTCACCATTTGTGACATAGAAAATGATAGTGACAAAGGAAATTCCCAAATGATGAAACTTTACATAATAAAACAGACTGATACCTTCTCTGAAATGTCCTAAAGGATTGTCTGGAGCATGAAGAGGGTTCAATGATTTGTCTAGGGTTACACAAGAAACATGGGTAAAAGGCAGGATTTTAATATAAAAATTAATTGGAATTATTTGTGAAATCATCACTGAAAAAATTTAAAGACAAAAATCAAAATTTAGAAGTAGGGCATGAAGTCACCAATGTCGATTTGGGGAGGGGGGTGGGAGATTCATAGTCATACTATTTATAAGTATCTTTCAGCCCCAGACATTCAGTTAATTTGAAAATCCTGGAAAGAGTTATGCTGAGACTTACAAATGATGCTAGACAGCAAATTTGATATTGTCCTGGAATGTGATATGCCATTTAAAAAAAGGCCAATGATATTTTGGGTTCTATATGTCAGTGTGTCATTACAACACCAAAGAAGCAATAGCCTGATTTCCAATTCTGGCAAAAATCATGGTGCTTTCTGGGAAATGATGAGTTTCAGGTTTTAAATGATTTTAGGATTTGGGGAAATAAGGGGGAAACCAATGCAAAGGATGAGGAGTTTTGTATAAATATATTTGAACATAGTTAAGAAATAGCTAAGGAGCAAGCAGTGGGATGAAAAGCAGGACAAAAAGTAAAAATGTGATCCTCACTCTAACTTCTCCATAGAATACCCAATGTAATGGTTCTAGGTGGGTAATATTCCCTCTGTGGAAGAACCCTTCAGATAATAAAATGGTCATTAAGAATTACCTGGAGCACCAAGAGATTTTAATGACTTTAATGACTTGCCCAGAGTTGAAAAGCTAGTAGAAGTCAGAAAAAGAATTTGAATTCAGGTTTTGCCAACATCAAGGATGGCCCTTTATTGCCTGGGGTACATTGAGTATAAATATATATATCAATCAAAGGGGACAGATGGGTAGTATAAAACAGCGCACCAGCCCTGGAGTCAAGAAGACCCAAGTTCAAGTCGGGTCTCAAATATTTGATACTAACTATATGACCTTGGATGAGTCACATAACTCTCATTGCCTAGTATCCAGAGTCATCTTCAGTCATCCTGATTCATATATGGCCATTGGACCTACATGGGTCCAGAGGAGAAAATGAGGCTGTTGAATTAGGCAGAAGACCAGTGTCATTGAATTGAAGAGCACATGTTGGACAGTAAAGGATAAGAAGACTGGAAAGGCAGGAAGGGGTTAGGTTATAAAGATCTTTGAATGCCCATTAGTACATTTTGTCTTTGCTCCTGAAGCCAATAAATCACTAGAGTTTATTGAGTTCAAATAACTGAACAATCACAAATTAGGAAAAGTGAGGTGAAGGAGAGGAAATGTGGAGGAGATGAGAATATTTGGAAAAGCCACTGTTGTGTGATTTAGAAAACTGATTATAGATATATAAAAATATCTTCTTGCTTCACTGAGGACCTAGTTGAAATCTTGCAACATAAATGTGTAGTGGACCCAATCAACACAGTTTCATTATTTTAAACAACACATTAACAAGAGGAAAGGAGACAGATATTGGGAATGTACAAAAATTAGATTTTTGAAAGTGGGGAAGAGGATGAGAGGAAAAGAGTGTAGAGCAGATGCCAAAATCAAATAGAAAAGGAGGGTCACTGTAGTTACACATAAAACTTCCTGTGAGCTATATTGACTTGAAAAACCTAAGTGAAACATTATGTTCTATTATATTCTTGTTTATTTTTTTCAATTACAATTATATTTTAATTTGATTTGGGCTATACTCCAAAGTACTGTGAACCAGCTGGTCATGTATTTGACACCCCTGGTAGAGTTGAACAGATTCATCAAGAGGTTAAAATTGAAAAAGGAAGAGAGGATAATTACTACAGGGGAAAAGTATGGAAGAATTGGAGATCATAGTAATGATGAATAGGCTTGAAGACTGTGAAGCATAGGAAAAAATGAAATGATGAAAGATCATAATCAGATGAAAGAATTTCAATGGTGAGCCTGGAAGTGAATCACTTATAGGGCAATGGCAAGATCAAGGATCATCTAAATGTGTAGCTGATGTGGAAGGAAAGAATAGGTCAGGAAAATTGAGTGGTTTGAAGTACTAGGAAGTTTGAGGCACTAGGTATTTGAAGAGAAATTAGTATGTTAGTTGAAGTCCTAAAGTATAGGGGTAGAAGTTGTGTTAAAAAAATAAAAAAGTTGAACTTATTAAAGAAGAAAGGAGAATGTCCTAGGAGTTGATAGATAATGGTTACCAGGGTCTGGTCTGGATAATAAATTTGAATAGTATGAACCACAACAAAGGGAAAATTACTGAATGATGGAACTAAAATGATGGAAGTGGCACTGGAGAGCAAATATTATCTCTATTTCTTCAATTATGTCCTCTGAGTGGGGGATATGAATGAAAGTGCAACTAGTAGTGGAATTGATGGTCAGTTGGAGACTGGGTTGCAGTGAAAGTCAAAAAAAGCAAAGAGCAAAAAAGGGAATAAGTTTAAGATGAAAGTAAGTTTCTTAAGAGATTGGACATTCCAGATAGCATAATGGAAGTATTGAGTGATCTGTTGTGTGATACTGTGAGGGTGAGAGGGATGGAAGTAAGAAATGTGATAAGGATGAGGAATAAAATGTATACATTAGCAGTCAGGGGTCCAGAATAACTGGATTAAAAAGAGGATGGGAGTATTAAAAAATGCTAATCATTGAGTTGGGTAATGAGTTGAGGCAAATCTCTGTCCTTAAAAAGAAATCCACCGAGAGAAGTGGTTGTTTAGAATGTTTAAAGTTATCTCTCAAGATCCAGTCTCATGTTTTTTTCTGGTGGAAAAGGGATTGATGGTGTTTGCCTGCAACAAGCATTCAAACCTATTTCTTGGGAAGTTGAATTCCAAACATTTTTTATTGTCTAGGTCCCACATGACAAGCATGTTAATGGGTTATGGAGTGCTTTTCCTCACAAGAATCCTGTGAGGAAGGTAGTGTAGTGAAAGCTTTTTTGTCTTCTTTTTTTAATGATGAAGGAACTGAGGCTTTAGAGGGTTAAATGAGTTGTTTGTGGTTACACAGCCAAGTAAATGTCGGAGAGACTTTACCCAGGTCTCCCAAAACTCCATATCTACAACTCTACAATAAGTAACCAGAAGTAGAAAAATAACAGGTAAGAAAGTAGGGGATGACCTGGTTTCCAGACTCTTTCTACCTCTATAAAGACCTCTAAAATCATACTAGGATTGAATTTAGGAACTGATTAAATATTGTTCTTAGAGGTGATTTCCCTGCTAGTTTTTTCTCTCTGTCACTAACTTTAACTTTCATAATGACCTTCATCATTTTATTCATCTCTGAAAATTTTATCAACATGCCAGTTGGTATTACATGATTGTCATCTGCTATAAAAATAACTTTTCTTTTTACATGGCATATATCATTATCATTAAGGGTTTTTTATAGCATATTATAGCTCACTCATCTGTGAGAATTAAGAGGTTGGATTAAATACTCTCTAAAGTCTCAGTTTCTGTAGTCTGAAACTATAAAATTTAAGAAGCTATAAGGCAGTCAGGTGGACAGTAGATAGAGTGCAATGCCCAAAGTCAGGAAGACCTGAGTTCAAATTCAGCCTCAGATATTTACTATCTTGCAACCATGGACAAGTCACCTGATTGCTTCTGCCTCAGTTTCTTCAAATGTAGAATGGAATGATAATACATCTACCTTCCAGGGATCTCATAAGGATCAAATAAGATGATATTTGTAAAGCTCTTAGCATAGTGCTTGGCATTTAATAGGTATCTCATACATGTTTGCCCTCCTTCCATTGTCATATTTCACAACTGCTTTAATAGTTAGCACCTTATTCATTTTTTGAATCAGACTTTTGATTTCTTGGGTTAAAAGAGTTCCTAGTGAGGAACTTCTTCTACTATGCAATCACCATCTTCTCAGAATCCTAGAGGTTTAATTGTTGCCTGGGACGCTGAAAGGTTAAATGATTTATCTATGATCACAGAGCCAGTATGTGTACTTCCTTCCTCCAAAGCCACTATCCATTACAGCATGCAACTTTGTCCTTTCTCATAAATTAAAAAATGGAGGTCCAGCAAATTTCAGTCTTTTATTTTTTTTCCCTGAAGCTATGCAGCAGGGAAATACTAGGAAATGAGGCAGAAATTCAGAGATGTTGACTTCAAAGCTATTCACTTTTATTCTCTTATTTTTGCCCCCCATCCCCTGCCTTCACACTCCCTTTCTGGTCTATATTTGGAAAAAAGACCTCAGATTACTTCCTCTGGGGCTTGGCTTAAGGCTGCAGGTCACTTTTCTACTTCCAATATAGTTTTGTTGAGGGGAAAATGGTCTTCTGTGCCAATCTATTAATATTCTCAGTCAGTTTCCTCTTATTTTTAGAAATAGATGCTAAAGAATTAAAAGCACATTCGGCAAATGTCTGCCTAGAAGTTATTGCCTAATCTTTCTGCTGTTGTCACCATTTCAGAATGTCAGTAAATGCTCTCATACTCTCTTTTATTTTAAGTAAATTATAACACATAGCCATTCCAATCAAGAGTTTTCCAAGGGGCTATAACTGACTATTTAAAGGACATTTGTATTAAGTATGTTTAATGTTAATCAGTGTCATTATTATTTACTAAGCAGCACTTATTCATCCTTGAAACAAAACTATCTAGTGGAGTGATTCTTATATAGCTTGGTTCTTTGCAAATAGTATCTGATTTGGAGTTAGAAGATGCGGATTCCAGTTGTTTTGCTACTCAGTAACTATGTGACATTACAGGTTTCATTTAATCTTGCTAGACATAAGCCTCTTCATCTGTAAAACAAAGGAAATAGATCATTTATTACCCAAGTTTCCTTTTAGCTCTAGAACTATGATGTTAGAATCCAAACCAAGAAGTGTAGATTTATTGAGCATTAGAATCAGAAACCTAAGAAGTCATCGAGCAATTCTCACATTTTACAAATGAACAGTCATAGATGAAATGATGCATCCAAGGTCATACAGTTTTAACCCACGGTCCAGGGTCCACTGCCCCTTCCCCAAGACTCTGGGTTCACATATCTGATCCTGAGTAATCATCTCCCCAGCCAGTCCCAATGGTAATTTTTTTCTCTTCACTCATTGCTTCCATCTAGAGGTTACTTAAGGAAAATCTATCAATATATCCTTCATATAGCTTGTGACTATATTTCCAAAAATTCAAGTAACAAGAACATGGCTCTCATACAGACACTTGAGGTAGCAATGCCTATGGGTTGGACAGATTTTATTTTACCACACAGAAAATGCATAAGATTCAAAGGACCCATCAGAACCCTCAAGGATCCAAAAAATGGGCAAATACATAAATTTCTCAATCAATAAGCTTCCCTTGTAAAGAAACAGAATGTAGGGTTATTATGAAGACAATTGAATTCCAGTGAATTCCTCTTTTCCACATGTTTCTTATCTATACCCTTCCTCTTCCAAACTCCCAAGACTCATGGTACTACCCTATGGTTTAAATTCTGAAAAGGAAACATATTTCAATGATTTCTTAACACACATTTCCCCATAAAACTGACACTGACTAAATAACTCTAATCATTAGAGGGGTCAAAATCTAGATCTCGAAGAACTTGTTGGTGTAATGGGTGGAGTCTAGTCTTAGAAAGATCTAAGTTCATTTGTGGCCTCAAATGTGCCCCAAGCAAATCACTTAACCTCTGATCTGTCTCAGTTTCTTCAACTATAAAAATGATATGATGATAGCACCTACCTACCAAGTTGTTGTTAGGCTCAAATGAAAGAATATTTGTAAAGTATTTCGTATACCTGAAAAATAAAAGGGGTTTAATAAATGTCTCTTCCCCCCCCTTCCTTTCTTCTTCTCCCTTTCCTTTTTCTTTTTTATGGTTTTAGTCTTCAAGAAAGGTGCTAGTAAAAACTAATGGGGATAATCCTTTTCTTTCCTCTAGAAGAATGATATTCAGGAAAGCCCCTTTCTCTAGAATAAACAATACACAGACTTTCAATACTGGCAAACTGACAACTTGAATTCAGCCATAAAACAATTCCAGGGTGATACTGTTCAAGAAATCTTCCTTCTCTAACTAGAAAGTTGCATTCCTGGATCATACAGTAAAGGAAATAAAAATGTCACTTTTTCCACCCACAAGTTGTTGGGGTTCAACATCCATGCCCTTCCTTCTTAGACAGGAAATGGGAGGAAAATAGTGTCATCCATAGTGTCCCCACCTTCTAAATAATAGCCCTGATTATCTACTTAAAGTATGAACAGGGAAAGACCAAAAAGATAAAAAGGTCAAGGCTTGTCTCCAACTTCCATTTATAGATTGCTACAAAAAAAGGTGTCACTTAGAACAAGTCCCTTTTCCTAAACCTAACCAACCAGTCATCTTGAAGGCAGGTCAAGCAACTTGAAATTAGTTATTATTAGCAATGGGTAATGGACATGACCATGCTTTTAGGAGCGTAAACATGCAGAACTTTTATCCTTCCTAGCTTTTTACCTTTCTTTGTATCCCCTGGACTTAGAACAATTCCTACTACTCAATAAATTTCTATTGGTTGACTAACATTCCAAACTTTACCCAGGCAGCTGTAAATGTCTTATGGTTGACACATTTCATTTGCCTAGACAACACTAAAACTGGAACTCGAGTTTCAGGGCTCTCAGTTCAGTTTATTCTCCACTCTACCATGCTGTCTCAAATAAAATATCTCTTCTAAAACATCAGAAATTCCAAGATTTTGATCATGTTGAAATCCAGTGTAGAATTACCATTTGAGCTCAAGGTTCATTAACATTTGCTTGACTTCTATTAGTGAAAGAAGGGGAAAGAGGGAAGGGAGTATGCATTTATATAGCAACTATTTTATATCATTATTTCACAAATATTATCTCATTTAATTTGCTTCTATCAGAGACAGCATCTAATGTATCTCTCAGTGTTCTGAAATAGAGAAATTTTTTCAAAGTTTACTTCAAATAACACATGAAAAAATATTTCCCAGACCCAAATTTTACATTCAGAATTATTCATGGTGAAACAATACAAGTGATGTGAATGGAGTGAACTTATATAGATGATCTATTAAATTAATAATCAGTACATGATCTGATTATTAGGATGTGATATATAAATACATGTTAAATTTTTAAAAAATCAGAAGAATAAAATATTTAATAAGAGAGGAGAAAGTAATCTGCATGTATGACCCTAACAGCCTTGTTCTTTACCTTGGGTCCCTTAAAAGTTTTCTATATATGGGTCTGTGGTCAAAACATTATTCAATAGTTGATAATGTTTGTCCTTCATTCTTGAAGAAGGACCATGACATCCGGGAGGTGATGCCATGAGAAGCATGTGAATTGGATTTGAGTAAGGGGATGCTGTGCTAAGTCACCAGTCTCACTTTCTCCTCTGGAGCTATCTGGATCCAGTGACCAGATATGAATTAGGACAATTGGAGCTAGCCCTTCATTGCAAGACAGTCAGGGTTATAACTAGTCAGCTAGTATCTGAGGTAAAATTTGAACTCAGGTCCTCCTGAATTCAGGGCTGGTGCTCTACTCACTGTGCCATCTAGATGCCTAAACACACATAATTAACTACCATTTCTAATTTCTATTATCATGTTATACCCAGTAATTACCAAGGTGCTCTGCAAATAGTAAACACTTAATTTGTCATTCATCTATCCATCTAGTCAGTCAGTCGTTACTACTCAGCCTCTGCATTCCTTAATCTGTAAAATAAAATAATACCAGTATTGCAATAAGAAGCTTTCTTCAAATACCGAACCATCCTTCATAGGTTTATGCCTGGACTCAAATGTCTAACATTCCTAGTGAGCATCATTAAAACTAAGATATTACATGCAAAGATGTTACAACTTAAGTACTCTAACACATCTAAAATTCTAGGATCTCATTGTTAAGGAGGTTTCATACAATAAGGCATCTATATTCCAGTATAAATTGTGGTACTGCAGTATGTATCAGTATTAATCAATAAATAACAGATGCAGCAACCCTGAAATACCTGGAAGAATCATAGGATGATGAATGTATAAAAGGAGATTTAAATTGAAAGCAATAGTCCTAACCAGATAGCACCAGAATTATTATATAACTAAGAGATACATCATATCTTTGGGTAAAGTAAGTTTCTCTATTTTTAAAAAAAATCTGCTTGTTTCATATGAAATTGTAATCTTTCAGAATAATATCCACACTCCTTACTGAGATTCAAGACATTCTGTAATATGGAACATTATTATGTTTTCAGCCTATTTCAAGTCTGTACTTGCAACCAAACTGGACTACCTAGATAACTTTTATAAAATTCTAACACTATACCCTTTATACTATTTTGCTCGTACCAGTCTCTGTGCTTGGAATATACTTCCTGCACCTCAGCTCTGCTCTTGTAATCTTATTTAACCTTCAAAACCCAGTTCAAATGAAACCTCTTCCCGGAAGTCTTTTTTGACCCATTTCCAATTGTGATGTTATTCATTCTGCAATATACTTATTTCATGTGTTTATATTAATTGCCTGACTCTTCTTCTCCCACTAAAATCAAGTCAGTATATATTATAAGTTCCATTTGGACTTAGAATTGCTCTCAGAGCTTAGAATAATACTTTAAATACAAAAATAGTAGATGCTTGATAATAAATACTTGTTGAATTAAGAATGAACACAGCTATTTTATAGTTCAAGTTGGAGCTTCTTTTATTGATTTGTTATATAAATTTCAATTTCCTTCAGCTCCAATGATTATCCCCAAAACATTAAACCAATCTAAATGGAAAGGTTACAGTGAGTGGTATGAGCAAAATAACAGAAGTAGCAAAGTGCTAGAAGTTTAGAAAAGCTATTCACATAGTTCAGTTTTAACTGTATATGCAGAATAGGATGCAATAGGCTGGAAATAAAAGAAGGTTCCAGAATACAGAGGACCTTCAGTCACAAGTAAGGAGTATGGATGTTATTCTAATTATAACAAGGAGCCTTTGAAGCAAAGGAATAAAACAATTGGATCTGTGTATAAGGAAAGCTGATCAGTTGGTATTTCGAAGGATAGATTATAGAGGAGAGAGAATGAAGGTGGAGAGTTTCATTAGGAAGTTATTATAGTTCAGCTATAAGATGTTAATGAAAGACTGTGATAGAATGGTGGCAGCAGGAATAGAACTAGGAGAGGGAGGAGATATTGGACAGGAATAATTGCCAGGATTAGATAACTGGTCAAAATAGGAGAAGTGAAGGAGTAGAAAAGAGTTAAATATAACATAAATAAAAATATAATATTAAAATATAACATTCTATTAAGGAAAGACTAACTTGAGGAATAATGTTAACAATGGTAGGAACATCAAGGAAAAAATGATAGCTTTTAGTTTATCTATGTCAAATTTGAAATGCCAGGAGGACACAGGTGAGGCATTTTTTTGAGAAATTAAAAAATAAGTGAGTGGTTAGTAACATTGATAAAGAAATATCACCTTCAGGGGAGGCTAGGTGGTGCAGTGGATAAAGCACCAGCCCTGGAGTCAGGAGTACCTGGGTTCAAATCTGGTCTCAGACACTTAATAATTACCTAGCTGTGTGGCCTTGGGCAAACCACTTAACCCCATTTGCCTTGCAAAAACCTAAAAAAAATCATCTTCAATGAATGCTATATAAATGTTTGCTATTCCTTTGTTTAGAAGGAATTCTGACTTTTTTAAATGATATCTATATCAAACTTATCAGTATATGTTAATATAAATTTCTTCTTTTAAAGTCACCAAATTATTCCAGAGATAATCAGTAAATATACCTAAAAACTTAATTCAACTTGATAAAAAATATAACTAGAAGGAATCTTAGTGGTCATAAAGTTCAACCTCCTTACTTCATAGATGATGAAATAGGTGTGGAGAAATGAGGTGACTTTCAAATAGTTTACACTGTCATTATTACTAGATTTCAGAGAAGTAAACTGCCTTTTTCATTTGTGTTTACCATTCTTGGCTAAAGACTGAGCTCTGACTACTATTCCCAGCAGGGAAGAACAATTAACAGATATGTTGAGATCAGCATTTCCTCTCAGTATCTTGGCATTCAATGAATGTCTATCCACTTCTTTGTTTCCAAATAAATTTTGGAGGAATGGATTAAATTTTGCTCAAACTTGATATTAATAAAAGTATTAAGATATAACTTAATTTCTAGAGTACAATGTGAACTAAAATAGAAAATGATAGAAAGTTTCAAATTTTCACATATTATTTAAGTTTTAATATAGTTTAATTAAAATGCAGTATATGAGGCAGTTTCATATAGATTTTTTTGCACTGGAGGGCTAGAGTTCACTGAATAGTGATTCTCATCATAAGCATATTTGGAAGCATACTTGGAACTGCCTCTTAAAGAGTTGAATTTATCAATTCCTTACTCCTAATTATGATTCCTTTGTCAAAGGGAAACTACTAGGAATTCATGATGTGTTATTTAACATATTTTACATATTTCAATGATATAACAGCCAGGATTCAACATAATATAACCACAGGGTATTTTAAAGTTAAAAACATTTTTAAATACTTCTAACTATACATGAAATGTCTTCATAGATACAAAATAAAGCTAGCATAAATGATACATTAAACTAAGTGTGTTTAATATTATTACCCCCCAAATGACTTAATGTCCTAAAAAAAAGTGAGAATTAGTAAGAATAAGTCTTTCCAGAATTTTGGGAATCAATAACTTGTTTCTTTAAGAAAAGATAAATTATAGTCTCATATCTGGTCTGAAAACATTTCCTCCTTTTTAAGTGTGTGCACTAGTGAAGACAAAGTACTCTCTATTATTTTCTGGAGAGGACCCAACAGAATCTTTCACTTTATGTAATCTATGTTGTGCTTTCTTAGAAAAAACTACTTACATTTTGATGTGCTAAAAACAATCAAGACTTGAATAGAAATGTTCTACTCATTACCCCTCTAGTAAGTGTACCTGAAACATGTCAGAATAAAATGAGAAATTATTTCAACTTCTAGTGTGTGTTTTTTATTATTGGTATATAGCACTGAGTGATGGGCAAGTTAGTAGGAACTGCTTGCTACTGAATTCAGCACCATGGTCAGGGGAAGTGGCCAGTTTGATTTCAGGTTTAAGGCAAAATTAGGAATCCTTTTTTCTGCTTTGAGTCACTGACTGAGTGAACAAAAATATTCATGTAATATGAGTAAAAATAAACTTAATTAAAATAAAGAAAGTTCCCTTCCTCTTGAGTTAGGAAAGAGGACTAAAAGTTCATCAACCAATGTATAAGCAGTATATTTCAATTTTATATTATGACTAATTAATCAATGGGGAAGAAGAAAAAAACAGCAAAAAGAGGAAAAACAGAAACAGAAAGACAATAAACATTTTTTGTGTATATAAATATATGTGTACATATACATGTAATCCTGAAGGGAAAAGAGAATAGCAGAAAAAAAGTGTTCCCAGGGAGGGAAAAGTGCAATAAGGACTGATGCATCCACACACAAAGCACATATAGAGATACTAAAAAAAGACACCCATGGTATAGAAAAGGTTTCCAAAAATATATTATTTTTACAAATATCTAAGAAGTCACAGAATGGGTGTTATCTTTTTAAATGACTCTTTAATAGTCAAGTAGAAATATTTTTTTTTAAAAAAAGAGATACTGAGTTAATAAATTGTGAAGTTGAAATGTTAAATCCAATTAAGTTGACTCAATGTACAAACTGTATTAAGAAATTTAATTTTTATATTTTTATGTAGTTTTCTTTGTACTTATATTTTTATTTTCTAATATGTGACTTAAGATTGAATTACCATGCATATTTAAAAGCAATTGAACTTTTTGACTAATTTTCATAAGTATAATTTTTTCCTTAGTGGTAATATGTCTGGAAGTTTTCTAAATTATTATATCTTTAAAAATAGTCACTTGTTTAAAAATTATAATTGTATAAAACATAAACTTTTAATTTTGCACAGTGGTTACTATCCATGATTACTTTTCAAACTTTGTGATGATATATATGCTATAAAGTTGCAATATTCCTTGAGCTGAATAGATTTCAACCTCAAGTATGCTTATAAAAGAGAAGTTTCAATCATTTCTCTTGATTCTTTTGTCTTTGAATGCTACTCAGATATATATACTTCATTATGAATAATCAAATTTGAGTTATTTAATAGAATAAGTTATGTGATATATGAATTTTTAAGTCTTTAACTTATAATATACATATGTAAATCACAAATCCTATAATTTAAAGTTCCTTTTAAAGCTTATCTATCCTAAAACCCTTTTTTGCAGAGGAAGAAATTGAGGCTTCTTGTAGGATATGATAATCTCAAATCACTTAAATGCAACTTGAAGATTTACCATTTTCTATTTTTATTAGTTATGACATAGTAATTTAAATCTTTTGTGTTTGTTAAGGACTTAATTAGGTTCATATATGTTTATTTTCCATATATCCTCTGGCTAATATCTCCCCAAATATGCAGGAAAATTCTAGAATCTTAATTTTTAAAATGAATTTATTTATTAAGTAAAATAGTCATCTTAATGCAGAAATTAATATGGTCCTGCTAGAATTTTTCAAGACAAACACTTGCCATTTGGCATTCCCATGGATGGAAGCCAAACAGTTTTCTAATTCCTGTATGAGAACAATAACAACTGAGATTCTAGTTGCTTTTGGGGGGTGAAGGGCAGAGCAAAAAGTCATTGCATACAATGTAACACAAAGGCAAGTCTGAAATTTTTATTTTCTTGACTAAGAAATCATAGGAAATTTTTTTTGAAAGAAGTCTGATTTTGCAGGTTAAAGGATTCACATAAGAATAAATTATTTAAAAGCAGATTGACAATTAGTTTGATTGTTTAAAAATGGTCTGAATGTTCAAAGTTCATTTTACATTATTGGATAGAGTTATATCAGCCTTCCAATTCAATTTAACCAACAAATATTTATTATACACCTAATTCTGATAGCCATTGTATTGTTTTATATCTGATAACTGAGGTGGGGAAAGGAGCAAGATATTTCTTAAATGTGAATTCAAGGAATATAAATTATTTCTAATTGCCATCTGTCAGGGAGAGGGTGAAGAAAGGGAGGAAGGGAGGAAGGGAGAAAAATGTGAAACTCAGGGGCCGCTAGGTGGCGTAGTGGATAAAGCACTGGCCCTGGAATCAGGAGTACCTGGATTCAAATTCAGTCTCAGACACTTAATAATTACCTAGCTGTGTGGCCTTGGGCAAGCCACTTAACCCCATTGCCTAGCAAAAAAATAATAATAAAAAAATAAAAAAATGTGAAACTCAAAGTCTTACCAAAATTGGTTGCTGAAAACCATCTTTGCTTATGATTGAAAAATAATATTCATTTTATAAAGTTAATTATTTCTAAGATGCAGTTTTTAAACTTTATTTTTCTTTCAAGAAATTACAAATACACTGAAAAATGAACCTAATTCCAAGATCAGATTTTGAACAAATGCTCACCATACCAACAACTCATCAATATGATATATCTAATCCAATCCAGTTTTTTTAATTTAAAAAAAAATTAATGAGCATTCCCCTTAAATGCTAATGAAAATTCAAGTCTGGTTTTAAGTATTCCAATCACCCTATTAGCATTCATTAACCTGCTGCTACATGACAAGTTTTGTGCTATACTCAAAGGATTTAAAGATAAAAATGAAACAGAAACTACCATCATGGAACCTTACCTTCCATATAAAGGTTTATATATGAATAGCAATAATTGTTATCCACCTTCAGAAATTACCAATGGGTAACTCACAGAAGTTTTTTTTTTTATTAATGGATTATCAGTGAAATATTCAAGCCAATTTTGAATTTAGGTTGTAGGCTTACAAATGACCAAAATTAATTATTTAGACAATACTAAATCCAAACCTTTATTAATACTAAATATATGTTCTTTTCAACTTTTAAAAATTTACTTTTTCTTACATCACAGGAGATTAGATTCAGAAAATTATAAGAAGCTTAAAGAAGATTAATAATAATAAGAAAAACTAATATTAATTAGCACATATATTTCTTTAAAATTTGCAAATTGCTTTACAGATATAACCCTAAGAGATAGGTATTATTTTTAACCCTCTTTTACAGCTGTGGAAACTGAGACAGATGGGGCTAAATGACTTGCTCAAGATGATACATTTAATGTATGAGACCAAATTTGAACTCAGGTTTTTCCTAAATTCAGTTCAGTGGCGTCCTGGATGAATATCTAGAGAAGCATAGCTATATAAATCAATCATGAATTTTAAAATACTTTTGTCAAGAGATCTCATTGATATATTCAGAATATTGTAAATATATTTTATAGGTAATATATTTGACAATGTTGGAAACCATAACCTCTCCTAACTTATGTTGGCACTTTCTCTACATAGAGATTTTCCAGTCACTGAGATGTTAAGTGATTTACCCAGGATCATGCAGCCAATATTTATCGAGACCAGACTTCAGTCTAGATCTTCCTGAATATAAGGGTACCTCTATATTCTCTAAACCATACTATCTCTTGATTCTGGTGGAACATAGCAAAATATACATGTGTACGTGATTTCACTTGACTAAAGGCAGTACAACAAACAAATGCTTTATATACTGACACAGCCTAAGGGAGCACATAGTACTAAGTGTCATTAATAGAAGCATAATGGACAAGGGTCAAAAGTAGTCCTTGGAATTCAGTGAATAGATTGATTAGATTACTGTGGCCACTTTTGCACTGTGGTACTGTGGTGAAACTAGATAGAACCTAAACAAAGAGATAAATCAATAGTATTTGTGATGCTGGTTCTTTTTTTAATAAAGGAGTTAAGACTCTTTGAATAAGTACAGTCTCAAAGGAGGTCTGGTTTTAAGTATTCCAATCACTCTATTAGCATTCATTAACCTGCTGCTACATGCCAAGTTCTGTGCTATACTCAGAGGATTTAAAGATAAAAATGAAATAGAAACTACCATCATGGAACTTACCTTCTATATAAGGGTTTATATATGAATAGCAATCATTGTTATCCACCTTCAGAAATTACCAATGGGTAACTCACAGAATTTATTTTATTAATGGATTATCAGTGAAATATTCATTTAATAAAAACAAATTCATATTGGAAATGAATTTATCCACTATACCACTAAGAATACTAAGAATAAGAATTACTCTTGACTTAGCAAATGATAGAAACTGTAAAGGGAGAGAGGTGCTAAGCATATATCTATGTGCTAAGCACTTTACAAATGTTAATTCATATGATCCTCACAATCTCTCTGCAAGGTAACTGCTGTTTTTACCATCTTTTAACAGTTGAGAAAATTGAGGCAGACAGAGGCTAAGTAACTTGCTTAGAGTCTCACATTAAGTTTCTGAAGTTGGATTTGAACTGTTTATCCTGACAATGGGGCCAACACTCTAACTACTGTGTCACCTAGCTGTAAAAAATGAAATCTTGAGTGCTGGAGGAGATAAACCTAAAATCCTTTATTTGCCAGATACAACGGCCTTTTATTGATCCTCAATCTACATGACCTTTCCAATGCTTTTAACAATTTCTCTTCCTTGATACTCTCTCTTCTCTCTAGGTTTCAGGATACCTGTCTCTCTTCATTCTCCTCCTATATATTTGGCCAATGTTTCTCTATTTCCTTTGCTAGGTCTTCATAATAGTTAATGAAAGCCACATTTTGTTATCAAATAAGTGAATATTTAAAATAAAGACAATTCTAAATAATAACTTCATAAACTATCAGGTCTCTCTTTACAAAATTTATTCTATATTTCCCTTGTATTTCATTATCTTAACTAATCTAAGCCCTCACCACTCCCCCCCCAAACTGGAATATTTAAATGGATTCTTATCTGACCTCCTTAATTCTTGCTTTCCCTACCACCAAATGCTAATAATGTAACCTAAATAGCACTTCCATAATCTCATCCTCTTCAGTAAAATACCTATTGTTTATTTTACCTGGCTTTCATGGTCCTTGTAACCTGGCTCCATCCTATTCATCCACCCAGTTTTATACTTCACTTCTCAGCACAAACACTACATTTTACTCTGGCAGCTAGAACTCACTCAAAGATACCATGCCCTTTCTTTGTTCTTGGGACATACTGTTCCCACCACCTGGAAAGAGGTAGCTAAGTGGTGCTGTGGATAAAGCATTAAACTTCAGGAAAACCTGAGTTCAAGTCTAGGCACCAACACTATTTGTAACCCTGTCACTTAATTTCTTTCTGTCTCATTTCCTCAACTGTAAAATGTGACTAATCATAATACCTGCCTCCCAGGGTTGTCATGAGAATCCAATGAGATATTTGTAAAGTGCTGGCACACTTTTGTTATTGTTCAGTTGTTTCAGTTATATCCAATTCTTCATGATCCCATTTGGAATTTTCTTGGCAAAGATACTGAAGTGGTTTGCCATTTCCATCTCCAGTTCATTTTACAGATGAACAACTGAAAGAAACATAATTAAGCTTGGTATATAATATGTGTTTAATAAATGCACCTGTAATGTTGTGTAATATCCCTTTCTTTTTTCTTCTTCTTATACATCCTAAAAGAACTAAATCAAGTCCCTACTATTCCATAAAACCTTCTCTGACCTCAATAGGATATATTATTCTATTTTGGCGAAGATGAAGCCATCTTTCCTACAGAATCGAATTTTTAAAAAAAAATCAGTATAAACACAAAATTTCTGAGATAACTGAAACAAGTTGATTCAGAAAATTCTGTGTGCTTACAGTTTACCTACCAATGTATGGTTTATACTCTAAGATGCCCTGATAATGTAGAAATGAAATTTTGTACTCTTTATACCTAAAAGACTGGTTACCCTAAATGTGTTGTATGTATTGTTTTATTATAAAAGAAAGCTATCATAAAAAATGAAGAAAGCACTAGAGTCCTGAGGACATGGTGCTATAGAAGGAAATCCTCTATTTCTTGAATGGTAGGAGTTTTAAACAATTTAAACTTAATATTTCTAGTCCTTGCAATTTAGTATATGTTGGGTGGATTAATTATATGGTAAAATTATTTGATAAGTCTAATTTTTTAATGTGAATGCCACATTGAGGGAAGTACAGAGAATATGAAAAGTCCTCAGTAAATGTTAATAGTTATATGATTGATTGGAGCTTATAATTTTTATTTATCCATGTTGGTAACAAACAAATTTGTAGCAGTAATATTATAGATCTGGGAAATGAGTTTACTGTGTTTACCATCTAGAATTTGATTGCACAACTAGAGGAATTGACAGGTGTTATTTGAACTGCAAAAAAATATTAACATGATTAACTTGTGCAAAATTTAAAAATATAATACCTATCAGGACTTATTACCCTTCTAATACCTATAAATTTGACTCTTTTATGGTTCCCTTATTCCATAAGTCAAGTAATATTTTCTGTAGATTTTATTTTTACCTCATGATTTTATAGTCATTTTCTACTTTCAAAATGAACCTCATTTTCATCTCAAACTGTATGTCCAGTAAATTAATCAGCTATTTGTTTAATATAGTCACTAACATGAATAATATCATTCCTTTGGTTATTAAGTAATGAGAAAAGATCAATATGACTATCTATGGTTTCTAAAATGGCTATCCTGTTTCCTGGAGTAAATACATTTCCTTGTAGCTACTTGATATAAAATAATAATGTAAATTTTGCAGAAGAAGGAAAATTTCCTTCTTGGTCTCAGCTGAGAGAGAATGATATAGCTTTGAAAAGAAATGATTTTAATTTCAGCTTCTCTACTGCATCTATTTGCTGCATTGGGTGCATTGCAGTAAAACTGTACACAGTAGAACTCGCCCATCATTCTTTCAGCAGTTTTGCAGTAGGAATCTGTACTCTTCCATTCTTATGATTACTATGGAGAAAGAATTACAAAAAAATTAGATGGATTTACTTTTACCCTGCTTTTATTTATTTGTTGAATATGATTCTGTAAAAAGACATCTAAAATAGAATATATAATCTATTTTGAAAGAAATTCATTGTAAGAAAGTGTTATTTTTTACATAACCCAGCTAAGATTTCCCTATAAATCAAAAAAATTCCAGATTTATGCCTGTAGTTCTGTCAACTTTGGAATGTATTTATGTGCAATGTTTGAATGAAGGTATATCTGACTATCTGGAATTAGACACCATTGGTTGTAAACACTAAACCCCAAAAGGATCTCAGAGGCCATCTAGTCCAATTCATATCTAAACAAAAATCCCTTGAACATTATTCCAAAAGTGATCATCTATATCCTACTTAAAAACTTCATTTGAGGGGCAAAAATAGCCACTTCCTATTTTTTGGAAATTTCTAATTATTAGGAAGTTTGTGTGTATGTGTGTGTGTGTGGGGGGGGGGGGTCCTTACATTGATTCTAAAATCTGTCTCTCTAGTTTCCATCATTGATCCTAATTTTGCCCTCTGAGGTCAATTAAGGTCAAATTCTTCTCAATGAAATTTTCCAACTATCTAAAGAAAGCTATCATATACCCCCTAAGTCTTTTTTCTAAACATACCCATTTTATTATCCAATTCTCCCATGATATGTACTCTAGTTCTCTCTTAGTTGACCTAAGACTATGGATCTACAGATACCGTATAAATTCATTATAGATGTGCAGATAGCCAGAACAAAGCATGACATACCATGTATGACTTAAATAAGATAGGCTAGCCAGAAATATTGTTTTCCTCATTCTGAATATTATCCCTTTCTTAATGAAACCTAGGCTAGCATCAGCTTTTTTCAAATTGCCATGTCGTGTGGTTGACATTCATTGAGGCTATCCCTTTTCATATGAAATTTTACCTAATCATGTCTCACTGTCTTGAATTTTTGAAGTTGACTTTTTGAAATTTAACATGCAACATTATATCTCTCTAAGTTAAATTCTAGCTTGCTTGATGCAATCTATTATTCTAACTATTGAGATTTTTTTCTAGATCCAGACTCTGCCTCTCAGAAATACATTGTCCCAGGTGTCCTATTTTTTGCCTGTAGCAGCTTTAGTTAAAGTAAAATCTTCCAACTCTTGATCCTGGAAAGGGCCTTCCTCCTGTCATGGAATTTTCATGAAACTCTTCTAGTGTAGCTCTCTGTTAAACTCCAAGGATCAGGGCCTTTCTCCATTCTGTAGTTCTCTTCATCAGAGGGAGTTATCTTCTCTAATGTTGCTATTGTCCTCTGGTGATAGTCTTTCTTCAACCTTCTGGTACTTCCGCTATTATAAGATTGACTTCTCTAGCAACCATTACTACCTCCTCCAGGCTCTGGTCAAACAGTCTTTCCATACTTGTCTGCAGTGTTTCCTCTGTTAGAAACCACAGCCTTTAGTGAACACTGATTCTAGCTCCAACAACTTTAAAACAAACTCAGTTTGCTGGTGATCTCTTGAGGAATCTCTGAATCTCCTGAACTCTTACCAGGTTGTCTTGAGAACTTTCATCTTGAAACATTCATTAATCTAAGATCAGGAAAGAAGAAACACACAAACACAAAATAAGCAGTGTGTGCTCATGGGCACAGAGTAGTAAGATGTGTGGCCAACTACTCCTTCCCCAACCAGGAGATCAAAGTACTTCTCCTGACTCTAAGTCAACAAAGAAAAGGACCCAATAGAAATAGATCCATATTTATGAATACATATTCCATTCCAGCCCAGCAATGCCTAAGTCAGTCAGTCTTCCAGCAATTTGGCTAATAAAAATCTTTTTATCATCACAAAATACCTGTCCCTCAGTCACAAAAGTCTAGACATGGGTCTCCAAGGATCTTCATGTTGGATTAGGGTCAAATAGTGATTATCTGTGCAAGCCCAGCTGGAAGGGCAAAGTCGAACATATTCCCTTTACTGCATGGAAATTTGAAAAACTTACATTCTATGCTTCCATCCAAGTTATTTGGTAAACATGTTAAATAGCACAGAATGTAGCATAGATCCATGATGTATATGTGTGTGAAAGAGACAGACAATCAGAGACTGAGTCAGAAAGAAGAAGAGAAGGAGAGGAAGAGGAGAGAGGTTAGAAAGACTACTGTTACTGGAGTGAAGAAAAAGGAGAAATCACTGTCACTGAAGATGAGGTTCACTGAGTGGGTGGAACTTGATCTTGTCTTTGTCTAAAAATTCTTTTTAAAGAGAGCTGTAAATAACAGTTTCCTACTTCTCTAGTGTCTGTTCAAAGTCAGAAATAGAATTCATCTTAGAATAAAACATTGTTCTAACTCCCTTGGTTCTTGAAATAGAGGACCTAAGTTCAACTTTCATGATGGTCACAGTAATTCTAGGACCTTTGACCAAGTTCCTTCTTGTTCTCAATTTCCTTGTCTGGAGTGGGTAATTTTGCACACCTGACTCCATTTCTATTTTATTGGTTTTAAGAATTGGGGCCATGATTAAGAGGGACAGCCAGGAGCAATGTTATTGTGCCACTAGAGGTGAAATTCTGGCACTTGAACCAGAGTGAAAACATTTGCCAAGAATGTTTTCATTAATCAAGAATAAAAGTTGGAGGTTCGAAAAAGATCAAATACCATTGTAGTTCTAACCATAAAAATGTCAACTAGTAATCCAAAGGTGTTATACCCATGACTCTCTAGGCAACTTCTAGGAAACCAAAATCTTTGGATATGGGGAGCAGCATGATTGAAAGTGGAAAGACTATACTGACAATTACTCGATTGAGAGATAAGTTTGGATATATCAAATTGTCACATTCTATCACCAGAAATCACATCCTGGTGCTTGCCTGGCATTGATGGTGCACTGAGGTACCTCAGAGATATGAGAGGAAGAGAAACCATTCAAAGACTAAGAGAAAATCACAGCATCTAGACCATCACCAACAGTCATGTTTCCTATCAAATCAGTCCATGTGGTGGTTTTGGAAAAGACAGGGGAAAAGGATGCCTTGCACAGCATATCCCTCACTGTAATAGACATAACTGTACAAGTCACCCACCATTAATTTAGTCAGCATGGCCATCTTCAAAATCAAAGGGAAAATATTATTATTTGCCATGTCTGGAAAATGAAGGAATTGAACTAGATACGTGACCTCTAATGTCCTGTCTAAATCTTAACCTATGATCACCATGACTCATGCCTGCCTCCTTGTATGTAACAGAGGAATAATGAAGCAATAAAATTAGTGTTTCAAGGTCACTGTTACAACTCTAATTCATATAGTGGCTTTATTTCTCAAGTCTCTTAAACTTCATTCCTTCTTTTTCTTTGAAGAGATAAAGATCTCAGACATAAGTTTGTACAAAACAGTAAGAACCAGTAATTGGAGAACAAAGTAACACTTCTTGGTGAAAATCCTCAAAGAAATACTTCAAGAGAGGATAAAAAAAATAGTTAAGTTGGAATGTTGTTGATTGTGAACATAGAACAGAATGAGTAAATTCCCAAACTTTTGTGTTTGTCCTAAAACAGGAGATATTTTGAAATACAAACATAATATACACATATATTTTGGTAGGACCATGAATTGCTCTAATTATTCTGGAAAGCAGCTTAGAAATATTCTCCCCCCCCCCCAAAAAAAATAACTAAACTATGCTACCTTTTGACACAGGGACACTAGAAATGTATCCTAGGGACCATAGAAATATATTCCAAAGATAATAAAGAAAAAGGAAATTGTATAATTTCTATAGAAAAAAACTTGAAACTAAGAGGATGTCCACCAACTAAGGCATATCAATATAATAGAATATTATTGCACTGTAAAAATGACAAAAAAACAGTGTCAAGCTACCTTGGAAGTCAGAGGATCAACAGATATTTATTGAATATTTACCATGGCCAAAAACTTTGATAAGTTTGGGGATAAAAAATTAAGACAGCCCTTGCTTTCAATGAGCTTTCCATCTAATAGGGCATATGACATCTGTGTTTGAACAATGTGTGTGTGTGTGTGTGTGTGTGTGTGTGTGTGTGTGTGTGTGTGTGTGTATCAGACAAAGTAGAAATAACTAACAAAAGAGATTTGTGGTACCAGGTTGTACAGAATGCTGGGCCTGGAATAAAGAAAACTCATTTACCTGAATTCAAATATGATCTCAGACACTTACTAGCTTTGTGAACCTGGGCAAGTCACTTACTCCTGTTTGCCTCAGTTGCTCATCTACAAAATGAATAGAGAAGGAAATGGCAAAGTATCTAGTATCTTTGCCAAGAAAACCCCAAATGGAGTCATGAAGAGTTAGCCAGAACTGAAACAATTAAACAGCAACAGAAGGAAAGCACTAATGTTAAGGGAAATTAGGCAAGACATTTTGCAGAAAGTGGGATTTTGGCTGAAACTCAAAGAAAAAGCAATGAAGCCAAGATGTGGTTATGAGGAGGAAGAATATTCTAAATATATGAACAGAAATGAAAATGACTGAAGTAAGTGCATGAAATGTTTACCTTGAGGAATGGCAAAGAAGCCATTGTCTGAATCACAGATAACTTTAAATAACAAAGTTTTCAACTTTTTTTAGTCTCTATTCAAAGCCAGAAATAGAACTGATCTTAGAACAAAGTATTATTCTATCTCTATTGGCTCTTGAAGTAGAGGTCTTGAGTTAAAATCTCATCACAGTCATAGTAGGGGGGAGAAAAAAAGATATAAGAAAAACAAAAAATTGGGAAGAGAATAGGTTATAAAGAGATATAAAAAGTAAATATGATTTTATATTTGATGCTGAAGACAATTGGGAAACCTTATTATTGATTGAAAATAGGGTATAAAATGGTCAAACTTGCATTTTAGGAAAATCTATTGTAAAGGTGAATGGAGAAAAGACCACAGGGCAAAGAACCCAGGCGGGTAGATGACTATTATGTTAATTCAGGTATGAGGTGACAAGAACTTGAACCAGATTGGTAGTGTGAGAAGAGAGAATGGGCTGAATATAAGAGGTATTGTGAAGCAATTGTTCATGTGCAGCCTCTTGTTTTCTGCCATGGGGAGGGAGGAGAAAAAAGAGGGTGATAGAGAGATGTGGAACTCTGAAGCTTGCAAAGGGATGGATGTTGAAAAATATCTTTGGACATGGAAAAATAAAGTAAAAACTTTGTTGGAAAAAAGTTATAAAAATGGTGTCATGAAGATAGAAACAGGAATTGACAACAGATTTGGATATTGTAGTTGAAAGAAAATGAAGACTCAAGGATGCCACCTAAGCTTGTGAACCTATTTGAATTACCATGCAAAGTTGTGAGCCTATGGATAGTGGTACCTTCTATAGTAATATAAAAAAAATGAAGAATATGGGAGGGTTTATGGGAATGATGGACTTCAATTTAGAACATCTTGAGTTTGAGATGTCTATGAGATATCCACTTTAAAGTGTCCAATAGGCAGCTGTATCTACAAGACTACAGGTAAAGAGAGAAATTAGAACTGAACAAATAAATGTGAGAGTCATTGGCATAGAGATGATAGTTGAATCTACAGGACCTACATGAGATCAACATGTAAAGAGAAGAGGGCCTTGGGGTAAACTCACCATTAACAGGCATGACAGCCAAGAAAACTGGAAAGTCAAAGAGATGGGGAGAGAACCAAATGAGAGAAGTATCATAAAAATCCAAAAAAAAGGAAGTATCCAGGAGAACATGACTGACAGATCTGCAGATTATAGAGAAATCAAGAAGGATGTAGATTAAGAAGAGACCATTTGATATGACAATTAATTAATTAATATCTTTGGAGAAAGCAATTTCAATTGAATGTTGTATATGTGGGGAATTAAACAGGGAATGAGAAGAAAGAAAGAGGAAAAAAATCAATGAAAGAGAGCCTTCTCTAGGAACAACTTAGAAAAGGGAGAATTATAGAATGATAACTACCAGAAAATTGATGGAACATATGAGGTGGTTTTTTTGAGGATAGAGATGTAGGCATGTTTGTAGACAGTAGAGAAGCAAACAGAAATCAGAGGTAAGGTAAAAATAATTGAGAGGAAAGATGCTAGAGGAGACAATCTAAAAGAGAAGATGGAATAAAACAGGATTATTGGGCATATAGTGTAACTTTTCTTGGGTTAGTTCTTAATATGAAACAGGAATGAAGGAGAAAGTGGCATAAAGCATATTTGTGATGTGAGGTGAAAAGAAGAGGAGAAAAAGGAGCTCATAGTAAATGAGTAGATAAGTGGAACATTAATAAGAATTAATAAGAATAAGAAAAATGAAAAAATTCCTTGCTGCACTAAACTCACTTGAGATTATGTAACATAAAATTGTGGGGGACCCAATAAGCACAAATTCATTCTTTTCTCCAACTTTTTTTTAGTCATGCAAGTGTAGGAATGAAGGCAGCAGATGGTGGAAATAATCTAGAATTGAGGCTTAGCAGAGAAAATTCTTCAATAAGATAAAGGGGCAAAAGACTTGAGAGATGTCATCATGAACAAGTTGTGTCTCAGTTGGTTTAATCAAGGAAAAGGAAAGTTTGAAGATGAAAGCTAATTGGTTGCTATGGAGCAGGAATTCCAGAGAGCATAGCATAAAAAATGAGTGGGTAAAAAAGGGGGGTGGTAATAGGGTGGGTTGAGGGGTATGGGAATAAAAGAATAGTCAGTGGAGAATGGAGTACAGATTTTGTATAAGGAGGGCCAAGGATTCAGGGACACTAGGATAGGAAGGGTATGACAAGGTGGAAGTTTGTTATTCATTAACAAATCTTTGGGTAGCTTATCATAGTCCATTGAGGTTCTGCCTAGGAGTAGAGGAATTAATTCCAAGGCATCAGAAAGCAGTGTGTAGTTGGAAATGGGGTAGGAAGTGTTGGGGTTGGTTCCAGGGTATAGGCAAGCTTATTGTTGTGGAATTTCTATAATCAAAGAGAGAAACTAAAATGCAATACAGAGACTTCTCTGAGAGACCAGAAAGTCCTCACCTGCAGGTCCAGGTACACTACCTATTATGGAATTTGTGTGTCTAGAGAATATGCTTCTAAGGCTCCCAGACAAGTCACTTGCTATTGAAAGTCCTAAATGAACCAATGATGAAAGAAGTGAGGAGAAGCCAGGAAAAGACTTTATATAAAAACATTATATAAAAAAACTTTTATATAAAAACTCTAAAAGATCCAAGAACCTTGATCAATGCAATGAAAAACCATAATTATAGATGAAGCCCTCAAAATGAAGAAGACATCCACTTGAGGTCAATGGCCAAGAGGGAATATGTTTTGCATATCTCTGCATATTTGGGTTTTTTTTAGTTTTTTTTTGTAAGGCAAACGGGGTTAAGTGGCTTGTCCAAGGCCACACAGCTAGGTAATTATTAAGTGTCTGAGACCAGATTTGAACCCAGGTACTCCTGACTCCAGAGCCGGTGCTTTATCCACTGCACCACCTAGCCACCCCTTCTGCATATTTGTTAAAAGGGTTTTCTTTTTCTTTTTTTTCAGCTAAGAAAAGGAAAATGGAAAGGAAAGAAAATAAACATTTGTTATTTGAGAAATATAATAAATGTTAAATTTAAAAATACATAGGCCTAATAGAGATTCCTTCTTAACACCTTAGCACATTGTTCATCATATAGATTTGAGCCACAAGGTAATATAGCCAACTAAAAGATTCATCTTGGATGTTGAGTATTCCTTTAATCTTTATTCCTCCCATCTCCCACAAGTAAGCAATTACTTTAGTGACCTGTATCATACATTGAATCAAGATTAAGTTCTTGATCATTATTAGGTATGTTCCTGAGTGTATTTGTTCACGTAGTTTAAAAGAACTAGAATAAAACTGCTAGTAATAAATCGTGCTGAACCAATGAATCAGGTAGAGTTGAGTTTCAACTTGTTAATTGTACTGGCAGTTAATCAAAGAGAATTTCAAATGATAATATATCCTATGGGCCCCATCCCTAGTCTCACTCATATGCATGCAGAAGACTATGTTATTATCAGTGCTGTTTTTGTCACAATGATGTTAATATAATTATCTTGTCAGGTCATTTCAGTTGATTAGTTAAGGAATCCAACAATGTAGATAGTGGACCATCCCTTGGTAGACCAACTGAAATTACTATGTTGCATGACAAGGAGATTGAATGCATGTCACCCATAAGCCAGTTTTCTAATATATGGATGAATCAGTACAAATCTATCATCATTTTGCATTACCAGCATTTTCTATCAAAACCTATAATTCTTCTATTATGTAATAATTTAGAAAGATAATTCAGTATATTCTCTGTTGATGGCTTCTGGGTAAGTTTATAAGTGTTTAGCAAGTTTAAAGTACTATATAAGTTCTAGTTATTATCATTATTATCATAGATAAAGATAAGATTATAATAGCTCCTCTTTATACAGTGATATATTAATAGGTCACATTTATGTTAGTCTACAGTTTGACAGTTTGCAGAATATTTTCCTCAGCATAAGTCCATGAAGTATGTAGTGTATTATCTCCATTTCATAAATGCGGAATTTGAGGTTCAGGTGATTGCTCAAGATCACAAAACAACTGATTTAAAAACACAGTTAAGCACATATTCTTTTCAAGATAAGAGGCAGCATGGCATGATGGAGATAGAGCCAGTCTTGGAATAAAGACTTGGGTTCAAGTCTGTTTCTTTATTTTTTAGGTTTTTGCAAGGCAAATGGGGTTCAGTGGCTTGCCCAAGGCCACACAGCTAGGTAATTATTAAGTGTTTGAGACCAAATTTGAACCTAGGTACTCCTGACTCTAAGGTCGGTGCTTTATCCACTATGCCCTAGCCGCCCCATCAAGTCTGTTTCTTGCCCATGGACAATTTGCTCATCTTCCTCAGTGATATAGTAGTACCACACTGGCAATGCCCCTATACTATCAGAGTCATCATTTAAGGGAAAAGTAACAAAAAAGAGTGTTAAATATATATGTATTTGGATTTTTTGCAAGGCAATGGGGTTAGGTGACTAGCCCAAGGTCACACAGCTATGCAATTATCAAGAGTCTGAGGAGGTCAGATTTGAACTCAGGTCCTCCTGACCCCCAGGGCCAGTGCTCTATCCACTGCATCACCTAGCTTCCCCTAGAGTATATTCTTCTTGAAAAATTTTCACACTTTCTCATTTATCCTTCCCTTTCTCTCTTCCCAATCTTGAGTCAAGTAATCTTCAATTTTATTAAAGACTAAAAGTCTTTAAAACCTTTGAGGACATATTTTCAGCTACCTAAATCTGCATTTTTGAAGATATTGGCTACTATAGAGTTCACAAACTGTACTGAGACATTTTCTTGTTGTAGATGAGGGATCAACAACCTATGTGGCATTTGTACCAAAGATAACCCAGTGCCAATTTTCCATGGCACAGAATCTAGTCATTGCTGCCATATTCCCCTCCCTGCCATTTTTGAGCGTCTGCTTGCCACTGCTTTTGGCAGCTGCTACTTATTACAACATCCATTGTCAATAGGCATCCTACACTGTTGTTTTCACTTGATCTTACTCCACAAGATAATGGTTGTATAAATATCCTTCTACATATGCTGCTCAAGAATAAAATCCTACATCTGGGTTCACCAAATCAGGTAGCAGCTAAGGAAAATATATATAAAGCATTTTTATATTGTAGCTATTCAGGTTGCACCTAGGGAGATATATATATATACATATATATATGTATATATATATGTATATATATACATATATATATATACATACATATATGTACGTATATTTATATGTGTGTGTATTTGAAAAAAGAATATGGGTGTTGTAGTGGACTGCAAATCAACCATGAATCAACAAGTTAAAGAGACCATTATAAACCTAATGTGATCTTGGACTGCATTAATAGGATAGTGTCCAGAACAAGGGAACCGGCATTTGCATTATCCCATGCCATAGTTAGATCATATTTCTGGTATTGTGTTCAATTCTTGGCAGCACATTTTCAAAAAGATAGTGATAAGTTAGTATATAGCCTGAGGAAGGCAGTGAGGTTATTGCAGTGACTTGAAATCAAATCATAGAAGTATTGGTTGAAAGGACTTTCCAAGAGACTTCCTAGAGACAATTAGAGCTATCTCAATGGAATGAGTTTCCTTGATGTAGACAATGAAGTCTTCATTACTATCCAGGAAACTGAATGAGAACTTAGAAACTATTTATAAAGGGATTTCCTACTTAGGTGTAGATGGACCTAAATAAACAATGATGTCTCTTCCAGGTCTAAGATTCCTTTTTTTTTGTTCCCTTCTCTCTTCTTTGTATATTTCTGTTTTCTAATTATAGGGTCTCGGGGCAGCTAGGTGGCGCAGTGGATAAAGCACCAGCACTGGAGTCAGGAGTACCTGAGTTCAAATCTAGCCTCAGACACTTAATAATTACCTAGCTGTGTGGCCTTGGACAAGCCACTTAACCCCATTTGCCTTGCAAAAACCTAAAAAAAATAAATATAGGGTCCCCCTCTGCTCTTCAATTTTCCTCTATTATCAAACTGAAATTTTCCTCTCCCCAACCCCAATGTGCATACACACACACACACACACACACACACACACACACACACACACACAAATACACCCACATACTTTGGTCCCTTACCTAGGACAATACTACAGAGAATATTATACAAAATTTTCTTTTCTTCTATTTTCTACCAGAACTCTTGGTGCCTTAGCTATCTTAAAATTAGGCATTGGAAGGAACATGTCCTGAACTAAACTATTCTCATTTAAGTTATGAGTGAGAAATTTCCTCGATGTGTTTGTATTTTTAAAAGTTGAATGTTTTTGTAACCCAAATGAATCCATGATTCATTTGACTTCAAATAGAGTAACAAAAATGAAAAGGATTTCCAACAGTGGGAAGGTAAAATTCTTCCTTAACTGGGAGTCCTTAAAGTTACTTAGCTCCCTTTAGTCTCACTTATTTCCTTTGTAAAATTGGGATAAAAATGCCTACTCATTTTATTTCATAGGTTTCATGTGAGTATCAAAATAAATAATTATATAAAGGTATTTTTGAAAAGTAAAATGTTATAAAATAAAATACCTATCTTTGTTTATAAGTATTATCTTGTAAATAACAACCATATTCTAAGCTCCTTCAGGAGCTTAGTCTTCTTGAGATAATGATTATAACACTGGAAATAGAGTTAAAAAGAGCTACATTTCAATCCAGAGTTAGACACATTAAAGCTGGGTAACCCCTACTTGTCATGTTATTTATCAGCCTCAGTTTCCTTATTTTTTAAAAGGAGGATATTAATGACATCTGTTTCATGGAATTCTTGTAAGGATCAAATGAAATAATGTTTGTATTTTGCATACCTTGAGGGATTTTTATGCATCATTTATTATTTGCTCACAACTCTGTATTCCCTTCAATATTTAGTAAAACAATTTATAAGAAGCATCATGGTAGTGTTGAAGGAGATCTGGTTCAAATTTAGACTCAAAGAGTATGTGATCATTGGTGTGGGGTTTAGGTTTCTGAGTCTTACTGTCCCCAGTTTTAAAATGTACTCCTTTCCTCAAAGAATATAGAGAGGAACGTATATTTTAAACCTTAAAGTATAATATACATATTAGTTATTTTTATTTATAAATGGTATACAGTCATTACATGTTTGCTGTATGAACAAATGCCTTTTCCCAAGTGTATTAACTTTTTTCTACCTTTTCTTTTCCTCTATTTCTTTAATTCCTTTTCCTCATCATGTATTTTTTTTCAGAATTTCAGTGACAGGAAGAATAAATGTAAAATCTACCCCTAGTTTAAGAATGTCAGGACTGGAAGGAACTTTAGAAGAAATAATAATAATAATGATAATAATAATAATAATAATACTCCAGGGTTTCCTAAACTTTTTGTGTCATGAAACATTTTCATGGTCAATAATACCTATGAACCCCTTCTAAAAATAATGTATTATTACCTATATTCCTAGTTGAATAAGATGCTTAGTTTCAGTTAGAAGTTAATAAAAAATAAAGAGGTAACTAGTTTTGGTATACCAGTGATTATCCACTGACAACTTGGACATCAATGGACCCCATATTAAAAACTCTTGCTCTAGACTTTCCTTAAGTAAAATAGTATTAATTTACCAGTTTATAATAAGTTATATTATTGAACCACTTAAATGGTGAAATAATACTGAGCTGACTTAAAGACAAGATGAAAAACATATTTCTAGTTTTTTAGAAATGTGATATCTGGAGACATATTGCAACAGAGAAGCAGAAAGGGATCCAGAAAAATGAATTTCCTCTTCAGGAAGTTGTGCTTTAAATAAACTCTTTTACTGGTTCATAGTTGACACGTTGTAATAGCCACATGAGAAAAGGGCATATGGCAAGGGGAAACCTGACAGGTGGGAAGAATGCGGGAGAGATACTGTTCATATTATCTCAGTGTTCAATTTGTTTTTTTTTATAAACTTGGTTCAATCTACAAAAGGAAATTTAAAATTATATAAGCTTTAAATAAGATCCTACATTAAAGTTTCTTTTGTCATGGAAACCCTAGATTATAGATTCTGTTGGCAGAATAGGTCAGCCAAGTGTTATAATAAAATATGCTTAGTTGAAGGAAGATTCAGCAAAACGGTACAGTTAGTGTCATTATGAAAAATGAAGGTTTGGGGGACTGAGAATTTTTTTGGGGGGTATATGCATAAAGGCTCATTTTACCTCCAAATTCAAGAGTAACTGGGGACATTAAAAATCTCTTAAATTAGGGCAGCTAAGGTGGCACAGTAGATAGAGCACCGGTCCTGGAGTCAGGAGGACATAAATTCAAACCCAGCCTCAGACACTTAATAATAATCTACCTGAGTGACTTTAGACAAGTCACTTAATTCCATTGCCTTGCAAGAAACAAAACAAAAATAAATCCCTAAAATATCAAAGATGCAGTTCGTGGTAATTAATAAGTGCTTTTTCATTTCACTGTCTTACTGATTACTTTCACAAAACAGATCAGAGTACCTCACATCCTCTCTCAGTTAACTCTATTCATTTTCTTCTCCCCTTCCATTTTCATCTATTAATATGAGAATATTCAAGAGAACTGTATCAGTGTTTAACTTTAATGACAGATAGATAGATGGATGATATATACATAAATAGGTAGATAGATAGATAGATAGATAGATAGATAGATAGATAGATAGATAGACAGTTAGATGGTTTTAAAGCAACAATGGAAAGGAACTCAAAATATCTGACTATCTTACTATTTCTTGTAGGTCAGATAGTTATGTAAAAAAGATACAAGGAAGTAAGAGAACTACAAGCTCAATATGAGGCAGTTGTATGTATGTTTACTTCTGGGAAGAACATTGATTTAATGGAGGGTGCCCAAGAGAATGTGACCAGGATGGTGAAGGGACTTGAGATGTTGTTGTACAAGATTAGGTGAAGAAATTATAGGTGTTCCTAATGAAAAAAATAGGGAAAATGGGATAACTTTCTTCAAGCATCTAAAGATTCATTGTATAGAAGAGTTATTGTAATTGTTTTGCTTAGTCTCAAAGTATAGAATTAGGAGCACTGGGTGAAAGTTAAGAAAGAGGCAAATTTAGAACACTTTAAAATAATTAGTTGTCTAAAAATGGAATGAGATTGCCATATGATGTATTCAGTCTCCTTTGCCATATGATGTATTCAGTCTCCTATCACTGAAGGTCTTCAAGAAAAGGATAGTTTTACACATGTCAGGTATATTAGATGAGAATTATATTCAGATTAAGGTGGGAAAAAGTGACATCTGAAGATCTTTCTATCTTTGAGATTCTTCATTTTTTTTAGGTTTTTACAAGGCAAACAGGGTTAAGTGGCTTGCCCAAGGTCCACACAGCTAGGTAATTATTAAGTGTCTGAGCCCAGATTTGAACCCAGGCATTCCTAACTCCAAGGCCGGTGCTTCATCCACTAAGCCACCTGGCCACCCCTTTGAGATTCTTTAACCAAAGGTATGTATCTTGCTTAAGGAGAATGATAGACATACAAAGGCTGCTGCCCTTCCTTGAATTTTCCCCATGCTAATTACTCCAGGGAAATTCAAAAATTATTCAGACCTTGTGTTTGATTAAACCTATTATTTGGATGCTGAGAGAAGAATTTTGTTTTAAAATACAATCGTTGTTTGGTTTTTGGTTTTTTTTCTAAAGGAAACCATTGAGAGGCTTTTTTAATCCATCCTATAGCTAGAAGAACAAATGCTGACTGCAGCACTGTTTCCCCCAGCTGCTACTTATAGCTGCATTATACCCACCTTTAAGTGACACTATCAGCACAAATGCCTGGACTCCATTAGAGTATGCAGCAAAAATGTTGGCATTAACTCTATAGGCTTTGTAAAGTTGCTATTCAACCACATTAAGCCAGTGTTTTGATAATTAAATAGTTCTATAAACTGTTCTATAAAATTCTATAAACCCCATTAAAAAAAGAGAGGAAGAAGAAAAATTAGAGGGAAAGAGAGATACAGATATAAGAAGAGGAAAACAGAGATCAGGAAGAGTCAGTTGAAAGAAATGAAGATTCTGAGAGGTAGATGGAAGTTCTTCTGTTTTCCCTTCTGGGTATAATAGGTATAATCATCCCCCCAAAAAGAGAGTAGAGAATGAGAAAAATCAACCCTGCAGCCTTAACAATTTTGCCTAGCTGTATCATAGCTGTTCACAGATCTGGCTCAGTCAGTATTGGTCTTACATTTTGTTTGACTAAATCTTGACTAAACCCAGGAGGCCCTCAGTCAGGAGAAAAAGATCAGTATCTATCTGGCCTTCTGGTCAACTTCTTTTTCAGCCACTTCAGCTATAAGTTCAGTACTGAGGAAGGTTTAACTTCCATTCTTTCTAAATGCCCCCCTTCCCCAAATCTTTTTGGACTGAGCCTAGCAACCATCATAATTTCTGAATTTTTTGAAAAACACAGCCAAGAGAAAAGTAACTAACTCTTAATACATGTTGTCTCAGTAATTACCACTACTAAATATGCAATTCAATGAGATAAAATAGAATAAGAAAGTCTATGTTCTGAGTCAAATATGACCCATGAAGTGTCTTGAAATTGGTTTAAATTTCTAGGGATCCATATGTAAGCATTACATTTGTATGAATTGATAGAGATTAAAATAAGAATCCAAAGGACAGTATTACACAGAGACACATTGATATACATGCATATATATATATATATATATATATGATAAATATTCATTGAAGTAATTTTAGAACTTGCAAAAAATGGAAAAAAGTTGAGTGCTCACTGATAGTGGAATGATTGCGCAAATCATGATATAAGAATGTAATGAGATATTACTTTAATTTAGGAAAAGACAGGTGTGACAAATTGAGAGATACATAATAAACTAGTTTTGGTTCTAGAAGAATATAGAGTCACTAGTCCTTTAAGTATTTTCTACAGTATCCTGTGATTTGCCTGTACCACGTGACTTCATGACATTTGAAAGTGATGGAAAGGAATAATTTATCTCTGAGTAAAATAAGAGTTTAGATTGATAAACTCAAGTGGTAGCATGATTTAAAAATGCATAAGGGTTGTTCTAGGTAGCTGAATAAATGTTGCTTGAGATATGTATCCAAAAGGAGGTACAATAGAATTTAGACTATAAACTAAAGAGCTGGCAAACTTTTCTTTCTTTGAGGAAGAAGCTGAATTGCAGCAGAAAACCATATTCCATCAGGAAGTAACAGTGGCTGCTCAGCAAAGACACCCAACAAAGAGCAGAATGGAATGGTATGATGATATCACTAGGGAGCATCAGAGACATCAGTTTTCTCTCCATTTGTTTTTCCTGTTCATATGTATTCCATGAGTATGCCTCCTTCTTCCTTGAAGGGGAGGTAACCTTTCTTGTCACTTTCTTTTATACAGTTTGTGCAAATGTATTTTAAAACAAAATATCCTTTGGTTTGGGCTACTAAAAAATGCACACAGTAATGGGTGATTATAAACTATGATTCTGAGTCAAATATGACCAATGAGGTGTCTTGAAATTGGTTTAAATTTCTGGGAATCCATATGTAGGCATTAAATTTGTATGAACTGATAGAGATTAAAAAAAGAATCCAAAGGACAGTATTACACAGTGACATGCTAACATAAATTAAAACAAAATTAAAAGGTATCTGAACTCAGATGATGAAATATTCATTTAAGAGCACAGATATTAAATAACATTCTTCTCTTAAGATGGTAAGGGTGAAATCTAGAGATGTTGAATTATACATACATTAGCATGTGGTTAAAATGTTTATTCTTTTCTTGACTAAAAGATAGTTTAATGAATGGGGGAGTTAAATAGTTCAAAGTAGGGGCAGCTAGGTGGCGCAGTGGATAAAGCACCGGCCCTGGAGTCAGGAGTACCTAGGTTCAAATCTGGTCTCAGACTCTTAATAATGACCTAGCTGTGTGGCCTTGGGCAAGCCACTTAACTCCATTTGCCTTGCAAAAAAAAAAAAACCTAAAAAAATAAATAGTTTAAAGTATTGCAGGGAGAGATATTTCAGGAAAATTGTTAGAAAAAAAGCCTTAATGAGTTTTAAAAAGTTACAATTTGACTAACCACTATGAAGACTTTTGATTTATAAATACAATAAAACTAGAATTTAATAATTTAATAATTTCTTGGTCAAAAGACCAAGAAAATGTTTGAATCAAGTGAAAGACATGATTGTAATGTTAATAAAGATGCTGGGTCCCTCTAAATCCTAAGACAACAATGGTATAACTTGAATTTGAAAAGTATGTGAAATTACATTTTCATATGTAGAGAATTCCATGATTGTTTTTTTTTAGCAAAATAAAATTATTCAGAAGTTGAGGTCTTATTTAAGCTAATTTTTATTCTTTCTAACAATATAATGAATTTTCTAATAGTCATTCCTAGTTTAAGGAACTCAAGTTGTATATGTGTGTGTTTGTGTATGTATTGTATCTTCAAATTTCAAAGCATCTTCCATCTTGGAAGATATAGAATTCAGTGGTCTGTTTCATATTTGACAGTTTTACTGATGAGTAATTTGATTCAACCTGTATCGAAAGTTTGAGGTGTAATTGAGATAAAGAGTAGAAAATTAGCATTTTCTTATTAAACCTGGCCCAAGGGACTATTTTGCCAAGGTAGAATTCATTTATGGCCTGGAAAAAAGTAGCATTGAGGAAGAAGACTATATTTAATACTTTAAAATGATTTGAAATGATTGTTAATAATCAACGATTTGGGAAAATCCAGAGTTCTTCCCCTTTTTTTTCTAAAGTCCTCATGCCAGGGCTCAGTCTTTGAAGGATAGGACTAAAGTAGACAGATTTTGTTATGATTCCCTGCCCAATCTTACAAGGACTTTATTCTAAGATCAAACACCTGTCCCATTATGTTCTACACAGACTTGGGTGGGGGGTATAGACATTTTGTGTGGGGGAAAAGGATATAGATCCTTTGTGTATATTTCCCAGAGGCTGGGGGTGATTTGGAAGAAAAAACATGATCAAAATTACATCCCGTAGACCCTCAGTAGAATAAGTTCATTTTTCATTCTTATTTTCATTCACCTAGCTGCCTCTTTCCAACCTCATAAACAAAAGGTATATCTTAGTATATCTATGATATATTTACATATCTTGTATGTGTATATATATACATATGTCTATCATTTCTGATGGTGGTTTCAATTCAGTCAACAATTTTTGTTTTGAATTATGCTAATTAATTATGTTCTCAGCATTGCTATTTCAGGAATTTGGGATGCTAGTAACATAGATTATAGGGTCCAAGAATTAAATTGTGGTAGACTGAAATAAGGTATGGACAAATGGCAGTGTGACTATGTGGATGGCAAATCTCTTTCCCATACCTGTAGTGTGGGCATGGGTCTTTTGAGGGGTTACCACCTGGAGGGGTGGATCTTGTAGATGCCCTCAATGTGCACCTGACATCTAATTGAATCATTGTGTGGCTGCTTTTACATGGGAATGTTGAGAAAGCTTTGGAAACCCCTTCAGGAAGGGAAGAGAACAAGCTTTAATATAGTACCTACTTTGTAACAGGTGCCTTAAAAATATTTTCTTTAAACCTCACAACAATCCTGGAGGGGTTATTATTAACCCCATTTTACAGTAGAGGAAATTGAGGCAAAGCATTTGCCCAGGCTCACACAACTATTTAGTGTCTAAGGCTGGATATGAACTCAGGCCTTCCTGATGCTAGGCCAATGCTCTAATCACTATGTCACTGCTACTTTAAAAGCCTAGATCAATTTAACAACTGCTTTAATGAAGAATTGTAATAGTAAGTGCTTAATAATTTATACTCAACTGACTTACCAACTGAACAAATCAGTAAGGGACTCCTCCCAGCTACAATGAAAGAAAAATATTATTTTTTTCATTTTAAAGATGAGGAAATTGAAGTTCTTCCAAATAATATAACTAATAATCAAAAGAGCTAAGGTTCAAACCCAGGTCTTTGGATTCTAAGATCAGTAGCCCTTTTTCTAAAGTCCATAATATATAACTTAAATCTAGCCTCATCATAATAAAGGTTTTAAACTAATTTAGTCAAATCAGCTTTTGATGTGGTATAGACAAATGGCTAGCTAATTAACTGAATTCTTCACTTTTCTATCAGTCACTTTGGCATTCTAAATAATCATTTTGTATGCCTATGAAAATATAGACATGTGTATTAGAACTAATAGTTTCATATAAACATTTATAATCTGATGGATGTATAGAAATTATAATCAGATTCTCCCTCTTAAATATTTATACTAAATATAAGTTGGCAAGTATGTAAGTTGACAAAGAAAAAAGCATGATGATAAATATATATATATACATATATGTTTATATGTAAATATACATATATAGTTTTAATTTAGAAAAGCACTGAATTATGGTGTTTTATAAAGTTCTAAATAAAATCAAGGCTTATGTAATTAATCCCTCTCAAACTTGTTATGAAATGCATAATATATTGCACCACAGTCTTGAATATGCAATTGAAATGCTAAATAAAAATGATTTCTCTCTCAAGTGTTTAAAAAAAGATGTGAGACCACAACTGTAAGAATAACATTTTGCTTTGTTATTTTTACTAGTTGTTGGCAGTGACATTCTTTGGAAAGTGGGTGGCAGGAACACCACTGAAATGAACTGGAAATGTTGTATCACGAAGCAGCATGCCCAGATGGTTTATATCCCTGGAATAGTAAGGGAGCTCAACAAGGGTCTGGCAGCCTTGTTGGCAGATGTCTGTTTGGTTTCTACCTTACAGTGGGCACTGTACCAGAAAACTACTGGGTAGTTCAGGTAATCACAGTATTTTTTGCTTTTGTTCTTGTTTTTTCAACAGAATCAGTATTTGACATGAGTGTGTTTGAATCTGTGATATTTGTGAATCAGCATTCTTTTTTTTTCTTTGTCAACTTATCCTTATATTACTTGCCAATTTATAGCTACTCCAAGTATTTAAGAGAGAGAAGATTATAAGTACAGTAGAGCCCTGGTGTTTATGATACTAATACTACTAAAATATTAATAATGATTCATTCTCAAAGCATATTATAAACAAGTCAAAATTTTATAGAAATTCTTCTGGATTCAAGAGGTATCATTTCACAAAGCAATAGTGAAGGCTAACAACAATTTTTGAAGTTATAATTATAATTAATACCCTCTTATACATGACAGTATAGAGGTTAAGTGACTTAACACAAATCACCTGGTTCATAATTGTTGCTATCAGTATTTCAATTTACCTTTCCTCTTAGCTCAAACTCTAGTACTCTTTTCAATAAATCACACAGTTCTGTCAAAATAAAGGTAGTCCCTATATTGTAAAAATTCTATTATAGTCCGGGAGGTTTGTGTATATAAACACAGGAAATATATATATATATATTCTATAATTTTAGTGAATCTGGAATAGAAAGAAATAAGTCGAACACATTATACAAATGCTTGTTCTTCAGGTTTTTAACATAGTTAACTTAGCTTCTAAAATATTACCACTATATTTTAGCATATAGAAAAAGTGAGGTATGCAATTCAAGAGGCCACACCTTTATAATACTCTTTTCTTTCCCCTAGAATATGACAATGTGGCCAAATGTGTGCTTGTATACAGAATCCTCTCTATGTAACTGTTTCAAATTCCTTTACATTGTAATTATTGAGGTGCCCCAAGTCTTTTAGTTATGTAATTACATCTATTGATATTTATCATATTAGAAATAACAGTGTCTTCATATTATTATAAAGAGTTTTGACTTCAGAGACCTAACATACTTGGAGAACTAATGCCAATAGCAATAGAACTGTCCATCCCCAAGAGCTATGAAACACGTCCCCCTGGACTTTCATTATAGCCTATTGTTTACCCCTTAGGTACAGAATGGATGCATGGTTATGTTATAGGACACAGCAACTTCTTTTTCCTCTGAATTTATAACACTTATTTATTATGCCATTCGTATTAGGGCATATATAACTCAGTCAAGTTTAATAGTTCATTTTCAAGATTGGAAAGAAATGAGACTACCGAAAATGACTAATATGTAAACATATTTATCAAAAATATGTGTATACAATGCTAACCTGACTATTCACTGCAGAGGGGAGGGAGGTTGGAAAGGAGGGTGGAAGGGAATTTTGTATCTTAAAACTATACATGTGCAGATGGCTAAAAAATAAATAATTAATTAAAGAAAGAAAATGGAAGGATGAACAACAATTTACAACAACAACAACAACAAAAAGAAATGAAACAACAGTAGAATATTTAACAGTTAAACAAGCCCAGCTCTGGTCATGTCACCCCTTTATTCACTAAACTCTAGTAGTTGCCTATTACTTCCAGAATCAAATGTAAAAATCCTTTTGGGGGGGGGGGTCTTCCTTACTACTTCTATGTAATCTACAATCCAGTGACACTGAACTGGTTCCTATTGCTTGCATTATGCAATCCTGACTTCATGAACTTTCTTTTTTGTTGTTGTTGTTTTTGAATGCTATTTTATTTTTCTTCCAATTACATTCAATGATAGTTTTCAAAATTCATCATTTTTGTAAGTTTTTGAGTTCCACATTTTCCTATCTCTTCCTTTCTCTCCCTCTTCCCCATGCCAGCAAGTAATCTAAAGGGGGGGGGGGGACCATGAGGGAAAAAAACCATAAAACAAGTTTTAAAAAGGGAAGATAGTATGCTTTGGTCTGCATTCAGATTCCAGTGTTTTTCTCTGAATTTTCCAACACAAGTTTTTTAGAATTGCTGATTGTCACACCATGTTGCTGTTAATGTGTACAGGGGCAGCTAAGTGGTGCAGTGGATAGAGCATGGCCTTGGAATCAGGAGGTTGGGAGTTTGAATGCAACCTCAGACACTTGCCACTTACTAGCTGTGTGACCTTGGGCAAGTCACTTAACCCTGATTGCCTCCCATCCAAGTTCATCTCCAGTTATCCTGATCTAGCCCCTGCATCCAGATGGCTCTGGAGGAGAAAGTGAGGCTGCTTGCTAACTTCGTTCAGCACCCCTTAATTCAAATCCAATTCATGTGCTTGTAATGGCATCACCTCCCTGAATGTTTTCTTCAAGAATAAAGGATAAATATCATCACAATGTTCTCCTAGTTCTGTTCACTTCACTCAACATCAGTTCATGCAAGTCTTTTCAGGCTTTCTGAAGTCCTCCCATTCATGATATCTTACAGAATAATAGTACTCCATAACCTTTATATACCATAATTTGTTCAATTATTTCCCAATAGATGGGCATTCATTCAATTTCTACTTCTTTGCCACTAAGAAAAGAGCTGCTAAAAATATTTTTGAGCAAGGATCCATACATTTTTCCTGCTATCCCACATGCCTGTAATTCTCTCCCTTCTCATCTCCATATCCTGACTTCCCTGGTTCACTTCAAATTAGTTAAAAATTCCTCCTTCAGTGATAAGCCTGTTCTAGTCCTTAATTCTACTGCTTTCCCTTCAAGACTACCTCCAAATTAGCATACACACAAATAAATGTGTGTATGTACATATATATTTATATATTATATATATGTATATATATAAATTTTTGCATACACACTATATCCTGAACATAGGCATTTTTGTATGTTGCTCCCCCCCCCATAAACCAAAAGATCTTTGAGATCAGGGTGCTACTTTTTACTTTTTTTAATATCCTTCGCACTTAGCATAACGTTAAGCATTAGCAGAAACTTAATACTTTTTGGCTTGACTTCAAAAGAAAGAAGTTTATTTAACCATAGCCTAGAAGAGATACTTAGCAAGGATACAGTGAAAATGAATTGGTGCAAAGGGTGTGGTCAGCAGGCTATAATGACTCACTCTGCAATGGGATACTCACCAAATCAGAGAAGCACTCCCTCCTTATGAACTCACCACTTTTATGTCCAAGTCAGCATTTTTGAACCTTAGCCCCCTGAACAAATCAAGCTGTGGGGATAGCTTCGTTATCTTTTAAGGGGAAAAAGTAGCCTGCCTTACTGCATTTGATGAGAACCCTGTAGATATTTTTCTTACCTCACAGATCCTTTGAAATTGTTCCATGTAGTTTTGTGATAACTTTTGGTTTTCATAGATTCATGCTTAGTAAAAAACAAATACTTTAGAAATCATCCATTCTAACTCCTCCATTTTATGCATGAAGAAATAGTGCTTAAGAAATGAGGGGATTTACTTGCAGTCACATAACAAGACAGGGAATTATAATCTTATAATTATATTGAAAAAGTGATAATAATCTCAATGTTCTAAAATTGGTCATATGCCATTTCTATTATATTATTCTAGTCTGCCTAACTAAATTGTAAACTCCTCATAAGCATAGATTGTCATATACCTCTTTATCCCCTTACCGTAGTTACTGTGACTCAGGGTAGAAGATATCATTAATATTGAGTAACTGAACAATTAATATTTATAGGACTTAAATTGAAAATAGGAAGCTGTTACTTTATGACCATCAGCTAATTTTCATACCAGGATCTGTGTATAAATTAACATACATATTTATATGTATATACCTGTATATAATATTAATTTATTTATTATGTTCTTTATCATGTAACATATATAATATATAGAGAGAGAGACAAAACATGTTTATCTTATTATATATCTTTCTTTTTTGCCTCTTCTCTGATGTTAATTTATCTCATCTTTGAGTGTATCTGTATTTAGATTTGTGATTTTGTGTGTGTTCTTCACTTTGCATATCTCTTTTTCTCTCTAACAGCTTTTTAATATCTTTTCTTATTTGCCTGTATCTCATTGCCTGTATTTATCTTCATTTACACCCTCTCTCCCATTTTATCTTATCAAAATATATCAAATTAATTTTTTTCTTATTTGCTGAATAGCATTTGGTATGTCCAATTCATTTTAAATTATTAATAGGAAGAGTTTTGTTTGCAATTTTTTAAAATTTAGACCTGTGATTTCTTTGGTATAGGAAATTCTAAGTGAGATAATTCCTTCTACCCATGAAGATCAGTATCTGTTCTGTATTTTATAGCTGTATTTTATAGTAAAGAGCTTTCTGGGCCATTGACATTTACTCAGAGTAATCTACTCAGTATGTATCAGAAGCAGGCCTAGAACCCAGATTTTCCTGACCTCAAGGTTAGCTCTTCATGAGCTACATCACAAAGCCTCTCTAAGATTTTTTAAATATATATTCATCTCTATATATCTATATTCATATAGATATCTATAACTACAAGAAGGCACTTTTAATTATGTGAAATTTGATTGATGCTTTCCTATTAATATTACACTCAATTAAAAAGTCCTCTATCCAATTTAGTTCCATTCAACTATTTTATTAAATGGCTATTATGCGATGAGACTGGGATGAGCCATAAAAGACATGGTCCCTGTCTTTAAGAAGCTAACTCTGTAATGAGTACTGGCATTTACATAACTGTAATATGTATTAGGTAATAAGAACATCTGAGAGATGAATGCATGGCATGCTGGAAAAAGAAATGGACCTGAAGTCAGAAAGGATATATATTTGAATCTGCCTTAGACACTTACTAATTGTATGACCATGGATATCTTCAATCTTTTTATCCATAAAATATAAATAATAATACCTCACTCATGGGATGACTATGAAGATAAAATGAGATAATGCATTTTGAAAACTTTAAAGTTTTATATAAATGGTAACCATTATTCATAAAGTATAAGGCTATAAAATTATTACCAACAGTGGGTAGCAATGAGGCAGTAGTATTTTAGAAGTATTCTAAGGATATGTGGGCTAGGAGACATCCTGAGCAAAGGCATAAAAGTGGAAGGCATAGGTATGTGGAGAGGATTATATTTCAGTGACTGTAGCACAGAGGTGGAATGATTTAAGTTAAAGCTGGAAAAATAGGGTGCAGAAAGATTATGATACTTATGGAATGCCAGACAAAGAATTTGGAAATTAGCTTAGTAAGAAATTAGGAGTAGCTGAATTATCTTTGAACAAAATATCCATGCAACAAAAGGAAAAATAGCTTGGCAATTTTAAAGTTGGATTTAGAGGCAATATGATGCAGGAAGATGTACAAAGAGATTGTTGGAATAATTCAGAGATCTGTCTTGAAGGCCATAAAAGGACAATGGAGAAAAATGGGTTAAGGACATAAGAGATAATGGGAAGGTAAAATCAAGAAGTTTAGTGTAGAAGATAATGACCCATTCAATAGTAAATTTACCAAAGCCAGTTTTCTTAAAATAAAGCTATTTGTAAGACTAAGGATTTCTTTATTTTCCAAAATTAAGAGGGTAAACTATATAAACTTTCCATTATTCTGTTATATAAAGGGATTGTCATCCATCTTTAGTATAGAATTCTCCAAGCTGAGCTCTAAGCTGACCCTCTTTTACCTCAGTATAGGTTGGAGAATTCTCAAAGTCCAAAGGATGTACATTTGTCTAAGGGTAAAAATATATTGCAGGGGTGACAAATATATTGTTCCAATTATCAAGAGTCATCTTTCATAAATGTCAATCGTTATTTAAACATTTCCATCATATGATCACAGAATTAGAGAATCAGAGTTTGGAAAAGTCTTTAGCAGTCAACTAGTCTTTGCATAGGTTGGAAACAGCATTATATATAATCTATTCAGAGCCAAAAAGATTTGGGTCCAAATCATACCCATGACACTAAGTATTTTGTGAGCAAATCTTTTTTTGCCTAAGTCTGTTTCTTTTCCAGTAAAATGGAGATGATAATATTATAGTACCAACATCATAGAATTTATGATACTCAAATAATATACATAAAATATTTTGATCTTTTAAAGTTCTATATAAATGTAAGTTATTATTATTATTATTACAAGACACTTCTAACAAGTCTTTTAATGACATCATGGATTGATGGATCAATACCTGATGTTTATCATAAATATTCAAGAACCCATGGTCAACTCAACTTATAATAAGGTATCAGAGTTGAACTTTTGTGAAAGTATTGAAATAATCTACATTTATAATCTACATAGATCTTTCAAAGAAATTAAAAGTGCTTCCTCATCATGCCTATTTTTCTACTCCTTAGTTTTCTTGGCTATAACTTAAACTCAGGTAACCCTGAGTTTTCCTTCAAGATGTAAAAGGACCTAATCAATCAGTATACAAATATTCTATAAATAACAATTATGTGTCACAGCACTGTAAGAATTTCTAAGGGAAAATATAAAGTTTAAGTGGATGTAGACATTATTATCTATATGGGGATAAAATACAATTGAAGACAAGAATGGGAAAAATTTTAGGCAGGAAAACCAATCATCAAGCTCTTGTGGGTGTCCAGGCATAAGGTGATAAGGGCCTGTTCATGGTGACAAGGAGAGGCTAGAGTTGAAAAATAGACTTTTATAAGATATTATTAATATTTTTGGATATGGTGGGGAGGATTGATGAAAGTAAGGAAGCAAGGATAACACATTGGTTAATCATAATCAAAATGAAATATAAAAACTGATAAGATTTATCTAATTATTTATGAGAAAAGTGTCATGATAATACAAATGGATTCCAGGTAAATACAGACAAAGATGAACAGACGTCCTTTTGAAGGACATTTTCATTTTAAAAATTTTTCTTCATTGACAGAAAGTGATTGGAGTGAGTTATTAAGAGGAACTTTCTGTTCTTTTTTTCTTTCCAATGATTGTAACAAGTACCACTAGTCCCTCTGACCTGAAAGTATGTCCACTCAATGAAATCCAATTCTTCCATATTCTATGCTATGCTAGGAAGCAAAACTTTTAAGACATATAATGGCATACAGAATTATAAGGACTAGATATCAAAAAATAAATAAATTATCTGGGGACCATCAATTTATTGGGGGGTTTTTAAACACTCTTTCAAGCCCAGTTCAAACATAATCCCCTTCAAGAAACCTTCATTGAATTACTTGTTTGGTAATGAGCTTCCCCATGATAACTCATTTTACAAGTTGCTTTCTATCTCACTGATATATACAATTGCACAAAAAGTAAATTATTATTATTATTTTATCTCCCGAATAGATTGTGAAGTCAATTGGGGCAGGAACCACATCTTATCTAAACTTTTGTATCTCTTCTAGAATCAATCACAATATTTAGCCACAGCTGACACTTAATAATGGTTACAGATTGAGTGAGTACTATTTACACTTTAAAGAAAATTCTACTATATTGCCTGATGATTTCAAAAAGTGTTCTGAGTTTCAGTGACATAAACACAGATAGCAATAATGTACTTTTCATGTAATTATATCTATTAATGAGATTCTAAACAACACTATTATGAGGGCCAATATGGAATTATCAATCAGATAAATAAGTGCAGTTTTGGGATCAGGTAAAATGGAATAAGGGAGGATATTCCAGATAAAAAAAAAGATGTGTGAATAAAAAACAAGAACCAAGGATAGAGTCATCCTGATTGTCTCCAGCTTAGAAAACATAGAAGTATACTTCACAAAATTAGGTCATAAAGATATGATGGTGCCAGATTGTGAAGAGCCTTGATAAAAGACTTGATAAAAGCCAGATAAAAGAGTGTGAACCCTACACAAATAGGCAATAGAAAGCCATTGAAGATTTTGAACTGAGGACTGAAATGATGAGATCCATGAGAAACTACCTGGTAAAGGTATGAAAGATGATTTTAAGGAAGAAGTAGAATAAGTCAACAAGTTCATACCTACTATGTATCAAATACTGTTATATCCCTAGGGATAAAAGTACAAAGAATAAAATAATTCTATTCAGAAGTGGTTGGGAAAATCAGGAAAGGTTTCATGAAAAAAGATGGATGATACCTGAGAGGAGTCTTAAAGGAGGGTAAAGAGGTAAAGAGGGAGTGCATTCCAGTAATGTGTGATGGCCAATACAAAGCCATTGAAACTGGAAATGGCATCCCCTGAATGAGAAACAGAAAGAGGATCAATTTGACTAGATCTCAGAGTGAGGGTAATGTTCAATGAGGCTAAAGATTGTATTAGGGATTTAAAGACAAACCAGTTGGGATAATATTTTATATTTGAGTCAAGGGAAGCCACTGGCATTAAAGGAGTAGGGGAATCACATGATCAGAACAGTCAATGGACAGATCTGCATTTAAGGAAGCCCTACTAGGAAGTTATTGCTTGTTAACAAAGAAGTGGCAAGCAGGGTCAATTCTTGAGTGGTGACAATGGGAGTAAAGAATTGGAAACTCAATCAAGAAAGAAATGGAACTTACCAGTTTTCTTATTTTTAAATAAAATGGTAGAATACATAGAGTTCTTAAATATATTAGATTGCTTTTGTTAGTAGTATTTATTATTGACAAAAAGTTGACTTGAATTGGTTATTTTTGCTTAATAGTGCTTATTGTATAATTATTTTACATATTGAAATCACAGACTACACAGTAGCTATTACATAATTCATATAATAAATATCATGTGGTGCTCCTTTGAATTGTAATTTAATTTAAAAATAGATTCAATATACTCCTATTTTTTAATGGAAATTCTACTTTAATCTAAGGATTCAGTTTTCATAATTCCTCCAAATTGTTATAAGGAAAGATTTTATGAAATTAATTTTGGCTCTGGAAAGTTTTATAAGCACACAATACAAGGGAATGATTAAACATTTACAAACTGAAAAAAGTAGCATCTCTCATATAAACCGACTTCTGTCCTCTGACACCTTCACCACCCTGAGCCAGATAGTCATCACTACTTGTGCGATCTACTACTTGTCCTGGACTACTTGTGTAAATTAGGGGCATATACTTCAACAGTTGGATACTCCCTGAGTTCCAGGAATTCCATAAAGTAAAAGATTTGATCAGTTTCTCCTACCCATTTTAATTCCTTTATCTGATGCCAAATATCTCTCCAAATGGGTGAATATGTGGAAACACCAATTTGTATAAAGGAATGGAAAAGGAAATACACAACATTTTTGCATCCAAAGGGTATTTATTGAAGGATATCATTTTCAGCTGTCTAGGGATAGGTATAGGATACTACAGGACTGTATAGCCACATTCACACTGGGATGAAGTTGTAGCAGTTTCCAAGATTCAGTTCATGTGGCAGTTCCTCAAAGAATATGATTTTTCAGATTTTCCTGAAGTATGTTAGAGATTCTCTCTCCTATTGGGATAGTACAGTAATTGGTAAATCAAGGTGTTATATCCTCCCTCTACTTCAAGATCTATCCTTTAGGATATATGAGTTCAGGAATAGGTTGAGGAACATATGAGAATGAAACATTCTTTGAATTACTCAACATTCAGTAATGATATATATATATATATATGCATATATATATAGGTGCTATGGGATTGTATGATACAATATACTATTCAGATTATCTATTATGTTATTATTGGCTGAAAAGGATTCAGCTGGTTCTGAATGAAAGCAAAAAAAGTAAGGGATAATTAACAGTTGTATATATGCCAAAGATCTGGAAAGTGCCAAGAAAATGACATTGGGTTGGTCTCTCAAGGGAATCATCAGATATCTTATAGAGTTCCTTATATTTCCTCCATATCTCCTTAATTTGGACTTCCACATGTAGAATGCTAACTCAGATTCCATAGGAGAACCAGAAGAAAAAAGTCTTCTAAAATATCACAATACTAATGAAATAAAGAACTTCATTTATTAATTTAGCTATGTGTAAATGTGTGTATGCACATATATGCTATAGCAAATATTTGTCCATTTATATCCCTCAGAGTATGGAAAGATAGCACATGCAGTTATGCAACTGCAACATCAAATTCTTATGTTAATAATTAAAAGGGGATATAGAAATACAGAGACCAGATATTACAGAAAGCATTTCAGAAGTTAGTTTACCATCCCTGACACTACTGAGCCTCAGTTTCTTCTGTAAAATGATGGGGTTGAACTCCATGACTTCTAAGGTCCATTTCACCTCTAGATCTCTGATGCTAGCTACTGGACACCTGGGTTTATGGTTAAGAATGGAAATTCCTGATGTTTAATAACTGATAATAATTGAGACAGGTTGTTTGTTTTACAATAATTTGCAATAAAATAGATTCATTTAAATATACTCAGTGGTGAGAATTTAGGTATTAGGCCCTAAAGCTAAGTTTGGTAAAATGGTCCCCTTTCCAACCCATTCCTTTTCCTCTAAAGAATACACTCTTCAGCTGTAAACTTTGATGGAGAGAAGGTTCTAAAAAATTGCAGGAGTATATTATAGGCCTATTGTAGTTCTTTTGTTTTTGTTTTTGCAAGGCAAATGGAGTTAAGTGGCTTGCCTGAGGCCACACAGCTAGGTAATTATTAAGTGTCTGAGACCGGATTTGAACCCAGGTACTCCTGACTCCAAGGGTAGTGCTTTATCCACTATGCCACCTAGCTGCTCCAGGTCTATTGTAGTTCTAACTTACACTGAGAAAACAATTCCCTGAATAATGTTCTTATGGTATGAAGGAGTTAATGAAGTTTTCAAAGGTGCCTAACTTACAGAATGGGAGTAGCTTAGGCACCGTGAAGATTTGGCTCAGTAGCACCTGTGAAACATGAGCTCAGATTAAATGTCCCTTAAAACAATACACTTGGGACCTGGCAGTTGGCATCAAATCTGATTCAGCTCTGAAATGTGGATCTCAGAGCTCAGAGGCCTGGTCCCCACAGTATTTTTAATTCTAAAGGGAGAGCCATAATAACCTTATCATAGTGAAAACACAAATGCTCCAATTCGTATGGGAGTTGGACACCATGGTTTCATTCTGCTCATCCTTCCACAGACTCCTGACGCTATTGCCATCCACCTTCCCTCCCCAAAACCCTCTTTATTTTTCCTTCAAACTTATGCATTCTTTTCTTCTTAAATTGCTCCTCTTTTATTATTTTCACCTTCATCATTTGTCCCAACATTTATGACTGTGTGGTCAAATAAATAAAATGAAACACAGTAACACTGGTCAATGTGGGAAGGACATAGTGTAAAAAAGCATTGACCTTGGAAGGAAGAGACCATGTCCAGGTCTTAGCTTTGACTCTTGCTCACTTCATGACTTTGATATTAGTTGCTAACTGAGCCACAGTTCCTATATCTGTATTTTAAGTTAATAATACTTAGGCTACTTGCTTCACAGAATTATATTCTTAGGCATGCAGCTTAACTTCTCTGAGACTGTTTCCTACCTGTTTCATAGACTGTTGTGAAGAAGATACTTAGAAAACCTTAAAATGCTGGAGAAATGTGAGCTGCTATTTCCAACATCTCAACCTTCAGTGTTGATCAGATCATAGTCAGTCCAGCTATGGAGAGGAATCAATGGTAAAGGCTGACTAGGTTAGACCCCATCTACAAGCTTGACTGTGGATAGATTTTTTTTTAATTCTAGGCCTCCCTAGCTGACCAAGGCTGTAAATGCAATGGACACTCATGGGCTTGGTCCACTCTGATCAAGAAGGAAACTTTGACCTGCTCCATTTCTGACCTGGGCCAGTTCACCCCATTTTGGCCAGACAGGTGGTCCTTTCCTGGAGGCTCACTGTATTGTTGCCAGGTCTGGCAAGGTTCCTGATCAGTTTAGCTTTGCTAAAGCTCAAAATTCTCCAACTCAAATAATCAATCAGCCTCAGCCCCTGCAGTAGTAGGGCCTAAAGCCATGCACTGCTAACACCCACTGTCTATAGGCATGCTGACAGCTAGAGATCCTATCTATTCCCACTCTCTCTTTTTATTGAATGGTATGATTTTTTTCTACATTTTCCTCTTCTAGGTTGGTTTGCAAAGAAAAATAAGAAGAGTAATGTCATGCAACACATAAGCAATCATTTTTTGCAATTAAAATTACCTCATTTATTTCAGTTAAAATTATAATTAGATTTTCCTCTTTGTTGAGGCCATCTGAAACCATAAAAAAATGTGGATTAATAAAAATCAGAATTAAGTAAAATTTAGCCAAAAAAAACAGTGAATCAAGAGCCAATAGATACTTAAACTTAATTTAAAATTAACTTGAGCAACAATCTCCTATCTAGGAGAGAAAAGGAAGGAAATAAGTACTGTGCTAAGGAGTTTACAAATCTTCACAATAATTCTAGGATGTAGGTGCTAATATTAAACACATTTTACAGTTGAAGAAACTGAAGCAGATAACATATGAGTGACATGCTCAGGATTACAAAGTTAAGAAGTGACTGAGAACAGATTTTAACTTGAGGTCCTGATTCCAGCTCAGTGTACCACTTAACTGCCCTGCTTAATAAAGAGCAGATAACAAAAAGTCTGTGTAGTTAATACCATTACTATTTCTCATGACTGTCATTCTAAGTCTTGTCTTCTTGTTTCTCTTAGCCCTTTCCTATGCAGAATAAATGGTAATTAAAATGTGCAGGATGACAAGATGGAGCAAACAGTGCTTGTACCACCGGGACCTGACAGCTTCAACTACTTCACCAGAGAATCTCTTGCAGCTATTGAACAACGCATTGCAGAAGAAAAAGCTAAAAATCCAAAACCAGACAAGAAAGATGATGATGAAAATGGTCCAAAGCCAAATAGTGACTTGGAAGCTGGAAAGTCCCTTCCATTTATTTATGGAGACATTCCACCCGGAATGGTATCCGAGCCCTTGGAGGACCTGGACCCATATTATATCAATAAAAAAGTGAGTGTTCTTGACCAGACCTTTTCTAAGATTACTAACACCTTGTAAACTTTGGATTGTTAGAGAAACAACACATGCTATTGTTGCCATGAAAACTATAGTCTTTTGCTATTTAAGAATTGACATGTTGGCATATTCATTAACAAAGCATAGGATTCATAGTGAACTATGGAACTCTCCAAAATGCATTGTGATGGATATATAAACTAAAAACATAAAAAAGTTTGCTACCTCAAATAGTAGGCAACCTAACATATTAGAAATTATCCCAATAGTTTAGTGCCTTTATGGTTGTCTGATATATTTTCTGTGTGCACAAATGTTGAAATCATTGCAAACTATAAGCATTTTTAATAAATGTTAGTATATTTAGTTTTCTACCTGAGACCTGAAGGACTCTTTATTGTAATCACATTACTTCAGCACTTCAAGGGGATCCATGCTTTCATTCATGTTTGTGGCTTCTCTGCTAATATGGAATACATCCCCTTCTCATTTTAGTGCATAATTTAATGAGTTGCTGTAGCTAAAAATGTCATGATGTTCTGGTTGCTCATCAAGTGATGATCCTCCTAAACTGAGCTTGACTGTTCCTCAGATGACAAGTATCCACAGAGCCACAATGAAGTTTCCCTAGCTTGATAGGAATTGCCAAGAGCTTGCACTTTATCAGAAAAGCCCTTGAGAATTCAGTGTCATCCCCAAACATAAGAAAAATGACAATACATATAATTCGCAAATTAGAATATTTCCTTCTTTTTACCAGAGAAATCTTACTTTACTTGAGAGAATTCATATCTATCTACACACATCAATCAATCAGTGGGAACCATTCAAAGGAAGTGTCTGAAGATGAACTCAAAAGAAAGCTATATAATCTCTTTCCATTTACTATTGTCATGTAAATTGATTAATCATGTTAAGTTTTTGCTTTTTATTTTAGACCTGTTATTTCATTGGTGTAGGTTTTACAATATAAAAAATTTTTTTATTGTTTTTTGAATTTAAAAATTTCCCCCAATCTCGTTTCCCTCCCCTCACCCCCCACAGAAGGCAGTCTAATAGTCTTTACATTGTTTCCATGCTATGCATTGATCAAATTGAATGTGTTGAGAGAAATCATGTTGTTAAAGAAAAAATAAAATATAAGAGATAGCAAAATTACTTAATAAGATACCTTTTTAAAAAACAAATTAAAGGTTATAATCTTTGGTCTTTGTTTAAATTCCACAATTCTTTCTTTGGATACAGATGTTATTCTCCATTGCAGATTCCCTAAAACTGTTCCTGATTGTTGCCCTGGTGAATGACCAAGTCCATTAAATTGATCATCAACCCCATGTTGCTGTTAGGGTACAATGTTCTGGTTCTGCTCATCTCTATAGCATCAGTTAATGCAAATTCTTCCAGGCTTCTCTGAATTCCCATCCCTCCTGGTTTCTAATAGAACAATAGTGTTCCATAACATACATATACCAAGTTTGTTCAGCCATTCCCCAATTGATGGATGTTCACTCAATTTCCAATTCTTTGCCACCACAAACAGGACTGCTATGAATATTTTTGTACAAGTGATGAAAAAAAAAAACTCTTTCTTCAATGAAGATGAACAAGCCTTCTACAATTCACAGTCTTAGAATAGCCTAGAGCATTGACAAGTGACTTGCTCTTAATCACTTAGTATGTGTCAGAAATAGTACCTGCACCCAGAGATATTTTTCTGACTCAAAAGATAATCCTGACTTGATGGCACACTTCTGCTTCTCATTCGCCAAAAGTATTAGTAAATTTATTTAATTTTATGGTCTTTCATAAGTCATAGGTTCTAGTAAACAGAAACTACAAGTACAAGGAAATTGGTAATAAAGCAAATGAGGCTTTTTTCTGTTGTAATTCATTCATGCCTTTAAATGAAAGAAAAACTTTGAAAAAATCTTGTTTTACACCAACCCACTCTTCCCCTCCCCACCTCTCCAACTCCCCTGTATCTACCCCACCTCTTCCACCCTCTCTCTTTCTCCCCTACCATTCCCATTTCCCCTCTCCCCCCCACCCCACACCACTGTACATTAAGTAAATTCCTGCCTGCTGAGCCAACATGTTGCTTTGAGATTGTATCCTTTGAGGTTGGGACTCTGGTACCTCAGTAACAACAGGGTTAATGTCTCACTCACTTGTGACTGGCAAATTCCATACAGAATCAGAACTGAACACTAGTTTAAAGCAAGTATATTTTTTACCATGAAATTTTCACACAAAATGAGGGGATACTCATTGTCTGTAGTTTTTAATTTCATGTATTTACATTTGTAGTAAACTACTTTGCTATCAAATCATGGTAGTTAAGACCTTATCAATTTTATAACTCCTCTTTTTTAATCATTAGTATGGATAACCAATTTCACCATTAAAATCATTTTTTGTCAGTAAAGTTAACATGACCACTAAAAAGCCAAAGTCCAAATTAAGCCGAGTACATTTTCATGGTTATTTAAGTCCTGGGAGTATTAGAACTCAATATTAAATAATTAAGTTCTGAACAATTGAATTTTTAAAATTTATGTTTATTTAAATGTTGACTTAGATATTTAAGACATATACTCTATATAATTCCAAAAGCCAGTTTTTTTCATTTTGTATACAGTATGTTTTATATATTAAATGACTTTGTGTTTTGTGAGACCCTTCCTTCCTTTCCAGCCCTCTACTACTCAAGAAGCCCTATTTCAGACCAATACAGCAAGACAAACATTAACTCTTTACTTTTCACTAGACACAAACTTGGATTCTCCAATGTTACGCTATTTCACTGTATCTCTGTCAACCATAGTGGATACTCCCTCCATAATCAGACATGAAATCCATCTATGACAGCTTTTCATATATACCATTGTCCATATCCTTCTATAAAATCCCTGTCAGAGGGGCGGCTAGGTGGCATAGTGGATAAAGCACTGGCCTTGGAATCAGGAGTACCTGGGTTTAAATCTGGTCTCAGACACTTAATAATTACCTAGCTGTGTGGCCTTGGGCAAGCCACTTAACCCCATCTGCCTTGCAAAAAACCTAAAAAAACAAACAAAAAAAAATAAAATCCCTGTCAGTAATGCCATCTAATAGGCTGAGAGCCTTCCTCATATTTTTCTTACCTTGTGATTGATACCAGTGGAGCATTCAGTCTATTCACCATTTATTTCTCAGTTTTACTCCATGACTTTGCCTCAATTGACTGAAAAAAAATTGGAACCACCATTACCCAAAACAACTGAAGAAAGCTGGCACTTACCAAATGTGCTGTTCTCAAGATTATATAACAACAAATTAACATTTAAGAAGGAACAAGTTCATTTTTGTGCATAATTTAGAAACTATATTCACTCCAAGGAAAATTCCTTTTAAAGAAGTTTTTCAGAGGAATACCCTGAAAGGATATTCCCATTAATAATATGGCAATCAGTAGACTTAAAAGGCCTGAATGAAGTTTCAGCCTTTCCAGAATGTTTAAAATAAGGATTTTGAGATCATTTGGTCATCCAACTTGATTCTGGGACTGGAACTGTTTCTACTTACTTTTATAGATAAGCTCAATTTCTTCAATTCCTTCTATTTTTGTCTATAGGTACATCCTTTGTGAACAATCAATAAAAAGTCAGTAAAATAGTTGATCAAAATAATAAAGGGTATATGTTTAGAAATATGTAATTATGGTGTTGGCATAATATTTTGCATGTTAAAATCCTTTTGTATCTGAAGTGATATACACAGCTCATCTAAAGTGCAACTATGGCTCATGTAGGTAAGTTTATATTATGTTGCTAAATAAAGTTAACATTTGCATTTTCTTATTTTAACATTTTCACCTGTGATAGTTTTCTTGAATTCTTATTTACCAATCTCTGCATCACTCTTGAACTGTTTTATAGAGTTATTTTATTATTTTTTATAAAACCTATCTTTCTCAAGTTATTTTTCCTTATTAAAGTTGGAATCTTGACAGTATCTTAACCTTTAAAATTTGATTTCAGTTTTTTTTTTTTGATGAGTAAATTTTTTGGATGTTGGATATCCAAAATTGACCTCATGCTTTTTATCAAAGCCCAACAGTAGGCACAGCTGAAGAGCCATCAGAGCTCTTCATCACTTGTTTATCTGAAAGGTTTAGAATGGCGCAGCTTATGACCAATGAAAATGATATGAATTCTGATATTCCCAGCTAGTACTGACATGGTAGTGGTGGTGGGAGGAAATTCTTCTTCAGAGCGAAGGAGGCAGAAAAAGGACCAAAGAGATGCAGTTCTATATGTGTTAGCTTTCTCCAAGACTTGAGTTAAAATGAATAACATGTCATTGATATCATCACACTAGATTAACTCTCATTCCTGATTATATTATGAATGAGAAAAAGTGGTTGTATTTTGGACACCATGGCAGAATCCAACATGTATTGTCTGAGAATGAACTTTAATTTGTAGCTAAGGAATATAAAGAATTGGGACTGGCACAAATCACACTAGAGCATTTATGATGTTCTACAATCAATGTCACTTTAAAATTTATTACTATTACCAGTATAACTTGCGCCTGTGTCTTTTTAATTTGTGCAAATTATGTAAGTTCCATGCCCCTCGCCCCCCAAAATATTACCACTATTAAAATGATTTAAGCCATCATCAGTGTGACTGCAATGGTATCTGGTCTTGATAGGGATTTTTTCATTCACATTCTTATCAGAGAGAAACTGTGAAAACTTACCTGATCCACAAAAGATTTAGGGCTTGAAAAGCATAATGTAAGAGCAAAGACATAAAATAAGGGCCAGAAGGCTATATATACATATATGTATATATGTATATATATATATATATATATGAAAATTAATCCAGTAATACTCAGAACTTAGTGTCAAACTTCATTTTCTTTTATGCTAAATAGAAAGATTTTAGTTACTAAAAACATTTTTTCTGGTGACAATCTACTCATAGCTCTCCTGTGATTGAAAAACTTGATTTTTTTTAACTTTTTATTTTTAGTGAATTTCCTTACCTGCTGCTATTTGTTAGAAAAGTCTTTTCTCCTTTTTCTCATATGCTTCTGGAAATTATAGATGAAGCATTAATTTCATGAAAGGAAATAGATTTAATAATATGTTATTATGTAGGAAACAGAGTAAGATGTCTGAACTCTACAGTTTTTTTATGAGCAAGGTTGTTTTAATATTTAGAAAATTTTCATACATATTAAATTATATTATTCTCTTTGTTGTAGTAGAGATTATTTCTCATACTGTTTTATATAAACATCTCTTTTCTGGCCTTCTTTATCAGCAAACTTGCAAAGGTGCCCATTTCAAATCTAATAGTAGGTAGAGCATAAATATAGCAGTTAGACAGACTTTTTTTTAAAGTAAATTCAAAGAAGTAGCAATTCTACCCTGCTGCCTCTTGTAGTTGTTCTTTCTTTTACAGTAGAGTTTCAATTGTTTCTTATAGTTTTAATTTTATTTTACCATGAAGAATATTTAATAAAGTAGGAAAAGAACATAAGGAGTGATATCTGGGATCATACAAGAAAGGTACTAACAGGTTTTCCTATCCTCCAATGACAATTCTTTTATTGCCTCATTAGGGTTCTTAATTGTCCTAATCTATTTGGACAACTGAACATATTTAATCTTTTGTGCATAATTCTCATTTTGAAGATATTTGGGAGGTCATATATCAGATCAGATAAATATCTAATCCTTCATCTTTTGGGATATATGACTAAGTAATCTTATTACCACAGAAAATTCTTTTTTTTTTAGATTTTTGCAAGGCAATGGGGTTAAATGGCTTGCCCAAGGCCACACGGCTAGGTAATTATTAAGTGTCTGGGACCGGATTTGAACCCAGGTACTCCTGACTCTAGGGCTGGTGCTTTATCCACTTCGCCACCTAGCCACCCCCCACAGAAAATTCTAAGAAAGAAAATGCACTCCTTGAAATTCCATAATGGGGAACTCCAAAAGAATAAATTCTTAACATTGTGACACAATGTCCCTAGGCCATGGAGATTAAATCACCCTTTGCTAAAAGTCCTAAAGACTAGCTTTTTGCCAAGGCATCTCTATATTATGCTAATCAGGGAAGAGGACAGGAGTATCAGGTGATTCCACTGCAACCATTAAATACCATTATTGACTGCTTCCCTTTGTGGCTCTAGTGAGCCCTTAAGAAGTGCACCTAAAAAAACCGATGTAAAAAATGACTCTAAAAGAGATGCTTGTAAATTTTCTACTTTTGTCAGATCACCCTTGGAGAAACACCTTTGCCATTAGGGTGTTGATACCACATTGATCTGTACTTTGACACTTGTATAACAGTCCGTAGCCTCCATTATAATTTAAGAAAATTCTTTTGTACACCTTCACGATTCCTTGAAAAGACTGACATTGAACAACAAATAGTTGTACATGGTGCAACATCCATAATTTAATTTTCTTTATCTGATATATCCTCCTATATATCTTGATGCAAAGGATAAATGCAAGTCTTAAAGTTTCACTTCATGAGTATTCAGTAGCATTGGTTCCTCTTGTTGAATTTGGAATAGGTTATTTTCAGAGATGAGAACCCTTGGAAGTCTCTGGCCAGTCCTCTACAACAGTACACTTCAGGACAATCTGAGTAATACACTCTATCTTTTCAGCCTGATCGTTTACTTAGGAGAGAGAACGGGACTTTGGTTTAAGTAAAAGCAAATGGAAAGTAAAAACCTTCCCAATAACAAATTTCTTAAATTAAATTGAAGTAAATGAAAACCCACAATTAGAAACATGGGTGTCTGGCAAGTTCTGTGTTACAAACAAGTGACCAAAACTATAATTATTGCAGCAAAAAATGCAAAATGGATTTACAAGACCTCCTAGTGATTTTAAGGGGGAAAAAATCAAAAAGTTCTTTCCCCAGAATGATTCTGAAAAATCAATATGTATTCTTGGCTGAAATATCTTAGTAGCATCACATAAGAAGATGGGCCCTTCAGAAAGTTATACCAAGTAGCCTAAACTATGCTATATTTCATTAGTTTATTCAAATATCATAATTAAACTTGGGCCCCCACAAGGAGTTTTTTTTAATAAATAATACATGTGCTTAATAGAGGCTAGGCAAAAAATAAGGTGATCACTACCCTGAACCTTATATTTATCGCCTCTCTGTCAGGAAGTAGATAGAATGTTTTATCAAAGATCCTCAGGAATTATGGACAGTCATTGTTTTGATGATAGTTTTTATAGCTTTCAAAATTGTTTTACAATGTTATTTATATAAATTGTTCTCATTTTATTCTTCATCAGTTTATAAAAATTTTGCAAATCGTTCATGCTCATAATATTGACGTTAGATATAAATCATTCTTCATTCTGAATTAGTTTGTAGGCCTTTTTCATGTCTCTTTTTTGAAATCATGTTTTTCAGTTTCTTATGGCACAGTAGTCTTCCATCACATTCATATACCATAGTTTATTTAGTCATTCCTAAATAGATTTAGTTTTCAATTTTTTTGTCCCCTAAAAAGAGTTACTACAAATATTTTTATACATAAAAGATTTTTTTCCCTGTTTGTTGTATTTTGACTTTCAGTAGTGTAGGTAGGTCAAAGAACATATACTATTGAGTAATTTGAGGGGTATAATTCCAAATTGATTTCTAGATTGGTTTTACCTTTCACAGATTTGTCTATGGGGCATTGTTGTGCCTGTTTTCTTCTTCCCTCTTTTTTTTTTTTGGACGTCTTTGCCATTCTTTTTTTTTCTTTAGGTTTTTTTTTTTTGGCAAGGCAATGGGGTTAGGTGGCTTGCCCAAGGCCACACAGCTAGGTAGTTATTAAGTGTCTGAGGCCAAATTTGAACTCAGGTACTCCTGACTCTATCCGCTGTGCCACCTAGCCGCCCCCATCTTTGCCATTCTTATGTGAATGAGGAAGACATTCTGAATTGTTTTAATTTATAGTTCTCTGTTAGTAAAATGGATCGTTTTCAAAATATGACTATAAATAGCCCATTTATTTACTAGACTGTTCATATTTTTTGCCTATCAATCATTGGGGAAATGGCTTTTATTCATTCAAATTCAATCACTTTATATTTCTTAGAAATGATATATTTGTGAGAAATATAAGGCAAATATCCCTCTGATGTTAGCTTTATTGGGTTGTTTGTGCAAAACTTTTTAATTTTATGTGAACAAAATTATCTACTTTATCTCGTGTTTGGTGATAAATATTTCCCTCTCCATAGAATTAATAGATAATATTTTCTAAGTAATTATTAATTTTATTAATCATATTAACAAATAGTTAATAAAAGGAATCTGTAGCACTCTCAAATACCAAAGATCTAATAGATGATATTTTCCATGTTTCTCAAATTTATTTAAGGTTTGATCTTTTATATTTAGGTCATGAACAAGTTTGGCATTTATCTCCAAATGTGAGGTCATCTTGTTAAATAGAATGATACTGACTTCCCCCTTAAAACATTCAGTTCTTTAATTAATAAACATTTATTAAACATACTGAGAAGGCACTAATGAGAATTGGGTAAGTCTTCTTGTACAAGCTGGAATTTTGAATGAGATTTGAAGGAAGTCAAGGAGTGGAGGGGGGAAAGAATACCTAGCAGGGGGAAGACAGCAAAAATGTATGGAGTTTGTATTATCTTGTAGGAAGAATATCAAGGAAGTCAGTGTTACTTGATTTCAGAGCGTATGGCAAAGGAGTAAGACTTTAAAAGCATTAGAACACCTTAGGAACTCTGTGGACAGATCCCTACACTCAGGCTATTCTAGTGATATAAATGTTTTGGATGGTATTTATAATGGAATAATTCCTTTCTTTCCCAAGGCTCTTTTGCACTGTATCCTTTCAAGGACTAGGCACTTCCAAAAGGACAAAAAACTTAGAGAAATTCCAATGGAATAAAAATAGAAATATTCCACTGCCTCATCCTTTGATGTATTCAACACACAATACAATGCTTTATTTTATAGTCCTTGAATTTAGGCCCTAATTTTAATTAAAATAGAATGAATATTCAATTTTTAGATCACTGCACATTTTTCCTCTCTGACCTGACTTCAATAGTAGATTCAATACCACCAGTAGAAGATACCCAAGTACAATGGCTGAAGTTTTTTTCTCATTAGCAATTCTTATAAAGTTTAGGTAAAAGAAGAGGCTTAAACTAATGTCTAAAATAGTCATTCAAAATAGCATAAGGGGTTAATGTATTGCTTAAATTTAGAAAAGGGAACCAATCATTCAAGAAGCTATAAGCCTAAAAAATTACTATTTCTAATGTAGAAAGGAATATGGGGAAAATTACAACCTAATTATTTCCTGAAAATAATGAAAAAGAAAAATAGAATTAGGCAGTAAACTAATTTTGAAAAGAAGAAAAAAAGAAAAACAATTTTGTGAGAAAGAAATCCTACTAGAAAAAAGTGCAATGCCATAGATAAAGCCTCAGACTTAAAATGAGGACTTAAATTCAAACATTGACTCTGTCATCTAATTAGATGGCAAAATGAATAGAACCAGGAAGGCCTGAATTGAAATCTGCCCTTAGACACTATCTATGTGACCCTGAACAACTCACAACTTCTATCTGCCTAAGTTTTCTGAGCTATAAAATGGGAAATAATAGTAACACTTAACCCCTCCAGGGTTCATGTGAGGATGAAATGAAATAATATTTGTAAATCACTTAGCATATATAGATTTTTTAATAAATAAATGCATATTTCCTTTCTCCCTTGGACCAACTACTTACCCTCCCTAAGCATTTCCTCATCTGCAAAATGAGAAGACTTTAGTCTCCTTCCAGCTTTAAATATATGATCCCAAGATAATGATCTGATATCATTTTTTGACTTATTAACAAGCCAGGTAAATATAGGAAAAGTTTTAGTTAAATAAAGCAAAGCAGAACAAAAATCATGATATTAGTAAACCTTTGATTCTATCCTTTATGATATGATTATCAATATTCAAAATTTGCAAATAGATTGATGATTTCATTAATTTGGATAGTCCCTCCAAAAACGACAAATTAAATCTATACATTCTTTCTCATCCTATGAGCCCATGTCTATCTACTTCCTCTTCCATAAGCTTGTTCCTCCACCCTAGAGGCATCCTCATTTTTTCCTAAAATCACCAAGATGAAGGCATGGAAGTTGTCCAGCAGCAGGTACTCCAATAAAACAAGCATTTTAAAACACCTGCTATGTGTAAACCACTATACTAATCACATAACAGATACTATCTCATTTGATCCTCATAATAACCTTACTAGATAGGTGTTACTGTCCAGGAAACTGAGGTTAGGCAATTTGATAAGGATCACACAATTGGTTTGTGCCTGAGGCTGGATTTAATCTTATGACTCCTAGACTCTAGGTCCAGCACTCTAATCACCTCATCACCTAGCTATCTCTAAACATTCTTTACCCAGATTTTCTTTGAAGCTATTTTTTTTGTTTTACATTGCACATGTTCACACTCATCACTCACTTCTACATTGCTCTCTTGAGATTTTATTTTAAATTCTTTAGAGACTATAGTGTTTTATGAATAATTGCCCCATAACAATACCAAGATAACCTGGTATTAGAAAGACTAGCTTTTGTCCCTCAGAGAAGTTGGGAATCATTAAAGGATACTCATCAATAAATTAGGGAAATATCTGAACCACACATCTTTTAAATGGGACACACACACACACACACACACACACACACACACACACACACACACAATGGACAGCCCACTTTAATTGAGGCAGCCAGGTGACATAGTGGATAGAGCATAGGTCCTGGAGTCAAGGAGCTGAGTACAAATTTGGTCTCAGACACTTAATACTTATTTAGTTGTGTGACCTTGGGCAAGTCACTTAACCCTGATTGCCTCACATCAAGGGCCACCTCCAGTTATACTGATTCATATCTGGCCACATATCTGGAGGAGAAAGTGAGGTTGATGATTTAGCATAGCACCCCCTTCACTCCAATTCACATGCTTGTCATGGCATTACCTCCTTGATGTTGTGATCTTCTTCAAAAATGAAGGACAGGGGGCAGCTAGGTGGCACAATGGATAGAGCACCAGCCCTGGAGTCAGGAGTACCTGAGTTCAAATCTGACCTCAGACATTTAATAATTACCTTACTGTGTGGCCTTGGACAAGCCACTTAACCCCATTTGCCTTGCAAAAACTGAAAAAAAAGACAAAAATGAAGGACAAACATTGTTACTTAGTTGGGCAAGTCACAGCCCCATTGCCTTGCAAAAAATAAAAAAAATCACAAACAGTGGAGTTCAATGGAAAGAAGAATCAGTGAGCAGGAACAATATATATAGATGATTTATTAGGAACTTTGGGTAGGGCAGGATAGGAAGATAATTGCCATTAAAAATAATTTACTTTCATATACTTCCCATTTTTTCTTTTATTTCAGACATTTTGGTTAATTTTCCCATTATCTATTTTTTTATCATTGCTTTGGATTGCTTTTGGACCCCCTTGGATCCCACTTACTCAAATCTTCCCATACTTACGCAAGGTACAAAAACATCTTGTTTATGTTTGACCATCAAAATTAAAGCAAACTTTATTGATGCTGACCTTTCTTTTTGGCTTGATCCCTTCCCTCTGGCATCATGCCTCAAGAGGTGTCCACAAGACCTTCAAAAATTATCAAGAGGTTGTGGCTAAATAAAGCAAGACAGAAGTAAGATTGTGTTTTAAATAGGTAGACATTTCTAGTAGGATGCTATTATATTTCCCATTGTCCTTTCACCTAAGATTTTGGCCACATTCTGGCAAATAAAACCAGTTTTTATTTAATATATATCTTTGAAACATTTCTATGTAAATTTTTATGAATCTAATTATATTTCAAAGATAATATAAAATTTTGCAATTTGAAATAGTGTAGTAAATCCAGGAATTTGAATAATGTTACAAATTGATCTGTTCTTTAACTCTGATTTTTATATATCAGACTTGGAACTTGCTATATCAGTACTGATGTTTTAGCATATGCTTAGAACTAAAAGGGAATTTAGAGATAATCTAATCCAATGTTCTTATTTTATAAAGAAAGAAGCTAAGGCTCTGAGATGATGAAGTCATTTACCAAAAAAACTGCAGAGAATTTGAACTGAGAACCTGTGAGCCCTTCATTCAACGTGTACTCAATTTGACCTTTTTCTGTTTTTAGCACAGTAAAATCTTGGATCAGGAAAGGAAGCCAGTTCAGTATTTAAAAAAAAAAACCCGTCAGATGACCTGGGTTCAATTCTCACTTTTTATGCTTCCTACTTGTGTGACCAAGATCACTATTTAACTTCCTTGAAACTTAGCTATAAAATGATGGGGAAGTCCTTTCAATCACTAGGGCTAAGAACTTTTTCTTGTATGAGCCTTTCCTTGTCTATAAAATTCCTGAAAAACCTTAAGCAATGATATCAGATCCCTATATAATTTGTCTTTCCTTTTATCTTCTTATCACCTCTACCACCCATCCTTATTTGAAGAAATCAGTGCCTTATAGCCTATATCTTCCAAAGAGCTGATCAAAGGCAAAGATACTCAGAGCAGTTCTTACCATTTGGAAATTGAGTTTTTTCTTTCTGAGAACAAATACAACACCAATGCTTAAGATAGGTGAAGAAATAGCAGAAGGGGGAAAAAAAAAGATTTTTCTTGTTGAATCTTTTCAGTCATGTATTCGTGACCCCATTTGAGATTTTTTTTTGTAAAGATATTGGAGTCATTTTTCCATTGAGGAACTGAGGCAAACAGACTTAAATGACTTGCCCAGGGTCATAGAGTTAGCAATTTTCTGAGGCTGAATTTGAACTTATGAATATCACTCATCTTGCTTTTAAGCTCATTGCTTCATACGCTGTGCCACCTAACTCTCCCTCCCTCTCCAAACAAATGATGTGTTAAATAATTTTAAATGGGATTGTACTTAAATTTTAGAAATTCTCCGACTTAAATTCCATTAATTCAAGATTCTGAAAATTAGGTAACTGTACAGTAAGGGGAATATGTGGGCACTACTACAAAGAGACAAAATAACTAATTAAAGTACATTTTAATTACTGGAATAGAACTTTGTGAATTACATTTATATGATATTTTAAGGCTGAGAAAATATTTACCTCACAGCAACAGTAAGATACTGGCTGTTACAAGTCTTTTCTTTTGTGTATTCATGCTTCTAAGTCAAACTTCCCTCCCTCCCTAACCTCACCCCTTCTCTCAGAAGATGACTTTACATGCTCTTTTATCAAAGAAATCAAAGCAATCCACCAGAATAGCTTCATCTCCCCCCATTCAAATCACAAAACCTTTCCTCATCCTCACCTGCTATTGTCTGCTTTGCCCTTCTCTTTGCCAAGACTAATTCCTCTACTTGTGTCTTCTGCTTCTACCAGGAACTTACCTTATAAATTCAGATGACTATAAATTAGTCATCTCTTATTTTGAATTTCCCCCTATCTACAGGCTACTTCCCTGCCTACCACTATTTCCATTCCTCCTACTAGTAATAGTAATAGTCATAATTATAAAAGATATAGTTTTGCTATAAGAAATTATAGAAAGGTCTCTGTTAAAGTACACAGACATTGATCAATTCAAATGTTACAAGGAAAAGATAGAAACTGTGCAACACAGCATAGCAGGTTGCAAAAATTGCTAAACCTCTCAATATTTTTAAGATTTCATCAAGTGACCAAAATTATGTATGAAAATTATATATAATTAAGACTTCACAACCTTCACAAGCTAACAGATAACACATTCTCATATTATAAACGCAAACTCCACAATATCCTTGAAATTTCACCAAATAAAAATACTCTAACTGGAGCAATATGACAGATAAAACAATGACCCATAATAATTTCTAAACATTTTAAAAAAGATTTTGACTCAGGTAAGATGCATGCCCTTCAAACCACACAGAAGGGAAAAAACTCTTAAAATACAGAAACTTGGTGAAAGAAATTAAAATCTGGTAATCCTATTTACTCCTAGAGTTGTCCTTAGAATGATTTCAATGAGCCCAAAGATGAGTTTAACATTAAAGTACATATATTATTCAATTACAAAAAAATTCATGGTCAATTCTAAGACTTGGATGATTCTAACAGCTTCCCAGTTGGTAACAGGACCAAGGGGGCTAAATTATTTTGTGTAAATCATGAAAGCAGTAAACTTCATAAGTGAAATTTGAACCCAGACTCTCTGAATTCGGAAACAAGGTTAGTTTTGCTGAATTGGGCTCCTTCCTGATTTAGTGTACCATAAATAGAGTCAATTTTTTTTTCCCTCTCCAATCCATTCTCCTCAAAGCTGAGGTAGTCTGATCACCTTGCTCTAAAAACTCCCAAAACTTCTTAAAACTACTGCCTCATGTAATTAAGGCAAACACCCCAGCCCAGACTTTAAAAATCTCCACAATTTTGCTCAGTCTTCCCTTTCAAGTCGTATTACATATGGCTGGCTCCCTTCCAGCCAGAATGGACCTGACTTCACAGGTTCACTTGGTCTGAGTTTCATTCCCAGAATCTACTCTCCTCATCTCCCCATCTCTAAATCCTTATCTCCCTTCAGATCTCAGCTCAGAGGTCACCTTCTTTATCAAACCTTCCAGTTGCTAGCATGTGTATTTCCATCTTCCAGTTACCTTGAATCATCCCTGTATTTGCCTATATTATTTCTACATTCTATAATAGTCTTTTTAGAGCAGCAAGATGGCACAGTGGATAGAGTACCTTCCTGAATTCAAGTCAAATTTCAAATATTTCCTAGCTGTGTGACCCTAGGAAATTCACTTAACCCTATTTGCTTCAATTTCCTCACCTGTTAAAATCATCTGGGAAAGGAAATGGCAAATCATTCTAGTATCTTTGCCAAGAAAACCCCAGTGCCTGAATAAACTGTCTCTTCAGATTTCTCAGTAATTAAAGCTGACTTAACTTTGCCTCCCTTCTCCCTCCCCCTCCTCTAATAAATCTGAATTAGGTTTTTTACTACACTTACTGTTAAATAAGGGAAACACTGGGAGTCAGATCTAATAATTGAAAAAGATTAGAAGTCTTAGCATATTTAACTAAATCTAAGATACAGTGCCAGGTTTTTTTGTTGATGTTTTGTTTTGTTTTTCTGAGGCAATGTACCCAAACTCCCATGGGTAAAGGCATTGTCACCACATTAAACAGCACAAGTTGGTTCATGTCTCTTACTGCACAATGATCTCAAAAGGTATTTTGAAGATAGAAGTAGTGAATGGAAAAGGTTAAAAAAAAAGAGAGAAAGAAAGACAATACTCATATCTATAAATCTGGTTTACAGTCATGCACAAATGTCAAACTTCCTCTGCTCTAAATAGCATCTATTGAAGCTTTCTTTATATTCTACAATCTCATTCCAAAAAGAAAAAAAAGAGAAAGAAATGCACAGTGAAGGATTGGATTTAGTTTGCCTATATTCACTGAGTAAGCAAAATTGTAATGTAAATGCTACATTATTTGTCCAGGAGATTCTCAGTAAATATTTGTGAGTGATTCCTCTATCTTTATTTAGAAAATTATGTGGGGGGGGAAGAGTAAATCATTAAACTGAACTCTTTCTAGAAGAAACCCTTGAAAAGAATTAAAAGAAATACATATGTGTAAAGTCAATAGAGACACTATCCCATTATAAAACTTTCATATATAGTCATATATATGTATATATATATATATTAAAAGACCAGAAGAGAGCTATTTTAGCTTCTACTTTTAAAACATGAACTCTGAGATACACTTTTTGAAGACTGAATAAAATAAATTTAACTAAAATAGAATATTCCCAGTTCTTAGGACAGTGCCAATACTCAATAAGTGTTTAATAAATGCTTGTCGATGATTTGTTTCTTTTAAAGCTTCCTTTCAATTTTAAAATGCTGTGAATAATCATTATTTTACCCTACCCCCCAAAAGGAGTGCTACACAGAGACAAAGGTTTTTTCACATGTACACACACACACACACACACACACACACACACACACACACACACACCATCCCTCACTCCCATGCCTCTGTCTGAAGATGAGGTAAGGTATTTAGAAAAGAGGCCTACAAATCTGGATCTTCTTATCACTTCCTTGATTTCATCTATTCAAGGCTTATTGCTCAAATGAAACACAATTTGTAAAAATCAATTTCATTCACTTTTATTGAAAGAATATAGAACATACATGCAAGGCAACACAGCTTGGGATATTAAGTTATCCTTATATATTTTGACAAGTTTTGAGTCTTTCTTCTCTACTGCAAGAGCACTGCATGAAATGAGGAGTCAGATGGGATTTGAATTTTGTCATGTAGCTCAGAAATCCAAATACATAACTCAGCACTCCAGGACATCTGAGACTCTCCAAGGAATTTTGGTTCCAGAAATCGATGATTGGATTTCACCCATCTAAGTGAAGAGTGGATTTTGTTGTTTTATTCTGCAACACATTGAAATAATATTTATTTCATAAGCCTTGGTGGTAGAATTTCTCTCAGGATAAAAATAGTTCTTGTTCTATTGAAAATTCTTTGGAATTATTTTTTTTATATCCAAAGGGTAAAATTTGGTACCACAATAGAGGTAAAATTAATGTGAGTTTTTTTTAAATAATTATCAAAGCCTATATGGATTTAAGAACTTCCTAACTCTTTCATATACATTTACCATCCTAGTACCAAATTTGCTTATCTCCATGGACTTGGTAGAATAGGATGAAAGAAAAAAAAATACTAACTCCAAAGTATAGACATACTACAGAAAGCAGCAGGTAAGTAAGGTTGCCAGATTTCTTCTACAAGCAAAAAGTTGTTGTGGTTCTATATTCATAGAACATATGGAAAATGTGTGTCTTATCCTGCTAAATGAAGATAAATCATGATGGCAAATTTAGGATGTTCAAATTAATTTCTGAACTGCTTATTCTTTGATACTCTCCTGTCATGTTCCTTTCTTTACAGACTTTTATAGTATTGAATAAAGGGAAGGCAATCTTCCGATTCAGTGCCACTTCTGCCCTGTACATTTTAACTCCCTTCAATCCTCTTAGGAAAATAGCTATTAAGATTTTGGTACATTCATATCCTTTTTCAATGTGTTGATTTCAAATGTCATTCTCTGACATCTGCTCTTTGTAGATGTGTTTTCAAATTTTTTTCCCAAATAAGTTTGAGAGAAGTTCTCAATTCTTTTGGGTTGGCTAATATAATAGGTTATTTGTCTTCCAGAAGGCAATGGGTTCCAAATTTGGTCACATAAATACCAGAGAAATAAACAGAACCTTTAGAAGTTACATTTGACTCATAAACTTGTAATATGAGTGTGTTCAGAAATTATAGCTTTCAAGGCAAAAGATTTTGTTTGTTGGTTGTGGACCTGGACCTATGATAGGTCAAGTCCCAGTTTTATCACTTATTACCTATAAGACCTTGAGTGAGCTACATAACCTCCTTAAGCCTTAGTTTCCTCAACTTCAATTGCTAGATGTAGAAATTGCTAGGATGTAAATCCCTTTGACTGAAATCCATTGATTAACTATTCCTCAGTAATTTTCAGTCTTATGCTGGTCTATAGTATGGAATTTCCTGGGGACTGAATAGTAGAAGATCCAGAAGTAAAACCTGAACTCCTCTCTTTCTGACTATAAGACTGATGTCTGACTGACTCTCTAGACACTATACCAAATTACTCCTCAGAATTTGCTAACACAAATTTTGTGCAAGATTATGCTATCTGTTTTACCTTTGTGGGATGTTTATCATTGTTGCACAAAGTTTGTCTTAATCCTGGCATGTCACAAAAGTCTTTGTATAGTTTTAAGCCTATCTGGACAACTAAAGCTTTTGCTAGTAAGAACCTTTCTATTAAATCTTTTTGTATTCCTTTGGGAAAACTCATTCTCTTTAGTCCTGAACATTTGTCTGATAGAGGTTTATTGTCATTCATTTCAGTGGTTAATTTCTTAACATAGAATTATAATAACACAACTGGGAGAAACTTTAGAGGTCAGTTTCCCAGTTTTTCAATCAATTTTCAATCAATAACAAAACAATTAAAATCTCCACAAAATTAAAAAAAGAAATATTTTTAAAACTTGTCTTAGTTCATTTCTTAATATGTAATTCCTTTCTAGCTCTCAATTTCAATATCAGTAAAAAAGGAGGGGGTTTATTAAATGACCTCTAAAGTCCCATCTTTAAGTTTATGATCCTATAGTATTCACATTAAACATTCATTTTAATTTTAAAACTTATGACTGTGTGATTTTATGGGTTGCAAAAATATATATTTCATAAGGGTATTAAAATAACTTCACAATTATTTAGTTCATGTTGAGGGGAATATGGATGCCAATGGTTCTCTTTCGATAATTCAGTTCTTGGCGCCATCAAGTGGCCATTTTATAAAAATTATTTTTTTCTCAAAAATCCAAATACAAAATGGTAGATAAAAAAGTATTGGTCCAATAATCAGCAGGCCTAGGTTTTAGTTCAGACTCTTAACAATAATTTGCTGTATGACAGTGACCAAATTATTCATCTTTTTCTTGACTTTAGTTTCCTTTAAAACATGAACACTTATTTCAATGTTAGACTAAGTGATCTCTCAGACTCACTTTTCTATGATTCTATGTTAAATTTTTGCTACTTTCATGGTCTTATTCTATGGTTAGATCATCATGAATAAATAGGAATTGGATATGACTGAAATATGGACCACCATTCCTTTAGATTATGCTGTATTTATCCTTCTCTTTTCTGAGCACTCCCTCATCCTGTAAATTCAGCCTCCATTTGTTTGCATATCATTCTCACTTCTATGAATCTCCAGTTCTGGCATTTCCTCAGATCTGATTTCCAACTTCCTACAAAATATCTTCACCTTTTTGTCCCACCAATACTTCAAGCTCAACATCAGTTATTAGGCATTTACTAAGCATTCTTTATGTGGCAAACACTACATTAGACACCGAGTATACAAATCCAATAATGAAATGTCTTACCTTTTTCCCTAAACCTAATACTTCTCCTAATGACTTTAAAATTTCTTTCAGTGATTACTACTCATTAACTCAGTGGTGTTTGAATCATTCTCATATATAACCACTCATCAAGCTAGATCTACTCTATCTCTGTAACATCTTTCATATTCATCCTTTCCTCTATTCCTATTTCTACCAGTAAAGAACAAGCCCTCATTATAAATCACTCTCCTGCATCCTCCCTTCCAATCTATCCTTCATACTCTTAACATGTCAGTCTTCTATATGAATAGATAGGGACATGTCCTTTTTCTGCTAAAAAAAAAAGAAAAGAAAATCAATGTTCTATCACTTCTTAACCAAAATTCAAACTATTGCTTAACATTCAAAGCCCATCATAATCTAGCCTCATATACCTTACTGATCTTATTTAATATTACCTCATTCAGTGAACTCTACTTTGACAATACTCAACTCCTTGTGTTCCCAATATATCTATTATTTTCCAACTTCTGTATCTTTTTCTCTTCCCCCCCATTCCTATTCCCCTTCCATCCTTTGAAATCCATCTCAAGTGCCATCTTCTCCATTAAGCCTGCCTTTAGGCTCCTTCTCAGTAACATCTTTCTCCACAGAGTAATTTATATTATGTGTCTCAAATGCACTTCTGATATATTGTTGTATATTAATTATTATCATAATCATCATCATTATTATTATCTATGTTTGTGTCTTATCTCCCAATGAGAATGTAGGCTCCTTGAGTGTAGGAAAATTATCTTATCCAAATTTAATATCTCTCTTTACACCTAATGGAATGGAACTGAAGTAAATATAATTAACAGCAAAGAACATAAGAGAACCATTATCTCCACCTGCCTGCAAGTTTTGTTTCTGTTTTTTGTTTTAGTTTGTTATAAACTAAAGGGGAATAGATTTACCCAATCTCAGTCATATCCAATCCTAATTTTTTATATAAACCTATCCTAAAAAAGTACACCAAAGCTAATGTAGTGCAACTCTAATGCACCAAAGCTAATGTAATGGACTGCTTTATAATTCAAATGGAATGAATCTTAATTCATAAACAACAAATTTGAAGATGGTAGGGGGGGCAGTGTATTTTCAGCAAAGTGTTGTTTTGTCCTCTGAATGACATAAAATCATTTCTTTCTGGTAGAAACTGCCTGATTCAGTTCTGCATGTACAGAGCCCATGAAAGTGCCTTGGAAGTTAGGTGTAATAAATGACTTCCACTTTGGTAGTTTTATGTAAAATACATTATTTTGTGTTTTCCTTAACTATTACCTACATTATTCAGCATGCTAATTATGTGCACTATTTTGACAAACTGCGTGTTTATGACAATGAGCAATCCTCCTGACTGGACGAAGAATGTAGAGTAAGTTAACAATATTATTTTCTATCATTTCCATACCTTGAGTATATCTATTTTAAGATATCATTTGGACCTTTGTCCTATGTTCTCATGAAGTCAACTGAACTCAGTCATTTGGGAGAATTGACCATAGTCCCAAACTATCAAAACAATAAGCATCTAAAAACACAGACACTGTGTTAGGCACTGAGGATATGAAGCAAAGGTGAAACAATTCTTACAGGAGGAAGCTTACAGTCTAGATGGGGATACCACATTGTGGTCAACACACACACACACACACACACACATACACACACACAATTCATCTACAGGAATGGTTTAACATTAAGAAAAACAATCAACTTAATTGACCACATCAGTTACAAAACCAAGAGAAATCATATAATTTTCTCAATAGATGTATTTAAATAGTATGGTATTTAAATAGCAAATAGTATGCATCAGAAACAGCTTTGAAAACCTGACACTAGCTCAGGTTATTTTTGCCATTAAATTTTAATTTTTTTTGCAATTCTTGGCTGCTCCATGGTCAATGATTATGGTTCAGCTTAATGCCAATAAAATATACCTACCTTGTCAGTTTTCCTGTTTTCTGTGACAGGAAATACAAATAGGAGAAAAACAAAAATGAAACTGATTCATGAAACTTCAATGAAACAAAATTTTAGCACATTGAAAGAAAGTATTTTATACTTCTGACATATTATTGATGAGTGCACTAAACAATTCCCAGGAAGCTCTATTCATTTATAATATTTCCACATTATATTGGAATGTAGCAATAAAATAAAATTCTATAAAGTACCAAAAAATCATAGATTTAGTCCTGGAAGGTATCTTAGAAACTATGTAGTCCAATTTACTCATTTTATAGGTAAGGAAACAAAATCCCCAGAAAAGTAATCAACTTACCTAAAGTCATAGCAAGTATATAGTTGAACCAAGATTCATAACCAGACTGTCTCCCAGTCCAGAACATACTATTCTCACAAAGCTGAAAAAAACTTGATTTAATTTTTTTGTATTTGTATACTTTTTTATGATGATGATGATGATGATTGAATTCTCACCTAAGCTGGAAGTCCAGCAGCCACTAATAAGCCTGACCCCACTGCTGATTGATCCGAAAGCTTAGACCTGCTCTGTATCTAACCTGGTTAATTGACCTTAGGCATCCTGATGACTCTCCTACTCCCAGAGGCTAATATACATTCTAAACTTAGTTCATGCACTTAATAGTTTAGTCTTATTGCAACTCAGAAACCACCAGCTTCACCTGCCTCAGCAGCAAGGACTACAGACATGTGGCACTATGGTAGTTATCATAGTCATTGGTAAATATACCCCCCCACACACACACACACAGCCCTCTCATCTTTCAAAGGCACGGCTCAGCAAAATTAATGAATACTTATTACATTTGAGAGCATATCAACTTATCATATAAAAATTTTGGTATAATTAATTTTCAGATTTGTAATTTATATATAGAATGTTGTCTTATATATGATGAATGAAAATTTAAGCTAGGTACATTTTTCAGTTTTATCTATTTCATCAATATTTGATAAGCAATTAATGTTCTATAAAATAATCAATTTATTTTGGTTTTGGATATTTGCTTCCAGGTACACTTTCACAGGAATATATACATTTGAATCACTTATAAAAATCATTGCAAGGGGTTTCTGTTTAGAAGATTTCACTTTTCTTCGGGATCCATGGAACTGGCTTGATTTCACTGTCATTACATTTGCGTAAGTATTTTTTTTGAAACTTAACTGAGAATAAAATTTGCATTTAAATATCTTTTGTTTTAAAGTATGGGCTTCCTACATCTTAAGAAAGTTATATGATGATTTACAGATTCAGATTCATGTGTGTTAGGTTATTTAAATAGGTACAACCTTAGTAAGAGCTAAGAATACTTGAAACAATCACTTTCCTGTCAGTTGTATCGCTAAGGAAAATTTTAGGAAAAACTCCATTCATAACATTTATTTTACAGTCATTGATTTTTATTTACATACACATATATGTTCATAACACCTTAATTCTCACTCAGATATAGCTATACACTTTCAGCCTTGCAACTTAATTTCAACTCATAAGCACAACAAACATTCTGCTTTCCCCTCCCCACCAAGATTTTGTACTTCTAACCTCGCCATATCCAAGTCTCTCTTTAGGTTATGAGATGTGTCCTTGTGTGTGAGATGAAAAGATATTGATTAGATGATAGTATAGCTTAGGTAAACTCAGAATTGAATGAACATCTAGATCCAAAGACTAGTAATTCATGGCTCACTGTCACTTGAGACAGTGAGCATCCTTATAGTTTTGCCCTTGGCTTTGCTGATGAACATTTGTAGCAGTGACTTAGGTAAAAAAGCAAAGACAACATGTTTATCAGCTTTGCAGGTAATACAAAGTTAGAAGGAATGGATAACACTGGGATACCTATAGGAGCCAAGAATAATTTAAGAGACTAGAATTTGGAGCTAAAATCTACGAGGATAAAATTTAATAGAGATAAACATAAATCACCCACTTGGATTCAAATTTTCCTTTCAATAGTACAATAGGAGGATTTGGGGGTTCAACAATTTATCTGAAAAAAACTGGAAATTTTAGTGAATCACTAGTTCAATGTGGAGAGTAATATTCCAATTCCTTCCTCCCCCTAAAAAAATTCTAACACCACTTCAGATTATATCATAGAAGAATAATGTCCACAAATAAGATTATAATTCCATTGTATCCTTCTCTTGTTAGATCACCAGTTGAAGTGCAATGTTCAATGCTAGGCTATTCATTTTAATGATATTAAACACTTGGAAAGTACCCAGAGGGGAATGACCAAACTTACTATTTAAGGCCTCAATATCATGCCATATTAAAATTAATTGATGAAACTGGGGTACTTATCCAAAAGAAAAAACCTCAAGTAGAACTTGATATCCAATGTTCAAGAAGTAAGAAGGATTAGGTTTAAGTCTCAAAAGGCAGAATGAGAAGTAAAGTATGGAAGATGCAAAGAGGCAGATTTAGGCTTTGTCACTACTCTAAAAAGGTGAAATAAGCAGCCTCAGAAAAGAATCGATTTTCCCTCTCTAAATGACTTCAATTGGAAGTTCAATGATCACTTGTTTGAATTGTCTGATAGGATTTTCTCAGTCATACTTGGATATCTGAAGTTCCTTCCAACTGACCAAAACAAAATTGGAAGGAGAAATAAATTTTATTACATCTCTGTTACATAACTTAATTTTCTCCAGCTTCTGATGTCATTCTTATTAATTTACATTTTATTCCATAGTGATTCATTTTAGACTTGTGCCCAAAGACAAGCATATTATTCCTTGATTATAATTCCCTCCTCTCCTTTTAATTTCTCTCTCCCTCTCTCCCAATGTCTCTCTCTCTCCATCTCTCCATGTCTCTATCTCCCTCTCTCCATTCTCTCCTTTCTCTTTCTCTCTCTCATATATATATATATATATATATATATATATATATATATTTATATATATGTCTCTTCTCTCTCCCTATGTTCCTCTCTCCTTCCCTCCCCCCCTCACACACACAAGCACACATGCATGCCAATAGAAAAACATCCTACTTCTTCCCAAAAAGAAAAAGATCTATGAGATCAATAAGAGATGGCTTAAGAGTAACCCAAGAGTGATGGGTATGAGCACTCCCTCTAGCCTTAAAAAAAATTAAACTTAGAGTTGGAAGAGACAATTGAATTTATCTACTCCAACCCCAACATTTTACAGATGAGGAAACTGAGGCACAAGAGGGGAAGTGACTTTCCTAAGGTCAGAAATGCCCTTGATGGAAAATTCACAATTCCAATCCAGGTTTACTTATTCCACATCCAGTATTCTTTTCCCTGTATTATGTTGACACTTTAATTGTGGGTTTTCCTGTTCTCTCTGGTATTTAAAAGAAGAAATGAGGAAGAGGGGAAAGGTAGGATGTAACAGAGTTGACCAAGTTGCTGGTAAACCAAAGGGGAATTTCAGAGGGGGAAAAAAAGATGAACTCTTTGAGTTTCTCTTTCCTCAAAATTAATAGGAAGGAATGATAGGGGCAATAATAGAGATATTAAATATTTTATCTTAATTCCTATCTTCCAAATGTTTATACTGGTTAAAAAAACACTCATATTCATGGTGACATTTTCTACCTTAGAAACTAACTTCATTCCTTGCTTTCTTTTTTAACTAGAATTAGATTCCAATGATTTCAATTCAAGAAATATTAATAAATAATATTATATGTAAAGCACAATGTGTTAGATCCTCAGAATGCAAAGATAAAAATAAAACATCAGTTAATCTGTTTTCCTGGAACCAAGTTTTTTGACTTCACTCTGTTGTTGAGTAATGAAAGAGTTTTTTAAAATTATTTTTCAGTTTTAAATTAAGTCAGTGATATATTCTTCTGCAAAACATACATTTAGCTAATAGCCTTAGAACATTGAAGGTGAACTATAGTGACAGTGACTTTACTTCTGATTGTTGTTTTTTAAATTTACTGTAAAAGTACCAGAAAATGTCTTTTTTAAAACACCCAAGCAAGTGGCATAAATCCTGCTTAAATCTTGAATAACTCTGATTTAATTCTACAGGTATATAACAGAATTTGTAAACCTAGGCAATTTTTCAGCTCTTCGAACTTTCAGAGTCTTGAGAGCTTTGAAAACTATTTCTGTAATTCCAGGTAAGAAGTAATTAGTGTAAAGCATAAGACCCCTTGTACCCATAGTTATTTCTTTGTATCCTGTTATTGTTTGTGTGTGAACTCCCTTATACAGATATGTGACAGAGTTTGTGGACCTGGGCAATGTCTCAGCGTTGAGAACATTCAGAGTTCTCCGAGCATTGAAAACAATTTCAGTCATTCCAGGTGAGAGAGAGGTTAAACACTGAGGCTGATTAACTCATCACAGATTTTCAACATCAGCCTCGTCGCTTGCCACCACTAAATGTTACAAGAAACCAAGAATCATAAGAGAGTGTTTAATTGAACTATGATTCTTGAAGTTTTTTGACATAAGCTTTTTGGCTTTCATTCTGAAATCAGCCTTGGAGTTTAATGAATTCTTGCATGAGATATCAAAATATGCAGTCATTGTGGTTTGCATCTTATGATGCAAAAGAAAGCTTTTTCCTCTAATACAGTCAATACAAAGGTTTACTTATCATAGTAACCTACAATTATGTAACTTCTCATGTATTGCAGATATTGATAACTAAGAATTATAAACAATTGAAAAATATTATTTTATTAACAAAAGATTAAGTTCATAAGCTAATAAAGAATAGCATGAGCCTGCATGGGCAATTTGTTAGGAAAAAATATGTGTCATTCTCCATACCACCTCAAGTTTTATAACAAAATCATTTTGAACTTCCAGACCAATATTTGCTGTTTTTTCTGTAACTGGGATTTGTTATAAAACTGATACCAACATGAATTTGGACCTAGTAACATTATTACAAAAGTGCATTATCAGAAGATCTATCTTGACATGGGGCTCATGAAGAACTTGAATTCCATTATCACTTGCTCAACTTAGATGGAATGTTGATCATTCATTCATTTCCATTCATTTAAAGTGACCATCCAGTTTCATCAGTTGACAATCACAAGCTTCTTCACCTCTCCATATTGTTGTTCTTTCATGAACATTCCAATCATTTACTTGAGTTTTTGCATGAAATATCTGTATCTTAGAGGAAGCAGTATAAATCTTTTCAAATCAATTGTTGCTTCATAATAATATCCTTTTCTATTTCCAGGCTTGAAGACTATTGTGGGGGCTCTGATACAGTCAGTGAAGAAACTTTCTGATGTCATGATTCTGACTGTGTTTTGTCTAAGTGTATTTGCTCTCATTGGGCTACAGCTGTTCATGGGCAACCTGAGGAATAAATGTGTGCAATGGCCTCCCTCCAATTCCTCTTATGAGGAACACAGTTTTGAAAAAAATATTACTATGGATTACAATGGCACTCTTGTGAATGAAACTGTCTTTGAGTTTGACTGGAAATCTTACATTCAAGATGAAAGTAAGGATTACTGCTTTGATTTCTTTACACAATAGATAGCTGGACAGACAGATAGATTATGTTAAATTTTTGGTCTGTCTGAATAATACCTTTTTTCATCCTTTGATTCTCTAATTATAGTTTGTAGTCTCTAAGTTTTTTCCAAGTATTATTAGTATAGGAAACATTTGACTGAGGGAATCTCCTCTCACATTCAGGTTATCATCTTCTCTTCAACTTTGTGTCTTTGAGTGTTGCCTAGATCACTGAGAATTAAAGTGACTTATCCATAGTCACACAGTCAGGTGTCTGAAGTGGGACTTAAATCCAGGTTGTTTTGGAGTTGGTACTCACTCTCTGTTCACTATATTAAACTGTCTCTCCCTTATATAGAAAACCATCTCTTTTCTGGTTCCTATATGCTGTTTATATCATTACACTGAAAATGATGAAACAAGCTATGTATGAATTTAAATTCTAGTAATGATTTACTTATTTCCAGTTTGATTATCCATGGGGTGGGAAATACAATACTGTGGTATGGATATGGAGGGAAATAATGACTCTTAACATCAGAATAAAAGCCAAGAAAAAATCATTTTGAATTTTGTGACTGTATCCTGTAAATGGAAAAGTAATATTTTTTAAAGACTTACAAAGAAGTGGGTGCATTTTTATAATTGGACTGGTAGATTGTTTCCAACAATATTTCAAGACCAACTCTTTAATAAGGGCAGTACAAGGATGATGATCAAGCAAAGGAGACTGAGAAGGAGCAGCAAAATATGAGAAGAATATGAGAAGGGCAGAGTAGTTTCAAGAAAACAGGCAGGAGAGAATTTCATGAGGAATAGAGTTATCAGTATTGCAAAATAGGAAAGACTGAAAAGTACTAAAAAAAGAAAATGTATCAACTTAGAGTGAAGAATTCCAGTTATATGATAAAACTGGAAGTGGGCTAGAATAGATTGAGAAGAGAGTAAGAGAAGAAAAGGAAACAATACCATTTTCTTTTAGAGAAAAAATCAGAGAGAGCATTTCATTTTAGTAAAGACTGTGTGAGGATAACCATTCTTGTAAAGCATAGTGATGGATTTGGGGTTATTGATTTTTCTCTTTCTTTCCCACATCCTTCCATTTGACTCCCTGTATTAATAAAAAAGAATGTAAAGCTATGAGGTAATAATAGCAAGGCATCCATTTATTGGGTGTAGTAATAGGATTTACTGCCAGAGTTTCCGTTTTTCTCCCCTGAAAAATGGGGGTCATTGGACTTGTAATATTACTTTACAGGGTTGCCATATGAAAAGTTTATTCAACAGACTTATAAAGTGCTACATAAATTTGAATGGCTAGTCTAAGACTTCTCTGAGTTTTGGTAATTACAATGTAGCAGAAGGGTAATACAATCTGTAGAATGCTAGGATTCAACTAAAAAAGATCTAAGATTAGAACACAGTTCTGATACTATCTGTGTAACCTGAGCAGGTCACTTAACTTTTCTTTCAGGCAAATACCTAAGATTCATCTGCAAGATCAGAGTAGAGAGAGTTCCCATACCCAGATAATTTATCCATCAGTTCTTATCTAAACTCTGGCTGCCCATGGAATATCAGGATTAAAACAAAAGGACTATAAATAAGTAGAAACATTTATTAATGAATTGTATAATGAGTATGTTTCCTTTTGAACCACATAAAGCTTGAAATTGATCCAAAAAATAAGCAACATTTGTTTTTACACCTCTAATGAATCATTTTTTTCATCCAGTCTCCTCTTATATACACAGATGAATAAGATAAGAAATCTTGCTTTAACTTCTCAAATATCCAATATCATGATCAGCATGCCTGGCTAATATGATTTTTCAAAAAACATTTTTTCCATGGCAAATAGGAAAAATGTCCTCTATTAATAAACCATGTGTTCTTATAATAACGCATGAATTTAAGGAAAATTTGTCAACATTGTTTGCAAACCAAGAAATTCTCTAAAAAAATACAAGGGAAAATTATCAAAATACTTTTTAGCAATTCTTCCTCAAATAAGTATGAATAGGGGGCAGCTAGGTGGCACAGAGGATAGAGCACCAACCTTGAAGTCAGCAGGATCTGAATTCAAATGTGGCCTCAGACACATAATAATTATCTATGTGACCTTGGTCAAGTCACTTAACCCCATTGCCTTGCAAAAAGAAAAAAAAGAAGCATGAATAAATAAAAATAAATTAGATTGTTTTACCATTTAAGGAAATATAAATGATTTTTATAAAGTATCTACTCTTTTACTAAGGAGCTGCATCTTCTGAGAAGGTGGCTAGGTGGTATAGTACTATAATGCTGGGCTTGGAGTCAGGAAGACCTGAACTCAGATTCAGCTTTAGACATTTTACAAGTGGTATGATTCTGGGCAAGTCACGTAACCTCTGTCTACCTCAGTATCCTCATTTGTACATTGGGTATAATAATAAAACCTCTCCACCAGGTTTTTTGTGAGAATCAGACAAGATAATCATTGTAAAATGTTTATTTGGCAATTAGGCAGCACTCTTAATCCATTCCAGCCAGCTTTCAATCTTATACAGTGGAACTCCCTACTCTAAGTTTATACATTTTCTTTTCTTAGTGTTTTTTGGTCTTGCCTTTTCTGCAATACTGATAACTCTATTCCTCCTGATATTCTTTCCTGCCTGTTTTCTTGATGCCACTCTGTCCTGGATATTCTTTTATTTTTCTGTTCCTCCTCAGTCTCCTTTGCTGCATCACCTATGTACTGCCCCTATTCCAAGTATATAATATACCCATTTCCTTGTAAGTCTTCAAAAAAGACTTTTCCATCTACAGGATATAGTCACAGAAATCCAAAATGATTTTTTCCCCTGGCTTTGATTCTGATATTAGAGACATCTTTTCCCTCTATAACCACACCATAGCATTATATTTGGAGTCCATACCATGACATAATTAAACTGGAAATAAGGAAATCTTTATTATAATTTCTTATCTATTAATATTATTATTATTTGCCTTTAGATTTTTACTACATTTGCTCCAAAGAAGACCATTATATAGGTAAAGTCACAAATACAAAAATTAAAAAGGTCACATCTGAAGCTGCTTAAAACTCAGACTTGTAAGCATATATTGATGAAACAAACTGTCAACAGTAGGTGCTACATAAATGTGTAGTTAAAACAACTATACAAATAATAAAATAGATAAATAACTATAAAAATAATAAAATCATGTAGAAGTTGAAGTATAGTTAAAATGATGAACTCAGGGAGTAAGATACAAACTCTGTTGAATATAGTAATCTATCTTACTCTACAAGAAAGTAAAAAAAGATGGGGATAAAAAAGTGGGAGTGGGGACTGATAAAGGGGAAGATGATCAGAAGTAAAATGCCTGTGAGGATGGAAAGGGTGGAAGTGTAAAAGTGGGTAGATAAAAAAAGCAAAAAATAGCATAGAAGGAAATGCACAGTATCATAACTACGTATGTGAATGGGATGAACTCACCCCAAAATAGAAGTAGATAGAAGAACAGTTTAAAACCAGGAACCTACAATATGTTGCTTATGAAAAGCACATGTGAAGAAGAGAGGTAAACAGGATAAACGTAACCTTTATAATCTATTATGCTTCAGCTTAAGCAAAGAAAGTAAGTGTAGAGATCATGATCTCAGAAAAAGAACAGTAAAAATAGATCTAACTAAAAGAGATAAAGAAGGAAGCTGAAAGGAACCATAGACAATGAAGTCATATTAATATTAAACTTATGTGCACTAAATGGTATAACATCTACATTTTTGAAGAAGTTGAGTGAGTTACAAGAGGAAATAGATAATAAAACTATACTTTCAGAAATAGAAAAATCTAACAAAAATAACAAGAAAGAAGTTAAACAGGTGAATAAAATCCTGGAAGTTAGATATGGTAGCTCTCTGGGAAAAATTGAATGGAAATAGAATATACTTTTTTAATAGTACATAGTACCTGCACAAAAAATAACCAAGTATTAGAACATTAAAAACCTCACAACCAAATGCAGAAAAGCAAAAATAGTAAATACATCTTTTCAGATCATATTGCAATAAAAATTACATTTAATAATGGACACTGGAGAAGAGATTAATTAGAAATAAGAAAATTAGAAAACACGTAGATCAAAGAACTAATCATAGAAACAAATGATAATTTCATTAAAGAAAATGACAACAATGAAACACAACAAAATTCATGGGATGCAGTCAAAGCAGTACATAGGGGAAATTTTATATCTCCAATTACTTACAGCAATAAAATAAAGGGGAAAAACAAATCAATTAATTGAGCATGCAATTTAAAAAACTAGGAAAAGAACCATTAATAATCCCCAATTCAGAAATCCTGAAAATCAAAGGAGAGATGAAAAAAGTTTACAATAAGAAAATAATTAAATTAAGCATGTCCATTTTCACCTCTATTATTTAATATTATATTAGAAATGTTAGCTCTAGCAATAAGAAAAGAAAAAGTGATTATAGGAATTAGAACAGTCAATGAGGAAATAAAACTATCACTCTTTACAGATATTACAATGATACAATAGATAATGCTAGAACATTAACTAAAAACTACTTGAAACTATAACTTTAACACAGTTGCAGGATGCAAAATAAATTCAATAAATCATCAGCATTTCTAAAAAAATCCAGCAGCAAAAGAAAGATAAATTCCATTTAAAATAACTGTAGATAATATAAAATACTTGTGAGTCTGACAACACAAACAGAAACTACTTAAACAAAACTATAAAACATTTTTCATACAGATAAAGTCAGATCTAAACATTTGGGTAACAATTGCTCATGAACCAATATAGTAAAAAATGACAATTCTACCCAAGTTAATTTATTTATTCAATGCCATAGCAATCAAATTTTAAAAATTATTTTATAACAGTTACAAAAAATAGAAAAATCATCTGGAAGAACAAAAGCTCAAGGATATCAAAGGAATCAATGAAAAAATGTGAAAGAAAGTGATCTAGCTGTACCAGATTTCAAACTGTATTATAAAGTGGTCTTTATCAAAACAATGTGGTACTGATTAAGATATAAAATGGTGAATCAGTAGCATAGATTATTTACAAATGACCATAGTCATCTAGTATATGATAAACTCATTTGGAACAAAAACTCATTATTTAACAATAACTACTGGGAAAGCTAGAGTACAGCATGATAGAAAGTAGGTATAGAACAACATCTCACACTGTATCCCAAGATAAGGTCAAAATGGGCACATGATTTACACATAAAGAGTGAATAACATAAGCAAACAAAAAGAGCATGGAATAGTTTGTCTTTCAGATTTATGAATAAGTGAAGAACTTTGAACTAAAGAAGACATAAAAAGTATTGGAAAATGTAAAATAGATAATTTTTATTATTTAAAATTAAAGCATTTTTGCACAAAGTCAATGCAACCAAAATTATAAGAAAAGCAGAAAATGGGGTGGGGGGGAGAGAAATTTTGTAATAAATATCTCTGATAAAGGCTTCATTTTTCAAATTATAAAATAAAAGTCATTCCCAAATAAATAAATTGTTAAAAGATATGAACAGGCAGTTTTCAGACAAAGAAAGCAAAGCTAGTCAAATAGAAATGTTCTAAATCACTATTGATCAGAGAATGCAAATCAAAACAACTCTGATGTATAACTTCACACTTGCTAGAGTAGATACTTTGATTTATAAAAAGAAAAATGCTGGATGTTGGAAGGGATGTGGAAAAACTGGGACACTAATGACACTGTTGGCAGAGTTGTGAACTAATCCAGTGTTTCTGGAGAGCAATTTAAAACTCAAAGAGCTATAAAACTGTGCATAATCTTTGATCCAGTAATACCAGTGCTAGGTATTTAACCCAGCAACATTCAAAGGAAAAAGGGAAGAAAGATCCTATTTGAAAAAAAATTATAGCAGCACTTTTTGTGGTAGCTAAGAAATGCCCATTAATTGGAGGATGGCAAAACAAACTGTGATATATGATTTTGTTTTATAAATATTACTTCAATTTTATTCTTGCAACAATCCTGGGAAATAAAAGCTATTACTATCTTCATATTTACAAATGAGGAAACTGAGGCAAACAGACGTTGAGTGACTTCTCAGTGGTCACACTAAGTTTTTGATGCAGGATTTGAGCTCAGGTTTTCATGACTCCAAGCCCACTTCTCTATACATGGTGATACATGACTAGAAGGGGAAAAGAGGTAGCTTCAAATCAATCAAAGGGGGTGGCTAGATGGCAGTCACTATACTAAGTCACTATACTAAGCATCAAAGATATAAAGGGAAAAGTCAGTCCCTGTCTTCAAGGGACTTTCAATCTAATGAGGGACTTAATATGCAAATAATTACAGAAAAAAATTGTCTAATATAAATAATCTATATATAACACGGGCCTTGGAGTCCAGAGTACCTGGGTTCAAATCCAGTCTCAGGCACTTAATAATTACCTAGCTGTGTGGCCTTGGGCAAGCCACTTAACCCCATTTGCCTTGCAAAAACCTAAAAAAAAATCAAAGAAGTTAATTAAAGCACCTTGGTTATTTCAAGTATTAATACAAATATTTAATATCCTTGCCAATTTCCATTGTCAAAAGTGTGAAAGAATTGGCATCAAAATCCCTTTCCTTTTAATTGAAAAAAAAAGTAATAAGACATTACAACTTTTTTAATCGTATTATCTTCAAGTGCTAGCATTTGAAAAGAAAGGGTGAATCAGATCATGATTCATAGGACAAGGAAGATACTTTTAAGAGAAATGATGAATAAATTTAATGACTTTAAAACATTAAATACTATTGAACTCATTTCCTACCATTTTCTGGAATTACTTAGTAAGCAATTACATAAAAATGGTTCATAGTGTACAAGTATATGACTAATATGGAATTTGTGGTAAATAATAATAACAATAAAGTATCAGGAGGTTGAGACAAATAAAAAAGGAAAATATTCAACTAACAGTTCGTTGTTTTCAGTCTAAGAAAAGGCACTGGTTTGGGGAAACATTATTTCTCATAATATACAGTAATACATTGTTTATTGCAATTTTATTAACTTTTATTAATATTAACTATAGAAGAAATTGGAGAAAAGGGGAATTACATATGGTGTGTTCTTGGCTCCTTATATATGACATGTGTTCATGTTCACAGATATTCTCTGTGAAGACTTTGTAATTAACTCTATATTAAAGCATCAGTTCAGGATATTTTTCTCTAATGAGAATATATAAAATGTATTACTAATTAACTCTTCATATGGGAAAAAGATGGTTATGAACCAAATAAAATACATATATATATATATATATATTAGTAGTTTGTTTTACAAGAACTAACAAATAAAATTCACAAAAAGTAAGTCAATTAACATTAATTAATGCCAATTGTGTGCCAGTCACTATACTAAGCATCAAAGATATAAAGGGAAAAGTCAGTCCCTGTCTTCAAGGGACTTTCAATCTAATGAGGGACTTAATATGCAAATAATTACAGAAAAAAATTGTCTAATATAAATAATCTATATATAAATAAATTAGACTCTTAACAAATAAATGATATATAATATAAATAAATCAACAAAAGGACTGTTGATTAATAAACCTACTGGAAATCAGAAACAACTTCTATATGAGATTTTAGCTAGGACTTGAAGGAGCCAAGGAAGTGAAAATAGTTCATGCTAAAGTAAATGGAGATTTAAAAACTTTTGTAACACATTCTAGATTTGGGTATCTTTAAATGAAATGAATAAATATTACACAATATTTTGACATCTAACATTCACAATTCTTATATGGCCCATAAAAGTCCCTACTCTGCTTTTCATTTAAAGTTAGTTACTGGGGAGGCTAGGTGGCATAGTGGATAAAGTACTGGCCTTGAAGTCAGTAGTACCTGGGTTCAAATCTGGTCTCAGACACTTAATAATTACCTAGCTGTGTGGCCTTGGGCAAGCCACTTAACCCTATTTGCCTTGCAAAAACCTAAAAATTAAAAAAATTAAAAAAAAAATAAAGTTAGTTACTTCTAGGTCAATAATTTTTGTTTCTATGAAAAAAAAAAACAAATGGAAATTTTCAAGACTGTTCATAATACTCCTAAAGGATATGTTTAAAAGAAACTCTTACTGTTTATACTTAATGATAAACTGTTTTATAAAGTCAAGAAAATGCCTTTCATCTATTTTGGCCTAATAGTATTTGTTCATTGTGGGAGAAAGTCAATACTTATAAAGAATTATATGTATCTATATGTATCCTTCTAAATTCATGCTAAAGAAATATATCTAGGCATTTTTAAAAAAATCTAACCTATTTGGTACAGTTTTTAAAAATCTTTGATGGAGGAAGGAAGATTCAACTCCATGCACTATAGGCTGAGAATGAGCTCTATATTAGAGAATTTCTCTTAGAGTCAGAAAGTTGTGACTTCAGGTTCTACCTTTGACAGACTGAATGATGTTTGTCTCTGGACCAGTCTCTTAGAGCTTCAGGTCAGAGGTGTTAAGCTCACTGCCAGTGGATTCGAGTGTGATCTGAACCCTATTAAAGTACAACTAGGAAAGCTTTAATAAATAAATGAAAATACAGAACAGTATAGATAATGTTAATTTGTCGTTTTCTAAGTCAATATGAGGCCACAGAGATCCAACCCGAGTCTATGAGTTCAACATCATAGCTCTACACAGCTCTTTAATTTGCAGTGAAAGTGCTGACCTGAATTAAAGAGTGGGGCAGAGCCAAGATGGTGACAAGAACGGATATTGTCTTAGGCACTCTCTCATAAAACTCATAAGCTAAGGACTCTAACTAAATTTTCGAGAGACAGAACCCACAGAGGGACCCAGTGAGGCAGTTCTCCTACTCAAGGTAACCTGGAAAAGAGCAGAAAGGCTCTGCTCCCTGGGGTCTGAGGGGTGGCCTGCCAGAGGGGTGGCCCGCCAGAGAGAAAGAACTTCAGCCTCCCAGAGGCAGCCCCAGGATGCTGGGAGCTGAGGCTCACAGCAGTGGAGGAGTTTCCTGAGCTATAGCCTGGGGAGCACCAGGCACAATTTGGGAAAACAGCTGGGGGACCTCTGCCAGAGTGAGCATGTGAAGCCCAGCCCTCAGGGCACACAGAGAGCAGCTTGGCCAGCACAGCTGAGTTCCTGGAAACAAAAGCAGCCCCCAGGGCATGAGACCATTGAACCTAGGGTGGGGAGTGGAGAGAGAGAGAGAGAGAGAGAGAGAGAGAGAGAGAGAGAGAGAGAGAGAGAGAGAGAGACTGCAGAGCTCTGTCCTCTGCCCCTGGAACAGGACTCTGGGACTCTGACCACATTCAGATCCTGATTGCAGTCTAAGCCCCCCCCATAGAACAGCAGCCCCCCCCACCTCAGCCCTGTGGCAGGGGGGGGCACATATGGTCATTCACAGACCAGGAGGGAGGACAGAGCCTCACACACTGAGACCTTTGTGGGAGTGTCCCAAAAGCTCAGGAAGCACCCCAAAACCAGGCCCAGGCTGGGAAAATGAGCAAGCAGAGAAAAAAGAGGAACACCATTGAGAAATATTTTGCATATGAGCCCAAGAAGGATCAAAATACTCAGTCTGAAGATGAGGAAGCACAAGCTCCTGCATCTAAGGACTCCAAGAAAAACAGAAATTGGGCTCAGGCTATGACAGAGCTCAAAAAAGACTTTGAAAATTAAATGAGGGAGTTAGAAGAAAAACTGGGGAAAGAAATGAGAGAGATGCAGAAAAAACATGAAAATGAAGTCAGCAGCCTAGTCAAGGAAATCCAAAAGAATGCTGAAGAAAATAGCATGCTAAAAACCAGCTTAGGTCAAATGGATAAAACAGTTCAAAAAGTTATTGGGGAGAAGAATGCTTTAAAAAAGCAAAATTGGCCAGATGGAAAAAGAGATAAGAAAACTCTCTGAGGAAAACAAATCCTTCCGAGAAAGAATAGAATTCAGGGAGATTGATGAATTTATGAGAAACGAGGAATCAATACTTCAAAAACAAAAGAATGAAAAATTAGAAAATGTGAAACATCTCATTGAAAAAACAACTGATATAGAAAACAGACTTGGGAAAGATAATTTAAAAATTACTGGAATACCTGAAAGTCATGATCAGGAAAAGAGCCTTGACATCATTTTCAAAGAATTACTACAGGAAAATTTCCCTGATATCCTAGAAGCAGAGGGCAAAATAGAAATGAAGAGAATCCACAGATTCCTCCCCCCCCCCGATAAAGAGATCCCTAAAAACCATCCCCTAGGAATATTATAGCCAAGTTCTAGAACTCCCAAGTCAAAGAGAAAATATTACAAGCAGCCAGAAGGACACACTTCAAATATCGTGGAGCTGCAATCAGGATCACACAGGACTTAGCAGCAACTACATTGGAAGCTCATAGGGCTTGTAATATAATATACCGGAAGGCAAAAGAGCTTAGAATGCAGCCAAGAATCAACTACCCAGCAAGGCTGAATGTCCTCTTCCAGGGAAAAAGATGGACTTTCAATGAACCAGGGGAATTTCAAATGTTCCTGTTGGAATGGCCAGAGCTGAACAGAAGGTTTGGTCTTCAGATACAGGACTCAGGTGAAGCATAGAGACTGGAGGAGTGGGGGAAATATGAGGGACTTAATGATGATGAACTGCATGTATTTCTGTATAGAAAAATGACACTGATAATACTCATATGAACCTTCTCAGTTAATAGAGCAGGTAGAAGGAGCTTTTATAGTTGAAGCACAGGAGAAAGCTGAATTTGAAGATAAAATGTGGTATAAAAATGGAGTCAATAGAAAAAAGGGAAATGTAATGGGAGAAAGAAAAAGGAGAGGGGGAATAGGTCAAGTTGTTTCATGTAAGATTTTTCTTTATTACAATGAGCTGTTACAATGATATGGGAGGGGGGAGGCAAGGGGGAATGAGGGAAACTTCGCTTTCATCAGAGGTGGCTAGGAGGGAAACAGCAGATATACTCAATGGGGTATAGACATCTGGAGTAAGAAGGGGGGGGAACAGGGGGAAGGGGGGATGTGAGTGATGGAGGAGAGGATGGACCATGGGGGGAGAGTGGTCAGATATAATACATTTTCTTTTTTTACTTCTTGCAAGGAGCTGGGATTGGAAGGCCTGTCCGGGGACCATAGGGCCAGGTGGATGCTGGGCCTAAGGGGTGGTATGGGGGCTCGGGGCCTCTTGGCCCCAGACCTGGGGATCTGTCTGCTGCACCACTCAATTTGTGATGGACTTATCATAAAGAAGTCATCCACCCATGACAGAGTTGTTGGTGTTGGAACAAAGACTCAAACACATATTTTATTATTATTATTTTTTGGGGGGTGCAGGGCAAATGGGGCTGGGTGGCCTGCCTGGGGCCGCATAGCAGGGTGATCGTTGGGTGTCTGAGGCTGGATTTGGACCCAGGTGCTCCTGACTCAAGGGCCAGTGCTCTGTCCACCACCCAGCCACCCCTACCATTATTACTATTTTATTTTATTTTGGGTCTTTTTTTTTCTTTTTTCTTTTGGTTTTTGCAAGGCAGTGGGGTTCAGGTAGTTTGCATGTCACATGGCTGGGTGATTGTTGGGTGTATGGGGCCGGATGTGGGCTCGGGTGCTCGTGGCTCCAGGGCTGGTGCTCTGTCCTGGCTATACCTACAATTACTATTTTTTTTTATTTTAATTTTTTTTCTCTCTCCCCTTTACTTTATCGCTCAAGCAAGTCTATATTTATGGGGGGAGGGGTATTTTATTTACTTTTAAACAAGAATATTTTATTAATGTATAAAAAATTATTTGTACAAAATGAGAATAAATATTAAATTTTTTTTTAAAAAAGTACTGACCTGCATTAGCAAAGGAAATTTTCTCATCCAGAAGTTTCCCTTACCAAAAAAACTCAGGTCCATTCCCTATCTTTCTAACTAGACAATTTTTAGCAATCTTAGCAACTGATTCTTCTCTTCTTCTTTAGTCATTTTGTAGCTATGTAAACTTTATCCATTTAAGTTTTCCTTTCTTTAATCTTTCCAAACAGAGTATTTTTATTATCTGGAAGGATATATGGATGCGCTCCTTTGTGGTAACAGCTCAGATGCCGGGTAAGCCAATATTATACAGCATATTCCAAGAGTCTTAATGAAGTTTGAGTTTGTCGTTTAAATGTTTTTCTTTTTCTAGAAACAGAGAAATAGGATATACTAACTATAAAGTATATTATTTTATTCCTTATTTTCACATGAAAATAAGTTTTTTTGGAGTTCAGTTTTTAAGTGACACCTGATTTTGAACTTTATTTGGTTAACTGGATCTTTTTTTAATCAAGGAGTTCTTGATAAGGATAGATAAGAATTATTAACTGACCAAGAAACATCACTGTTATCTCTAATAGTTGAATTTTTTAAGGTCAAGATATTAAGAAAATTATGGTCAGAGATCAGTAGGCAAAGATAAAATGGAGCAAGAGTGCAAATGGTTAAAATATTTTTTGGATCAAAAATGGTTAATGAGGTTTTTTATGAGTTTTATGGGATTTAATGAGTTTAAATGAGTTTTTTATTCCATGCTTTATGTTTCTAGATACCATGTGATAAATTTATAGTTCTAAATTATGATAGCAATACAAAGTTTCCCAAAAGTCCTAGGGTGACTTTAAACTTTATCTTTAATTAAAATGGCAATGAGACTTTTTGAATACCATGAATAAATTCAATGTTTTGTTGCAATAACTGGCTTCTCAGAATTATTTTCAGTAATGTATATATATTTCTGGCCAAATTATTGACACAGAGCTTTATCAGTACAGATAGCAGAGTCCCAAATAATGCTTCCTTTCCTCCGTCCTTTGTAGCCAGTGTCCAGAAGGATATATGTGTGTGAAAACTGGTCGAAATCCTAATTATGGCTACACAAGCTTTGATACCTTCAGCTGGGCTTTCTTGTCTCTGTTTCGACTGATGACTCAGGACTTCTGGGAAAACCTTTATCAACTGGTGAGGACCTAGAGAAACAAATCTAAGATTCAACTAAATACATACATTCTAAATTTCTCATGACACCAAATGGATATTGTACCATACTTTAAAAGGAGAACAGAGTAGGAATTAGATGGAATGACTTCATAACATGGTTCCCTATGCTGTTTTGCTGTGGGCACTTCACTTTATGTCTTTGAATCCCATTGTCCTCTTCTCTTAAATATGACGGGATTGGACTAGGTGACCTTGGAGCCTCCTTTCAGTTTATAATCTCCTAAAGAAAATAATAACTGTGCTATTTATGTTACAGAATTGATGGGCAAATCTAGTGGAATTTTATATGTATGTATGTATGTATGTATATATATATATATATATATATATATATGAAATTTTACTAGATATGCTATATCTCTACCTGTGATGCAGTTCCTAGACCTGATGGTGTAGGAGTGCATAACGCACTAGATTCAAAGTCAGGAAGACCTGCATTCAAGTCCTGTCTCAGATACTTACTAGCTGTGTGATCTGATGTAAATTGCTAATTTGTCTAGACCTTAGACCTTATCCATAAAATGAAAGTCTTAGACTCAATGGTCTCCCAAGTTCCTTCAAACACAATATTGCTCACCTTATGATCCTAAGAAACATTGAAAACAGTCATTCTCATATTTTTGTTTCTAGACACTACGTGCAGCTGGCAAGACCTATATGATATTCTTTGTCTTGGTGATTTTCTTGGGCTCTTTCTACCTTATCAATTTGATCTTGGCTGTGGTTGCCATGGCCTATGAGGAGCAGAATCAGGCCACCTTGGAAGAGGCAGAGCAGAAAGAGGCTGAGTTTCAGCAGATGTTAGAACAGCTTAAGAAGCAGCAGGAAGCAGCTCAGGTAAATTCTACATGGGAAATATGCCTTCAGTCTGACTTCATTATTCTTCCCCTTATGATTTAATGTCACATCCTCCACAGCACCCCCAAAGGAGGAAATTTGTTGTTTTCAATAAGAAAAGATAGTGATTTGGGGATCATAGTAGGCGCAATGGGAAAGTCTGAATTCAGTTTTGCAGTAAATCCTATCAAGTCTCTATGACTTAGTGTTCTAGGCTTAGATAGATGACTTGCTCCGAATCCCAACTTTTCTGGCTAGTATTATGTTATTTTTGAAGCAGATTACATCACATTCCCATAACTCAGTTTCCTAATGAGGGGTTTGAAAAGATTGTTCTAAGCTTTCTCTGTATCCTGTGACATCTCCATATGGACTTGCTCTTAGGAATTTTACTTTATTTTAATTCCTCACCTACCACAAAGAGGTTTGGAATACTTAAAAAAAAATCTTTCTCAAAAGAATACCAGTAATATAAAGGCAATGATATGTATTAAATCATCCTGAGATTCTGAGAAGAATAAAGTAAGAAATGTCAAAATAATATTTTATACTCATTTTACTTCATAGGAAATATGCAAACCCATTGCTGACCCATTAGGAGAAAATTCAAAATAATATCATCTTTTATTTTAGATAGAATTTCACTAAACATGATAAAGGGAAGATATTTCCCCAGTTCCTAAGGCTTGCATATTCATTTCCAACTTAAAGACTTTAAGTTTGAATTTCATTCATCAAACTCCTGCCATAGAATAGATAATGTAATACTACTGTCAAGTACACAGGTATCCAGTAGGATTTTGATAGGAATCAATATTTTCAATTACTCTGCCTTTGGATATGCCTATAATGGACTCCCTCATTTTGGCCTATTGGTCCCTCTAACTTCCTACAAAATTAAACTCAATTTTCTTTACTGGTCCTGATCAAAGACTAATGTCTTCTTATCTGAGATCACATTCTATCTATTCTGTATAAATCTTGCAAAGCCTAATTACTTACATACAATGGCTCCCATTAGACTGTGAGCTTCTTGAGAGGAGGGTTGGGCTTTGGATTTCTTTGTATCCTCAGTCCCTGTTTAAATGAATTTAGCACAGTTTAGCACAAACTAGTAATTAATGAATCCACTTTAAATGAAGTGCTGACCAGTTAACTGTAGCAATCATCTAAGCAATCAGTTCATCTTTTGTAAGCTGATTAGATTTAGGTATTGTGACTGTATTTTAGGTGGAGTACTTTCAGAATCATTGAAAAATCTTCTACCAACTATGAGCAGGGTCAGTACTTCCTATTTTTTCCTAACTTTTTCCCCCTAACTTTCTGCCAATAAGTAGAATATGGTAGTGAGGGAAGATTACACTGAATTCTGCTGGAAAACCATAACTTATACATATTACCTTGTATAGCCAGTGACAAATAATGGTCTGGACAATCAAGAGAAGACCATCCTATCTTTTCCATCCTTCCACTAAATTTAGTGGGAAATCTTAATCATGTACCATTCTACATTGTATTGTCCTTTTAAGAACAAAGAAAGAGATGCTAATTAAATATCAATTTTTAGCTCGAATCATTTAATACACTAAAATGTGTTCATGTTTTTGGTGATGCCTGATTGAGTCTCTTTGAACAAAATTTTCCCTAAGAAAATGCAGACATAATAAATGTTGACACAGGAAAATTACATTAGCCTTGAAATCCTTCATTAAGTGGGAAATAAAAAGCTCATTTTCTCTTTTAGTTACAAACTAAACCTTAGACTTCAATTAGCAACTGTTTAATTTAAAAAAAAAAACAACTACTCGAGTCATTTCAAAGAAAGGATAAATATCTAGATGAGAAATACTAAAAATATAGTTAATGTAATAGACTTCTATTGAAATAAAGTATCATCAATCCTGCATCTGTGACCAGCAATGTGGACCCCCAGAACTGCCATCTGACCTATTCATATAATTTAAGGGCTCCTAGGCTTTGCCATCTGCCCCTCTCCTGAACCCTTATAATTTCGAGATTTTTTCTTCCACCCTATAGATGAACTTTCTGTTATCTTTTGGTTCCCCCAATTAAAATATGATCTCCTTGAGATTAGGGATTATCTAGCTTTTTTGCTATGTATCCAAATACTTATAAGAGTTCTTGGTACATTGCAAATGCTTAATAAATGCTTTTTAAATTGATTTATTGATTTGATGTGGCAGGCAGCAGCAGCCACTGCCTCTGAGCATTCTAGAGAACCCAGTGCAGCAGGTGGCCTCTCAGAGAGTTCTTCAGAAGCCTCAAAGTTGAGTTCAAAGAGTGCAAAGGAAAGAAGGAACCGACGAAAGAAAAGAAAACAGAAAGAGCAATCTGGAGGAGAAGAAAAAGATGAGGATGAATTCCACAAATCTGAATCTGAAGAGAGTATTAGGAGGAAAGGCTTCCGATTCTCCATTGAAGGGAACCGATTGACCTATGAAAAGAGGTACTCCTCTCCACATCAGGTATGGTAATGTCTTCATTAAAGTGATATGTAAAGTATATGTATAGAATATCATACATCATAACCAGAAAGTGAATCAAACTAAGAGATATAAAATGACTTCATTAACTTTAGTCTTCTGAAGTAAGATTTGTATAATTTCTTTAAATCTATTCTTTTATTTGAAAAACCTTGATTTTGGTTGTGTATGAATAGTATATAACCTAATAGTAAGAATCTTGTATTTTTAGTCAGAAGATCTGAGTTCTAGTCCTTCTATGCTGAATGACCAATAATCTCTCTAAGCTAATTTCTTCTCCTGGATATTGAAATAATAATACTTAGGCCACCTACTTCACTGATTTGTTATAAAAATTAAATGAAATAAGGTAAATAAAATTTGCAAATGTAAACAAAAGTTTGTCTCCATTAGGAAAAAAATTAATCAATGGTTTTTATTGAAATACTTATTTTTGTAAAATTTTATATAAATATCATAGTCATCATCATTTTTATTATTACTAACTTGTTTAAAACTTTGAACATGTTCTATAACTACTTTTTACCCAAAGTATAATGTGAAGAAGATAACGTTTCATTTATACTTACTTCCAAGTGGCAGTTGAGACATCCAGGTGATTCAATGAAAGGAATATTGACCTGTATTCAGGAAAATCTGAGAGGGATCCTCCCCCAATACTTATGTTCTATGTAACCCCTGAGCAAGTTACTTGAACATTGTCAATGTTAGTTTTCTCAAATGAGGAATAATCATTTATCATGATTATTCAAATGAGGATAATAATAGCATCTATGCCCTATGATTATTGTGAGGATAAAATAAGATATAATAAATATACAGTACTTTGAAAACCTTAAATTCCTTCATAAATTTTAGTAGTGATGATAATGATGATGAACTAAAATGAGAAATGGTTGAAATTCTTAGGTTAAAGGTGGGGAGGAATATGCAAGCAAAGAATAATTAATCAACAAGTATTTATTGACTGTCTATCTACTATGTAAAAGATTACAATGTTTTTTTCTGCTTGAATTTGGAGAATACAATGGTTTAGGAAATTTTTTCCCTCAAGTTGAGCATGGTATAATTGAATTTCTCACTCCCTAATCCAGACCCAAGTAATTTTCTTACCCACATGACCTCACATATTTATAATTTTTGATTCTAAATGAAAACATGATGAATAGAAGATATTTATATGCAATGAATGAGCTGCAATTTTTCTCTGAACCTTACATTTCTTTCATATCAACTACTTTTAAATATCAAGAAGTGCATTGAAAGGTGCTATATATGCTCATTTTCATTTCTTGTGTTAATTCTTTTAGTCCTTGTTGAGCATTCGTGGATCCCTGTTTTCTCCGAGACGCAACAGCAGAACAAGCCTTTTCAGCTTTAGAGGACGAGCAAAGGATGTGGGATCTGAGAATGACTTTGCTGATGATGAACACAGCACATTTGAAGACAATGAAAGCAGGAGAGACTCCCTGTTTGTGCCCCGCCGCCATGGAGAACGGCGCAACAGTAACATAAGTCAGGCCAGTAGATCATCCCGGATGCTGGCGGTGTTTCCAGTGAATGGGAAGATGCACAGCACTGTAGATTGCAATGGTGTGGTTTCCTTGGTTGGTGGACCTTCAGCTCCTACATCGCCTGTTGGACAGCTTCTGCCAGAGGTGATAATAGATAAGCCAGCTACTGATGACAATGTAAGGAAGTTTTAAATAGTTTAGGCATGGCTGGCCCATTCCTTCTGCACCAGCCAGTGTTTCTACAGAATGGAATCCCTTGAGAATGATCCCTGGTTGGTCAAGCTGTGAATGCAAATGCATCTTGTAATACCTTTAATTGACTAACCAACTAAAACTAAAAACCTCAAGCTTTACTCCCTAATATAGCAACTATGAATTCCTTTATTTACAAACATACTTATGATAAATGAGGCATTAAAATACATTACTACTCTCAAATGAGAATGTTTGTTATATACCCATGCTGTAAATTAGATCTTAGGAAGTTCTATGTAGCCCTATCATAGAAGAGAACAAATAATTGTGATATACAAATATAAAGGGTATATAATAAATCTTACTAACTCAATTTGGTCTTTACAAATCTGTTTCATTTCAAAATATTTTTAGAGAACACTGTGCTTAATTATAGATAGCTTCATTTTTACATTGATAACAATTTACAGTACTCATTCATCGTCCTTATGAAAACTGCTGATATGGGTCACTTCAGAAAGAAAAATTAAATAAAATAGAGAGGGCCTTGGAAACCAAAGGACATATTTATGCAGAATGATATGAAAATATGCCTGATCTAAATGTACAATATATGTCTTATATGCATATGCATATAGGATAGTACTAAAAATGATTTTGTCTCTTTCCAGGGTGCCCACTTAATTGGAATTATATCAGCATGTCGAAGCATGACTAAGTCAGGCTTAGATTACTTATTGCTTTGCCATTTTGGATGAAACCATTAAGCATGGCATTGGTTTGGCTACTGGTCTCCTCATCCCTTTCCCTTATGCTGATTAGCATCTGGTAACAGCCATCCACCTCTGTGTACAAAAAACAAAAATTATCAGTCCATCCTGTTTTTATTGTTTGCAGTTGAGGAAGGACAGGAAGAAAAAAAAGAAAAGAAAGAGAAAGGAAGAAAGGAAGAAAGGAAGAAAAGAGAAAGGAAGGAGAGAAGGAGGGGAAAAAGTGACAAATGAACGAACAAAAGAAAAAAGAATAAAGGAAGGAAAGAAAAGGGGAGGGGTCTATAGAAAAAGAAAGGAAAGAAGAAAGAAGACAGGGAGGAAGGGAAGGGAAGAGCTCAAAGAACAAGAAAGGGAAGGAAGAAAAGAAGTAAGAGAATAGAGGAAAGGAAGGAGAGAAGGAGGAACCTTCTCAAAAGCTGATGTCCCAAAGAACTATATATGAAAAATATTGGACATGGCCTTTGAATTCTCGTTATCTTTTTATCTTGTTTGCTTAGAAATGCATTTGAATTTGATTATCAAAAATTTTTTCATTCAATGACTTTGTTTCCAGTTTAGACCCTTTTCTGTATTTTATAAATTGTATCACACTCCATAACACATAAGTTCAAAAAAGTATTGTCACTTGCTATCACTATCAAACTAAAGAACAATTTATATATTCCAAGTTTATGACACAATAAAAAAAATCTAGAGACACAAACTAATTAAATATGAAGATGCATGGTGCACGTGCTCCATGAAACCTTTGCTTCACAATTTGGTTACTGGATTATTACTTTGTTTCAAATGGTCATTTAAAACATCATCATTTTCCTTACAGGGCACAACTACTGAAACAGAAATTAAAAAGAGAAGATCAAGTTCTTTCCATGTTTCCATGGATTTTCTAGAAGATCCTTCCCAAAGGCAAAGAGCAATGAGCATAGCCAGTATATTAACCAATACTGTGGAAGGTTTGTAAAAACTTTCATTTTCATTTATATCATTTGTATATTCATTCATTTATTCAACAAATATTTAAGAAATGTCTATATCATACTAGACACTGAGAAACATTTAAAAATTAAATAATACATGATCACTGCTCTTTAAGCATATATAGTAGAAAAGATATAGCAAGGACACAAATAACTGCCATATCAAATAGAACATAATAAAGGACCATCAAAGTACTATGTGAATTCTGCAGAAAGAAATTATTTTCAACTTAAAATATTGGTATAGATTTCTCGAAGTAATGGTCAAGTAGGATGTGTCTTGAAAAATTGGGTAGGTTTCACTCTTCAGGAAGTGTTATTATTGTTCAGTTATGTCCAACTCTTCTTAGCCCCATTTGGGACTTTCTTGGCAGATATTGGAGTAGTTTGTCATTTCCTTCTCTGACTCATTTATATATGAGAAAACTGAAGTAATCAGGATTAAGAGGGCTGCCCATGATCACACAGCTAATAAGTGTGTCTGAGGCTAGGTTTGATCTCATGAAAATTAGCATTCTATCAACTGTACTACTTAACTGCCTTCTTATCAGGAAAAGAGAGACAGACAAAAGTGCAAGCAAAAGCCAGGAAAAAAAATAATGTTTTATAAAAGCAATTAATACAGTTTGATAGGTGCTTATAGGTAAGTGATGGAAAAGTTTAAGATGATGCCAAAGGCTAAAGCTGGTCATCATGCCTTTATGACAGTCGACTGAGTTCAGATCTTTTTCCATAGTCAGTAGTCAGGAAGCTGAAAGTTTGGCAGGAGAACATGAGAACACACATACAATTTTGGGAAATACTGTGATGCAATAGTGAACTCAGAAGGAGGAGCAAATTGTTATAAACCTAACCTTGAACACTAATATAAACTTTAATCTTGATATAGTACTATTCACTTTTCCAATAATTTCACCTCAAAAATATCATACACTTTCAATCACTTCCTTGAAGACTACATCAGTTTTCTTTATCTTTTTCTCATTTATTTTTCCTGTTAATATGATCAAAGTGTATACTCTTCTTTTTATGGTTCTGCTTTTTCTTCCTCTTTCTATTGGCTCATAAATCTCTCTGAATTTCCATGTTTTCCTCATACTTATCAGTCTTAGTCACATTATAGTATTCTGTCACACTACTGGTGAAATTTATCTAATAGTTCTCCAATGGTTGAGCATTTTAGGTTGCTTCTAATTCCTTGCATTAATAATGCTATTATGAAAATCTTTGAACAAATCAATCTTTTGATGTCTTTTCATGTATACTTTCATTGTATACTTCAAAGAATGGAATTATCACCTCTCTCCTCCACTATTCCAACAGCCTCCTAATTGATCTTCCTGTCTCCATTTTCCCCCTTCATGGAAACTATGCTCAGCTGCAGGTATGATATTCTGAAAGGATAGGTCTTACTATATCATTTCCAAATTCAAAAAGCTCCAGTGGCTCCCTATTGCATGTACAATAAAAGACAAATTACTGTTTATCATTTAAAGTTCTTTACAATTTCTAAAAGTCCAAGCTTTCTTCACATTTTATATATACAAATATATGTATATATGAAGTCTTAATTCTAGGACTTACTTATTGTTTGCTAAGCAAAACATTCTGTCTCCTTTCTCAATGCCTCTGTAAGGCTATCCTCCATTTCTAGAATACCTTCCTTCCTTAATTGTTTTCTCTTTGAATCCCCAATTCTCTTCAAAGTTCTTTTTTGAAAACTTTCCTGATTGCCACAGCCATGAATGTCTCCCCCCAAACCATGGTTTTTCATTTATTGTGTAGGAACTATTTTATTTTTTCTCCATTTCTGAATCACTTTAATACAATGTCTAGCACATAGTAGATGCATTTGCTTGCTGAGTTAATGGGTATAAATATACTTACAATATTTACTACATCCTCTGAAATTACTTTCTTAAAAACAAACTCTGCAAATATGAATTCTATCAGCTGTGAAAAAAGAGTACCTGTCTTTATACAACCCAATTTAGTTTCGTTTTTTGGTTTGGTTTGGGTTTTTTTGCTGAATATTTCTGTGTGAGATATTATATACCTCATTAGTTATTTTTTTACCTTTTTCAAATTGTTCATATCCTTTGATAATTCGTCCACCACAGACTGGATTTTGGCTGTGCACATTTTAAACAGTTATTACATATTGAAATGATCATTTTAAATGTCATATATTCAATAGACATTTTCCTATTTTGTTTTTATTTTTCATTAAATTATAATGGTTTTAACTGTGGATTCTTTTTATTCATAAGCATAAATCTTGTTCCTAGTAATTCCTCTTATATATATTGAATAGTGAAAGTCATCTCTTCTTCCCAATGGCATAATTGCTTTATTCCATTTTCCTCAATCTTTTAATTTTTATGTATTTAAATTTTTGGTCAATTCCATTTCATACAGTATAAAACTATTCAGTATAAGATGTGTATAGGTTTTTCTGTCAATATTCCATCCTGACAGACCTCTCCTCAAGCTCTCTTAAGTTTTAAGACTTTGAAGAAATAAAAAGTAGTTCCTTTCCACCAAAATTTGAGAGATACTTGGTTTATATTTCTTTATAATCCCTATTCTACCTAGCACCCCAGAATCATAAGAATGCTAAAAGGAATAGTCCAGAACATTTCCTTCCTGCTTCCATTAGACATGCTTTGGAGAATTTAGACCTTGAAGTTTACAAAGACATTAAGAATGTGAAGAAATGCAATGGGATATAGTATATGTCTAATGTATAATTATATAAAATTCATGGAATTGGTGGTGATTCTGGGAAGATGGTGGAGTAGGTGAGAAAATTCCAAAGTTTACAGATTTCCTCCACTAATGAGTCAAAAAGAAAAAACACCTCAGACTGAAAATAGAAGTGGCAAAAAAATTTGTGGCAGAATAGTGTTCCTTCTAGGATAACTGGAGAATAATAAGTGTTCCTTCTGAGATGACTGGAAAAGATCTGAAGAAAGCACTCAGGGTCGAGGTTCCACTAACCACCTCCAGGTTAGTTCCCTGAAATAGGAAGAGGTGAGCTCTAGAGGCAGCAAGGTTGGGATGAAGTCTCTGTCTCAGTCACAGGAATTTTCACATCACAGACATTGTGAAGTCAGTTGTCTGAGCAGGGGAAGAGAGAGAACCTCTGCTGATAAGGAACACCAAACCCAGCTGTGCAGTGAGACTGTCCTGTGCAGAAGGGAACCAACATATTCATGATTAATGCAGAGACTGTAGCACAGAACACTGCTGGTTGTTGACACGTAGAGAACAATTGAGTTCTTAGTCTTGCTCCCAGATCAGAGGGGAGAACTGAAGGTTATAACCACTTAACTAAGAGTTGAATATAAGAAAAAGCTGCTATTTTTTAAAAATGAGATGGCAATGGAGAAAGAACCCAAACAGAGGCAGTTACTAAGGAAATAGAGAAGAGTGGAGTTCATCATCATCATAGGAAGTTGCAGAAGCAAAATAAGCCTCTCCTACCCCAAAAGAGGAATATCAAATGACTACCTACTCAAAAAGAATTCATAGAACTCAAAAAAGATTTTAAAAATAAAGTAAGAGAGACTGAGAAAAAAACTAAAAAAATAAATAAGTACAAAGAAAAACAAGAAAATTGTGAAAAGGAAGTAAACCAAATGGAAAAGGAGATCCAGAATCTTGAGGAAGAAAATGATTCTTCAAATATTAGAATAGAGCAAGAAGTCACTGAAGTCATAAGAGATGGAGAAATATTAAAACAAAATATAAATAAATACAAAGAAAAAATAGAAAAGAAAAGCAACAGATTTGGAGAACAGATTAAAAAGAAAGAACAAAAGAATAATTGGACTATTTAAAAACTATGAACAAGGGGCGGCTAGGTGGCGCAGTGGAAAGAGCACTGACCCTGGAGTCAGGAGTACCTGAGTTCAAACCTGGCCTCAGACTCTTAATAATTGCCTAGCTATGTGGCCTTGGGCAAGCCACTTAACCCCATTGCCTTGCAGGAAACTAAAAAAAAAAACAATAAACCTATGATCAAAGAAATAATCTTGATGCAGTAACATAAAAACAAGAGGGGAAAGTAAAAAATATAAAAAAATTCACCTATAACCTCCTGAAAGGGATCCTAGGAGGAAAACATACAAGAATATCATAACTAAATTCCAAAAGCCCCCAAGTTAAAGAAAAAATATTAAGAGAACAAGAAAAAATAATTCAAATATGAGACCCACAATTAGAATTCCCAAGACCTCTCAGCAGCTATTTCAAATGATTTCAGATCTTAAATTTGTTGTTGTTGTTGTCCTTAGTTCTTGAAGAGGACCATGGCATCAGCGAGGTAATACCATAACAAGCATGTGAATTGAATTTGAGTAAGGGGGTGCTGTGCTCTGTCTTTGGTCTCAGTTTCTCCTCCAGACCCATCTGGATCCAGTGACCAGATATGAATCAGGATGACTGGAAATGACCCTAGATGTGAAGCAATCAGGGTTAAATGACTTGCCCAAGATCACATAGCTAGTAAGTGTCAAGTGTCTGAGGTCAAATTTGAACTCAGGTCTTCTTAACTCCAAGACCAGTGCTCTATCCACTGCACCATCTAGCAATCTTAGAACACAACATATCAAAGAGCAAAAGAACTGCAGTTGCAGTAAAAAAAAATATACCCAGCAACGTTAAGCATAATTCTAGTTAAAGGGGGGGGGCAATTCAGTGAACTGCCAGAATTTCAGGATTTTGTTGCAAAAAGACCTGGAAAATTTAACATAAAAAAATCCAAAGAAATATAAGACAAACATCAAAGACTGATTACAAGGGATTCAATAAAAACAATTTGTTTACTATCTATATGTGGAAATGTAAAATTGGGTAGTGAGAAGGAAAGATGGGGATACAACTGATTAGGATGGGATTCTTTTTTTTAGGTTTTTTTTTTACAAGGCAATGGGGCTAAGTGGCTTGCCCAAGGTCACACAGCTAGGTAATTATTAAGTGTCTGAGGCTAGATTTGAACTCAGGTACTCCTGACTCCAGGGCCGATGCCGTATCCACTGTGCCACTTAGCTGCCCCCTAGGATGGGATTCTTAAAAGTAAAATGGTCTAGGAAAAAAATTTCAAAAAAGAATTACAATCTTATACAAATAAGGTGTGAAAAGAAGAACTGATACAGAGGAATTATATGTGGAAGGAGAGCTGATAGTTCTGGAAACCTACTTTAATTGGGAATGGGTTAAAAAGGGAACAATATGTATTATATACATAAATATACATATGTATAAGCCTATAAAAGCTTATAAATTCAGAAAGAAATTAAAGGAGGGGATAGGGAGGTAATTTGTTAGAGGGTATATAGAAGAGTGTGTAGGTTAATAGAGAGTTATAGTAGATTAATGAAGAGGGCATATAGAAGGGTGTTTAAGGGAGGTATTTTTTAAGGACTACTAATTAAGGAATAGGAGGGCAATAGAGTAGAGGAGTGAGAAATAGTTGTTGCTTTCAAGAAATGTTATAAAACAGAAATAAATATAAATATAATATTTATCTGTTATATATTATGTGTCTTTATGTGGGTATGTATACATGTATCTATATAAAAATATATGGTTGTATATATGTATATATCTATGTTATTCATATGCTGTATGAATATATACATTCTTCATTATAGCCATCCCAGGGGGAGGTGGGAGGAAAAAAATAAACAGTGCACACCAGAAAACAGAAGAAAACCTATAAAAAGACAAAGAAAAAGGACAATTCTGAAAACAATGTTCAATATTTATTATATAAAGTTTTCTTGAAACTGAAACTTATTGTTTTATATTATGAATTGTCATGTTTTGCTGCACATGACAATGTTTTGTATTTTTAAAATGAAAAATATATTAAAAAATCAAAATTCCAAGCACATAGAAATTTCTATAATCCTTAAAGTCCTAGTGAAGAAATAAATTAAGAAGGCAGCTTCTTCTTTTCATGGCAAAAAGAAATGTATCAGTTAGTAAAGAAAATATCCCAACTGTATTTTTTACTGATTTCATGTTTTATTCTGCAGAACTTGAAGAATCCAGACAGAAGTGCCCACCCTGCTGGTATAAATTTTCCAACATTTTCTTAATCTGGGATTGTTCCCCACACTGGTTGAAAGTGAAACACATTGTCAATCTAATTGTGATGGATCCATTTGTTGACCTGGCAATTACCATCTGCATTGTGTTAAATACTCTGTTCATGGCCATGGAACATTATCCAATGACTCCTCATTTCAATAATGTGCTTTCAGTAGGAAACTTGGTAAGCGTATTGAAAGGAAAAAGTTTTCTTTCCTTAAGATTATTATTTCAGCAATCTTTTTCCTTCAAAATCTCACAGCAAGGAGTTGTGGGTAGATAGAATTTCAGAATCCAAAGAACAAAAAAGGAAAATGTTGCTTTATAAGAATGCACACATAAAAAAGAAAAAATTATTTAGCATCTACCTCACAGAGATTGCTTTACAAACTCTAAAGTATTTTATAAATACTATATCAATGAGTATCAATGAGCAAAGTAGATATTATTTATTATTTTATTATTATTGGTACTAGTAGTATTATTGGCATTTCACTATCATCTTTCTTGATGAGATTCAACTAAGAATGGTCTGAGTACAGGAATCCTCTTATCAGTCTTCTGAATTTCACGCCAGTATTTTATCCAAAGAGTAACATCATTAGTGTTGTGATATAGAGATAGTTCATTGACAATCTTTTCTAAATCCCTAATGGATAATATCTGCTTTCCATGATTGAGAAATGAAACTATTAATATATTCAAAGATAAGTCTACTATCTACTGACAAAATAATATTTCAAAAGCATTGATGTAGTTCTTATCAAATCTCAAAGTTCTGTAGACCTATTTCGATTCTTATAATTTTCTATGGGTACCTAGTATTTGTGGTTCATTTGAATGATTTTGAATTTTGGTGATAGTTTTCATTGCTGCAAGAAATCACAAATCACAGTCTCCCCCAATCATTTTTTTAACCCAACTATCTATTGTCCCATGATAGGGCCCTAGAGTTAATCAAATATACTTTCATAGTCCATAAATTGTCCAAGCCTTTTCCTCTTAAAGGGGCTTGGTACTTGTGTTGTTTTATCCATTTATATTAAAGTCATGAAATATTGATAACCTACAGTACACTGTGTATCAGATATTTAGCAGTCCCATTTTGGCAAAGGTTACCACTTAATTTTTTTTCCATTTTATGTTTCAGAAAAATAAATTATTTAGGTGTTTGTCAATTGAACCTGGATAGCTTTGGAATATTAGACTATTATTTGTTTAAGGAAACAGACTTGATCTTCTGAGGCAATTTTTCCTTGTAGTTTGCTTTGAGGTTTGAGAGATTTAGGTAAGAAAAAGAAGCTTTGTATTTAATAGTCTTCTTTTTACCTTCTCTGTTTGTTTTTTCTTTCTTTTTTAAAATAACTCAATCAATAAATCAGTAAGTATTTGTTGTTAATCCAGGGATTAGATGCAAACCTAAAAGTGAGGCATTTCATATTCTTGTCCAGGAACATATTAAGTACTTCTGCAAGAGAGTAGGAGGCTATGCCACATTTTTATTGATAATTATATGCAAGGCAGATACATAAAAATATGGATAGAGAGAGGGGAAGGAATATTAATTTGGATTAATATGAATAGAAAGAATAAATGACAAGTTATTATAAAGTGTGACACTAACAAAAAGTTCCTTTAAAAATTATATGATTTTATATGTTTTTAACAAATCATGATTTTTTGAATTTGCATGTTGATTTGTAATTATTATAGAAATTAAATCTACTCTCTAGGAATGTAAACTTGGATTGACAATTGAATAAGAAAAATTACAGTTGGTAATTTAATTGTTGATATGTTCAATCAATGAATGTGTTGCTTGAAGTTTGGAGAAAAGAAATAACTCAAACATCTGAGGGCAAGAGGACTTGTGATCCTTACCTAGGAACACTGTTTGACAGCATTTTAACTTTGTTTCTGGTCTTAGGTTTTTACTGGGATCTTCACAGGAGAAATGTTTCTGAAGATAATTGCCATGGACCCCTATTATTATTTTCAAGAGGGCTGGAATATCTTTGATGGGTTTATTGTGACCCTTAGCTTAGTGGAACTTGGACTGGCCAATGTAGAAGGATTATCTGTACTCCGTTCTTTCAGACTGGTAAACACTTTTCCATTAGTGTTACACAATGTCCTTTCTCCAAAGAGAGTAGCCATTTGTATAGTCTAGTATGTTAGCCAGTTGTCATTGTGTCTGGCTAAACATTGCATAAGGGGTTAGTTATCTCTTGTTTTCAAACCTAACAGTGGAAACATGGATAAAAATGACACTCTTTTAAACTGACTTTAAAAATATATTAAGACCTTTTTTAGAAAGGATGGCAATCTTATGCAAAAAGGGATTATAACTCTTGACAACTAATACACAAATGTAAAGCAAAATGTTTGCTTTTATCCAAGCCAAAGAAAAACTTTTAAAATTATTATATTTTTTGCAAGTTCATACATCAGTCCCTTCTCAATAATGAAAGAAATACAATTTCTTCATATTTATTATCCTAGATCATACAGTTGTGGGGGGGGGTCATCTGGCATTAGAATAGGGTATAAGATAGAATAGGGTCTAAAGACTCCTAAACATCATGAAATAAAAAGGAAATTGTAAAAAAAAAAGAAAAGAAAAGAAAGAAAACAATATGGGGGAAAGAAGTATCACATTAGGTCAGCTAGAACAACAAAGCATTTACATAGACGTTAGAACACCACACACCTAAAAAGGATTATAAAATCATGTCACCTAGATTCAGACCATATTACATACATGTGTTCTATCCAGAATGTCAGACCAAAGGTAGAAAAGAAGGCAAAAGAGTTATTTCCATACTTCTATAAGGGAAAAAAAACAAACTTTGAGATAAATTCTTAGTACACTCAGATGGAAATCACATTTGCATATCTTTAAAACAGTACCTAGTAATTATCATCTTTTGTTTCTAGCTCCGAGTTTTCAAGCTGGCAAAATCTTGGCCAACGCTAAATATGCTGATAAAGATCATTGGCAACTCAGTGGGAGCTCTGGGGAACCTGACCTTGGTGCTGGCCATTATTGTTTTCATTTTTGCTGTGGTTGGCATGCAGCTCTTTGGTAAAAGCTACAAAGACTGTGTCTGCAAGATTGCCCCTGACTGTGAACTTCCACGCTGGCACATGCATGACTTCTTTCATTCCTTCCTAATTGTGTTCCGGGTACTGTGTGGCGAATGGATAGAGACCATGTGGGACTGTATGGAAGTTGCTGGCCAAGCCATGTGTCTTACTGTTTTCATGATGGTCATGGTGATTGGAAACCTAGTGGTAAGTATACACTGAAACTATGGAGGTTAGTTTTATCCAATGCATGGCAAAATTCAGTTCAATATTAAAGATCAAACCCAAAGCTGGGAAGGATAGCTTACTTCCTGGATATGTCTGAATTTTTAAAATCTTGATCAGCTGAAACATTAGGTGAAAGAAAGGAGATTGAATTTTTTTTTAAAAAAGGATAAATGGAAAGTCTTACAGTTAAATTCAAAAAAATTGACTTAAAATTACAAGATGACACAGCTAAGTAATTAATAAAAAGAAAATCTGTAGGTTTTAGTAGGCTGCAAGCAACAAGGTTGGACAAAGTGTATGAGATCCTAGACGTCAGTAGAAGTCTGGAAGACATGAATAAGGGGAAAGGTAGTCCTACTGTCCTAGTAAGAACTCTTTGGGAATTTTGTTTTTATTTCTGGCCCACAAATTTTAGAACAAACCTTTATGAAATTGTGAGCATACAGAGGAGGACAGCCAAGATGGTGAAGGGCTTCAAGTTCAATACACTTAAGGGCTGATTGAAGGATAAGAGCATGAGATAATTAGCAAAAAAAGAGTGAAAGAGAGAAATAATAGTCATTTTCTAGCACTATCCTTGACCTGCTTGGTTCCAGAGGGCAGAACTAGGAGAAATGGACAGAAGTTGCAAAATGACAAACAAACAAAAATGCTTTCTAGAAACTATAACTATACAAAAGTGATAATGGATTCTTCCTTACTGAAAACCTTTTAGGAAAAGCTGGTTAGTCACTTGGTGGCTATGTTGTAGATGGTCTGTTTATTTTCCAGATATAGGTTGAACTAGATGGCCCCTGATGTTCTTTCTAACTCTGAAATTCTATAATTTATTAAAAACTTTCTATGTACAGAGCTCTGTACTAAGGAATTCAAAGATAGATATTTAAAATAATTTCTCTCTTCAAGGAGCTTACATTCTGTTGGGGTATATAATATATACACAAATAACTGTAATAAAAGATAATATGATGATATTTTTAAAGCAATTTTTGGATATTAATGGAGAAAAATAGATCAGGACTTTTTCACCTTCCTACTACAGTAAAATAGATTAGTATAGTGATATCCAATAACATCTTAATGTTTAACAACATTATAGTAATCTCTCAACTGCTTTACCTCCTAAAAAGGAGTTTGGAAGTCACTGAAATCAACTTCTCCATTTTACAATGAAACTGAAACACAGAAAAACAAAGGGACTTGCCCAAGAGCACAAAGACAGAAGCAGAACTGGATTTCAAACATAGATCCTCCTACTCCACTATCCCTTTCAGGCCAGACTTGGGAACAGTGCCTGGGTTGTGTAATGGAAGATTATCATCTTGAGCATTATTGAGGAAAAGATAAAATTTAAACAGATCAGATAATATTTTCATATTCTCAAGGCCATTACCCAAGATATTTACTATACTACCTTCTCCACTCTAACCCTGTAGCAAAAAAAAAAAAATCACCCCCAAGTTATCCCTAGGTCTACAGTCATGGATATAGGAAAACATTTATACACCCTCACTACAAATAGATTGCCCAAGACACAGAAACTGCTAGTTATAATCTCTTTTCATCATTAGAAACCAAACCTATTGAATAAATATACTAACAAAATCAGGGAATGAATGCTTTTACTTTATTGCCAGTATAGGACTAGGAACTAGAGATATAATATATATGCTTTCAGTGAAATCTGTACTTTCTGCCTCACCCTGATCCCAATATCTACTAACTCTAAATGAGCAGTTCTAATTTAGTGAGTCCTCTAGGTAAAACTCAAAACAAAAGAAGACTAATGCAGCCAGAGAGTATACTAATGGAATAAATGATCATTCCTTTCCAACTCTCTGATATGAATTTGTGTGATTTCTGTTGGCAATACAAATACAACAAATTGAAGAGGAAAAACATACACTGGCATATCAATACTCATAAAAATTCTGATAATGGAATAAGTAGCCATTTTAGCTGAAACTGACAGATCACAGTAAAGCAGTTTAGAAAAACTTATAAAATTGGGGAAATTAGTCTCAATGTCTCAGTTAACATTTTTATTGGATTTCTATTTTTTAAATTTAATTTATTTAAGGCAATGGGGTTAAATGACTTGCCCAAGGTTACACAGCTAGGCAATTATTAAATGTCTGAGACCAGATTTGAACTAAGGTACTCCTGACTCCAGGGGCAGTGCTCTAGCCACTGCACCACCTAGCTGCCCCCTAGATCGGATTTCTGAGTTATTCTTAGTATAATTCTAACAATAATTCTAAATAGCACAAAAAATTATAGTTGTTTTAGACATAATTAAAATCGTTATTATTTCCTGGGTTTATTGTTATATATATAAACAGCATCCCAATGGATTCAATGTAGTTTTAAGATTTAATAGTAATGTTAAGATATATAATGTATATAAACATATTTATGGGTATAACATAAATATATTTATACAGTGTACACATGTCAATTTTTCCCCAATAGAATTCTATGAGCCTCATTTTGAAGCTAAAATAAAAAAAAACTTGAATGTCACCTTTCTTGTCTAATGTCTAATGAGGAAACTAGCCTGGGAAAGTTAGATGAATTGATTAAAGATAAGATCAGATTATTTGTTAGAAAAACTTGGTTCATATAAAGCAATGGCCATGTCAAGAAATGTAAAAGAATAAAGAAACTGTCTGATTTAGTAATCAATTGATCTCTTTACTAAAGAGATACACATCCAAAGGCAATGCTAGTTTAAAATGAAAGCTCATTTGCAAGACATTACAAAGGAGGGCTACGAAAAGATTGAATGTGAAATCATCTTTCAAAGAAGAAAAAAAGTGGACAGGGAAAATGAATCTTAAAAAGAAAAAGAAATGAAAACAAATTGGCCTGAAACACACCAAAACCAGATAAAGTGGTGTAGTGAAAAGATTGCTGGTCTGGGAGACTGAAGTTCTAGCTAGCTTTGATTCTTACTGGTTATGTATTCTTGAGCAAGTTATTTCATTTGTCTCTTTCTTTTCACTTTCCTTCTTAGTAAAATTAGAATGACACAAATAGAAATAATCAGGGACCTCAATAATCTGAACTTCTATTAGCATTCTCTGTCAAAAACAGAGTGTCTAATAATTTCATGAATTAGAATGATAATTTCATCCTTTAAAAAGTATTTGAACCAACAAGGGAAAATTTTATTCTATATCTACAGTTTTCTTTGCAACAAGGAACAACTGATTATTAGGGCGAAAAATATAAAAGAATATTCTGGGGATTTGGCCAAATCATTTTAGTATTTCTGATATAGGTTAGAAAATCCCAAAATGATTTGACAGGAATAATAATAATAATAATAATAATAATACCTAACATTTATATAGCACTTAAATGTGCCCAGTACTGCGTTAGTCACTTTAAAAATATCGCATTTGAACCTCACAACTACTCTGCAAGATAGTAGGTGCTATTATTAACCCCATTTTACAAATGAGAAAGCTGAGTCAAAAGGAGGCTAATTGATACCCAAGGTCACACCACTAGCAAGTATCTGAAGCCAAATTTAAACTCAAGTCTTCCCAACTCCAGACCCAACACTATCCACTATACAACCTAACTGCAGAGAGATTTCATAGGATTCAGAGAAAGGATATCTAGGATCCCATAGATGGAAATTCTTCAGAGGGAATCAGTATGGGAGGGATGAGATATTCTCAAGGATGACATTCTGAAGACATAAAGAGATATGATTATGATGTGGAGAAAAAAGGGGGGGGTTGTCTAAAGACTGCTATATGTGTGCAAGGAGTTCATTTCCCAGACAGCTTACATCTAAAAATGACATGTATAAAAGATGTAAGAAAGGGAATGAATGGGTAAATGCAAAAGTGTATACTATTATTGCAGTGTAAGAATAGTTTAGGAGTGCTAACATTCAGAATAAACTGAGTTTAGGAAAGCTAAAGAAAATAATAATTTTATTTTTGCTTTATTGGGGACAGGAAAAAGTGGATCAAAGAAGGTATGACTGCTTGAGGCAGGATTGATTATAAAAAAAAAAACTGGGTGGGGGAAGAGAAAGAAAGAGGGAGAGAGAGAAAGACAAAGCATTCAACTCTTTTTGTTTTTTTCCCCCCTGCGGATCTGTGGACAAAAAACAAAAATAAAATGACCAAAAGGAGTTGGTGCCCAAAATAAGTCGGAAAATAGTATGGAAGCTTTTCCTCCACTTAATGAGCTCAAGGCAGCAGATCTACAAGAAAATCTCTTAATGCTAAAAGAATTGGTGGCTTCATTGTTTACCATGAATTATAGAAAGATTAGAGAGAATGGAATTGATATCAGAGGATTAGAAAAGGGCAAATGGAATCTGCAAACTCTTTCAAGTAGTTTTTTTACTTGATTTTCTAGAATTCTCAAAGTATATCATCATATATCTGTAAAGTGAGTCTGCCTAGTCTAATTCTTTCAATTTCTTTTTTCTTATGTTATTGCTAATACAGCACTGAATAATATTGGTGATAATGGGTATCCTTATTTCACTCCTTATTTTATTGGAGTGCTTATAGCTTATCCCCATTACATATAATGATGCCCAGCACTTTGTTAGTCACTTTAAAAATATCTCATTTGATCCTCACAATTACTCAATAAATAGTAGGTGCTATTATTAACCCCATTTTACAAATGAGAAAACTGGATCAAAAGGAGGCTAGTTGATGCCCAAGGTCACACCACTAGCAAGTATCTGAAGTCAAATTTAAACTCAAGTCTTCCCAACTCCAGACCCAACACTATCCACTATATCATTTTAAGGAAAACTATATTTATTCCTATGCTCTCTAGTATTTTTAATAGGAATGGGTCAAAAACCTTTTCAGCATCTATTGAGATAATCATATGATTTCTGTTAGTTTTGTTATAGAAATGGTCAATTATGCTGATTGTTTTCTTCATCTTGAACAATCCCTACATTCCTAGTATAAATCCTATATGATCATAGTGTATTATTCTAGTGATAACTTGCTGTAATCTATTGGGTAATATTTTATTTAAAATTAGATTTTTTTAATTATTTAAAAATTTTACATCAATAATCATCAGGCCTTTAATTTTCTCTGTCTATTCTGACTCTTCTTGGGTTAGGTATAAGCATCATATTGGAGTTAAAAAAGGAATTTGGCAGAATTCCTTCTTTGCTTAATTTTTCAAATAATTTGTATAAAATTGGAATTAATTGTTCTTTAAATGTTTGGTAGAATTCACTTGTAAATCAATCTGGCCTGGATATTTTTTCCTTAGGGCATTCATGTAATTCCTTGGTTTATTTAAGTATTTTATTTCCTCTTCTGTTATTCTGGGCAATATATACTTTTGAAAATATTCTTCCATTTTACTTATATTTTCAGATTTATTGACATATGTGGGCAAAATAGTTCTAATTATTACTTTAATTTTCTACTCATTGGTGGTGAGTTCCATATTTTCATTTTTTGATACTGGTAATTTGGTTTTCTTCTTTTTTTAATCAAATTAAAGAAATTTGTTTCATTGTTTTTTCATAAAACCAACTTTTAGTTTCATTTATTAGTTCAATATTTTCCTTACTTTCAGTTTCATTAATTTCTCCTTTGATTTTCAGAATTCCTAATTTGGTATTCAATTGAAGATTTTTATTTTGGTCTTTTTCTAACTTTTTAAGATCTCATGTTTCTCCTTTTTATTCATGTAAGCATTCAGAGATATAAAATTTTCCCTAATAACTGCTTTGACTGAATCCCAAAAGTTTTGGTATGAAGTCTCATCATTAATTAGGTGAAATTGTTGATTATTTCTTGTGTTTAATTCATTCATTCTTTAAAATAAGGTTATTTAGTTTCCAATTAATTTTAGTCAATCTTTCCATGGACCTTTTTTACATATAATTTTTATTACATCATGATCTGAACAAGATGCATTTACTCTTTCTGCATTTGATTGTGAATTTTTTAAATGCCTTATTACATGGTCAATTTTTGTATAGGTGTCATGCACCACAGAGAGGAAGGTATATTCCTAACTATCTGAATTCAATTTTCTCCAGATGCCTCACATCTAACTTTTCTGAAATTCTATTTACCTTCTTAACTTCCTTCTTGTTTATTTTGTGGTTACATCTAATTCTGAGGGAGGTTAAGGTCTCCCATTAGTATAATTTTACTGTTTATGTCTTCCTGTAACTCATTTAAGCTTCTCTAAGAATTTGGATGCTATACCACTTGATGCATATACGTTTAATATTGTTATTACTTCATTGCCTATGATACTTCATAGGAAGATGTAATTTCCTTCCTTATCCCTTTTAAGTAGGTTTATTTTTTGCTTTTGCTTTTGCTTTTGCTTTGCCTGAGATCAGGATTGCTACCTTGTTTTTTTTTAACTTCAGCTGAAGCTTAATATATACTATTCAGCCTTTTACCTTTATGTGTGTATCTCTCTGTTTTAAATGTTTCTTGTAAATAACATATTGTAGGATTCTGGTTTTTGATCCACTTTGCTCTTGCTTTCACTTTTATAGGAAAGTTCATTACATTCACAGTAAGTTATGATTACTAACTATATTTTCCTCCATCCTATCTTACCCCTGTTTGTACTTTTTTCCATTTTGTTTCAATATTTCTTGCGGTCTCATGGAAGGCATGTTATCTGCATTAGGTTTTTATACCTTTTTTGCCGAGTTTCTAATTCTGTTGTCAATTTTTTCTTCCATAGCTCCCACTTCTTTTATAATTGTTTACTTCTATTGCTATCATTTCATTTATATATTTTTAAATTCTTGCTTCATTTCTTCTATAAATTTTAGCTTAACTAGTGCTCAAGTTATATTCTTTTTAGGATTTCAATTGTTTGAAATAATTTTTTTCCTTCTCTTTATCTTAAATGTACTGGTAACCATAACTATTTTTATGGTAGGAATCTTTTTTCTTTGCTCATTCTTACAACCTACTTCTGGATTTTGAATTTCATTTTAGATCTGAATTCTATGAGCGTCTATAGAGAATATATAGGCTAAACTTGTATCTACTCATGTTCTGCTGTGGCTTTTGTGTTATATACTAGGACCTCAGAGAACCATCCTGAGAACCTACCTGCTTTCAGTGCTCCCCAAAAAAGTCTGATTAAAAGGGAAGTGTAATAGGTGACCTCTTTCAAAGTTTTCCTTTTCTTATTTATTTATTTTACAATTACATGCCAAGATAGTTTTCAACATTAATTCTTTTTTTTTAGTTTTTTTTTTTTTGCAAGGCAATGGGGTAAAGTGGCTTGCCCAAGGTCACACAGCTAGGTAATTAGAAAATGTCTGAGGACAGATTTGAACTCAGGTGCTCCTGACTCCAGGGCTGGTGCTCTATCCACTGCACCACCTAGCCACCCCTCAACATTAATTCTTTTGAAATGAGTACCTGAGTTCAAATCCAGCCTCAGACACTTAATAATTACCTAGCTGTGTGGCCTTGGGCAAGCCACTTAACCCCATTGCCTTGGAAAACCTAAAAAAAAAAGTTTTGAGTTCTCATTTTTCCCCGTTCTTTCCTTCTGGCCCCCTTCCCTCTAAGGGTAGCAAATCATCTGAAATAGGTTGTACATGTAAAATCAAGTTTAACATATTTCTACATTAGTTAAGCTGTGAAAGAAGAACTAGAACTAATGGGAAAAAACGTGGAGAAGAAAGAAAAACATAAAATAAATTTTTTAAAAGTGAATATAATATGTTTTACTCTGCATTCAGAAGCCATAGTTGTTTTTCTCCTCTGTATATGAATGCCATTTTCCTTAACAAATCTCTCCAGATCGTTCTTGATCTCTGAACTTGCTAAGAAGAAATGCTCATAGTTGATAATTTCATAATGTTGCCATTAATGTGTATAATGTTCTTCCGATTCTGCTCACTTCACTCATAATCAATTTATGCAAGTATTTCCATGCTTTTTTGAAGTCAGATAGCTAAGGATTTTTTATATTTTTTATATTCCATAACATTCATCTACCATAGCTTGTTCAGTTATTCCTCAGTTGAAAGACATCCTCTCAATTTCCAATTCTTTTTCACTACAAAAAGAGCTACTATAAACATTTTTGTACATGTGAGTCTTTTTCTTTTTCGTGACCTCTTTGGGATATAGACCTGGTAGTGGTATTACTAGATCAAAGGGCATACACAGTTTTATTGCCCTTTGAACATATAATTCCAAATTGTTCTCCAGAATAGTTAAATCACTCCACAACTCCACCAACAGTGCGTTAAGCATCCCAGTTTTCTCACATCCTCTCCATTGATCATTTTCCTTTTTTGAACATTTTAACCAATCTGATTGGTGTGAGGTGGTACCTCAGAATTATTTTAATGTGCATTTATTTCTCTAATCAATAATTTGAAGCATTTTTCGTATGGCAATTGATAGTTTTAATTTCTTTATCTGAGAACTGCTTGTTCATATCCTTTGATGATTTATCAATTGGAGAATGACTTGTATTCTTATAAATTTGACTCAATTCTCTATATCTTTTATAAATGAGTCCTTTATCATAAATGCTGGCTGTAAAAATTATTTCGTATCTTTCTGCATTCCTTCTAATCTTGGTTTCTTAGTGTACCCTTTTATTTTAATGTAGACAAAATTATCTATTTTGCAATTTGATATGTTGTCTATCTCTTCTTTGGTCATAAACTTCTTCCCTTTCCATAGGCCTAAAAGATAAATGATTTCCTGTTCTCTTAATTGCTCTATGGTTTTGTCTTTATGTCTAAATCTTATACCCAGTTTGACTTTATTTTGATATAGAATGTGAGATGTGGGTCTATGCCTAGTTTTTGCCATACCATTTTCCAGTTTTCCTAGCAATTTTTGTCAAATAGTGATTTCTTATCCCAGAAGCTTGAGTCTTTGGATTTATAAAACAGCAGATAACTATAGTCATTTACTACTTTCTTTTGTACCTAATCTAATCCATTGATCCACTTCTCTATTTCTTAGCCAGTACCAGACATTTTTGAAGACTGCCATTTCATAATACAATTTTAGATCTGGTAAGGCTAGGCCTTCTTCCTTTGCATTTTTTCCATTAATTTCCTTGATATTCTTGTCCTTTTTGATACTGGTTTTTCTAACTGTAAAATAATTTTTGGTAGTTTTACTGGTTTGATACTGAATAAGTAATTTAATATAGGTAGAATTGTAATTTTTATTATATTAGCTTGGCCTAACCATGAGCAACTGAGGTTTTTCCAATTGTTTAGGTCTGGCTTTATTTGTATGAAAAGTGTTTTATTGTTGTTCATATAGTTCTCTTAAAAAAACCTCAATTTTGGGGGGAAGCTAGGTGGCACAGTGGATAGAGCACCAGCACTGGAGTCAGGAGTACCTGAGTTCAAATCTAGCCTCAGACACTTAATAGTTACCTAGCTGTGTGGCCTTGGGTAAGCCACTTAGCCCCATTGCCTAGGGAAAAACTAAAAAAAAAACTCATTTTTTCTGACATTTCTGCTAAGTATTATCCTTTATGTCTCCCACCTTTCTTGGCTAAACTCCTTAAGAAAGCCCTCCATGTTTATTACCTACACTTTCCTTGGTCTCTTTCTTTTCTAAACTCTATGAAATCTGACTTTCAGCATCATACTTCAACTGAAATTACCTTCTCCAAACTTACCAATTTTGTCTTAATTGCAGAATTGAAGAGCTTTAAAAAAAAAAAATCCACAGTCTTCTTGACCACTCTGTAGAATTAGAGCTGTTGATCACTTTTTCTCCTCTTGGATATTCTCTTCCCTCTTTTAAGGTTTCATGACACTGTGCTCTCCTATTTCTCCTCTTTCCTTTCTGACTGATCCTTCTCAATTTCCTTTGCTGAATCTTCATCCATGTCATACCTACTAACTGTGGGTGTCCCCCAAGGCTTTGTCCTGTGTCTTCTTCATTTGTCCATTCATACTTTACTATTTAGTTTTCTCATAAGGTCCCATGAGTTCAACTATCATATCTCTCTTCAGATGATTCTCAGATTTACATATTCAGTCCTAATCTCTCCTGCACTACAGTCCTGAAATGACAACTAATTTTTCGACATTTTAAGCGATATACATATCAAATTCAAAATTTCCAAAATAACAGTATCATTCTCTCCAAACATCCCTTTTCAAAATTTTCTATATGAAAGTTCCACTAATCTCCCCTTACTATTTAACTTACTGTGTGACAACTGGAATTTTATCTCCCTTAGTTTCCTCAACTGTAAAATGGAGGAAATCATAACATCTACTTCTCACAGTTGTGGTGATTAAGTAAGATAGAATTTGTCAAATTCTTAGCACAGCACCTGGCCTATAAGAACAGCATTCTTAATAAATGCTTATTCCTTTCTTTTTCAGATACCCAGGCTTCCAACCTGGGTGTCATCCTTAACTCTTCATACTCATTCACCCCAGGTATCCAATTTTGTGGTTTTTACCTTCACAATATGTGTTTATGTCTTTCCCTACTTATACAGCACCCACCTCTCACAGGCCTTCATCACCCATAATCCAGACTATTACAATAATCTTAAAATTGTTTTCCCTACCTTAAGTCTATTCCACTGTGACCCACTCACCTGCCAGAGTGACTTTTCTAAGGTACAGAGATGACCATGTATAATTTGGAGCCAAAAGAGACATTAGAGACCTTTGAGTACAATACTTTATTTTACATACAAAGAAACTGAGGATCAGAGACACTCAATTATTTGCCTACTTTATATAGCTTACAAGTGTCTGAGGTAGAAATTGAACCCAGACTTCCTGACTCCAAATTCATTATTTTGTACACAACTCCATACTGCCTCATAAATAAACTGACTATTCAACAAGCTTAAGTGACTCCCCAGTAATTTCTGTGATTAAATAAAAAGTCCTTGACTCTACATTTAAGGTTCTTCACAACATGATTTCTTCCTACATTTCCAGTCTTCTTATACTTCACTTCCTTTCACACACACACACACACACACACACACACACACACACAACTCTACTACTCTACTTCCTTTCATCACTCTATCAAACTGTTCTGTTCTATTTGCTGATCCTCACATATCACACAACTAACTCATCTTTGTGTCTTTACACTGGTTCCATTGCCTAAGTTTTCTCTTTCTTTTATGTCTTTGTTTCTCTGGCTTCTTTCAAGACACAGGTCAAAATGGTAACCCAACCAGTGCCTTTTACCTTCCTCATTGTAATAAACTTCCATCTACTCTGCATTTATATTGTATATTTATGGTGGAATAGAAATTCCTTGAGCAAAGAAACAGGTTATTCCTTTCTTTGATCCCAGCACAGTCCCTAAAACATAGTAGATGCTTACTGAGTGCTTGCTGACCAATTGACAATTAAGGAAGGACATGAAGAAATTGGAAAGCATTTAGAGGACAATCAAAATAGTGAATGTTCTTGAGTTCAAGCAAATGAGAATTATTGATGGAATGAGAATGTTTTGTCTGATGAAGAAAAGATTTAGGGAGAACATGAGAGGCATATTTAAATAGTTGAAGTATTTGCTGGGTTGTTCCAATTAGTCCCAGAGGGCAGATTTAAGAAACATGAATGGAAGTTAAAAAGGAAAAAAAACTTTAGGTTTGTTGTATGGAAAAAATTTCTACAAAAAATTAATTATCCAAAAAGTAGAAAGAATTTCCTTGAAAAATAGAGGAGCTCTTAAATAAAGGATGAATGACTACTTGTTAGGTATGTTCAGATATAGGTTTCATTAGATGGCCAAGATCTGTTTTACTGAAGAAATAGGAAGCCTCAAGACATTAAGACTGAATAAAAGGAAGCATGTAGTACACAACAGTACAGTAAGGCAAGTCAGTTTAATTGAGAGATCATACCCAAGTATGAAGTCAGGAAAGATGGTGGATACAGATTAAGTCTTCCCAGGTGGAATCAGATTCCTTCTGGAGCCCTGGAAAGAGTGAAGTACTCTTCTCAGATCTAATCAGTCTTTATAGTATTCTCATCTGGGTCCAGTAAACCTTACAGCATTATACAAACATGTTAGTGTTATTACTTTATTTTTCTTATCTTGTTTGATAGAGTTCAGATAGATTAATAGTATTTTAATAATAAATCATTATTCTAATTCTTTTATGTTTGCTGTTTGATTGAGGCTCAGATGGATAAAATAACTTTTTCTGTAGTTGAATAAAAGTGTTAGAATATGAGTTCATCTTCTACAGACACACTAGGAGCATCCTTGATCTAATACAGGACAAGACCATAGAAACCTCCTTCTCTCTCCACTTAATTTTGACTTCATTTGTTAGGTCTCTATTTTGGAAGCTCTTCATTCTATGTAGCTTGGAGATTATTTTATATGGTGACATCCATGAACATTTTTGTTTTAAATTGTTTTGGATAAATGTTATTAGGTAATAGTGGGAAACAATTTGATCCATAAAATGTTCCAATGCAGTATTTTTAATTTTTAATTATTAATTAATTATATAAATATATATTAATTAATTAATAGCATTAAATTAATAATAAAAATTAATAATTTAATTTTTAATATCCTGAGAGTATTAAGTGAAACAGGAATGAGGATTCCAAATTGAAATTAAAAGGAATAGATTTGCATACTGTTTCAATACCATGTGATACTCATCATCAATGGAAACAAAATCATTAAATTTAGACTCCAGAAACTCCTTACTTAACTCAGGAAATAAGGAAGTCAAAATGACTTTTAAGAAGATGAAGTCAGGAAGAGTAATTCGAAATATATGCAGAGTAAACCTATGTTAAAGGTAGAATAATTTTAAGAACACTCCGGGTTCAGTTTTTCAAAACATCTCAAAGAAAGATTTCAAAAAGGAAAGAAAAGATTGGTTTTAAAAAGGAAAAAAAATTAACAGAAGTCATAACCATGATTTCTATGCAATTGTTAGAAGATAGTTCTTCACCAGAAAATTTCCTACATAGTTTAACTCGCAGGCCCCGGAAAGAAAAAAAAATAAATTCAAAAAATTACAAGTATATGGCCTTGGGCAAGCCACTTAACTCCATTTCCCTTGCAAACTCCTAAAAAAATTACAAGTGTAGACCACATGCCATTAGTACCAGAGTATTAAAATCAGAAATATCTCAAATTTGTCAAAGTATCAAAAGACTTACAAGTCATTATTTGCAGTCAGGATTAAAATCCAGACCATCTAATACCCAATCCCTACTCTTTCTACTGAATTACAATGCATCTTATTCAAGTGTTGAGTTTCATGGCAGAGAGGGAAGTGTTACTAGGCGAAAAATTTTTTAAGTTCTAGTTTTGGCTTTGCAACTACTCAAAGAATTATAATTTATCTATTTGTTATCTTTTAAAGGTGTTAAATCTATTTCTGGCCTTACTACTGAGTTCATTTAGTGCGGACAACCTTGCTGCTACAGATGATGATAACGAAATGAACAACCTCCAGATTGCTGTGGATCGAATGCATCGAGGAGTAGCTTATGTGAAAAGAAAAATATACGAATTCATTCAGCAGGCCTTTGTCAGAAAACAGAAGGTTTTAGATGAAATCAAACCACTTGATGATCTTAACAACAAGAAAGACAGCTGCATGTCCAATCATACAACAGAAGCAGGAAAAGATCTTGATTATCTGAAAGATGCTAATGGGACTACAAGTGGAATAGGGACAGGCAGCAGTGTGGAAAAATACATAATTGATGAAAGTGATTACATGTCATTCATAAACAACCCCAGCCTCACGGTAACAGTACCAATTGCTGTAGGAGAATCTGACTTTGAAAATTTAAATACAGAAGACTTCAGCAGTGAATCAGATATTGAAGAAAGCAAAGAGGTAATTCTAACAGATCTGGGTAGGTATATATATATATATATATATATATATATATATATATATATACCTATAAGATGTAATATGTGTCTGAATGTTGATAGAAAATAACCTCATATCAATCTTTATAGTTTTGTATCAGTAAAAAGTACAAACAGTACAAAGTAAACAGTACAAAAATGGAAAAATGGGTCTGTGGTCATGCTTTTCCATATGAAATAACATAATGTATAGTTTAAACTTCTTTACTACTTACACAAAAGAGCAATTAAAATAGATATAATTATGTGACAAACAGCCATCCATTTTATTGGTCACCTAATACAGAATAATATTTTTTCAGAATAAGATGACAATGATATACTTGGAATCATAGAAATGACATGATGTCAGAGGTCCAAAAAAGAACTAATTTCCTGCATGAGGATATAGTGAGGACCTTGCTAAGTAGTATAGGGGGCAGGGAGACGAAATCTTTTTTTTGCAAAAGATTTTCTTCATGTTCTAAAATTTAGCTTCATGTTGAGTACTAAAATAGATGCATTAGCATTTAATAGGCATTCACAAAATCAAATGTAGGAATATGATATTCCCATTATTTACAAATTAGACATGAAACAATTCTGTATTTTGTGGGAAATTACTTTTTATATTTTTCAGATATATCTGACTCAATCTTAATTAGATTAAATCAGTAAATGGGGTGAAACTGCTAGCCTAGCTTCCTCCCCACAATTATTAGGTCATTGAAGAGCCTACAAGAAAGAAGGTAAGGGAAAACCATGGTAATAACTTTAACATATCTCCCTACTTTAAATCCTCATATCCTGTATAGAATAAGAACAAATATTTAGGCAATCATTTCTTAAGGTTTCCAGCTTGACAATCTATATATCTTCCTAGACTCACCCCTTTCCCTAAGAATATTTGGTTCATGACTTTGACATGGACTTTTCCACTTTGCAATGGGAGCTGATATGCTTTGAATTATGCTTTAATTTAAAATTAGGTAGGAACTTCTACTAAAATAAATGTGGTAAATCATTGTCTGGTTGCTCATCTGATTCTTCAGTCAGTTTTTTTTTTTTTTGCAGGGGGGGTTGCAAGGCAATGGGGTTAATTGACTTGCCCAAGGTCACACAGCTAGGTAATTATAAAATGTCTGAGGCCTCATTTGAACTCAGGTTTTACTGACTCCAGGGCCAGTGCTCTATTCACTGTGCCACCTAGCTGCCCTCTTCTTTGGTCATTTTTAATATTTAATTAAAACTGATAGGCATTGAATGTTACTTGGTTAAGTTTAAAAAACATCTGCATCATAGTGCCAAAAATGCATCTACAACCTAATGCATCTACAAGGATTTTTTTCTAAAGTTTTAGACATGAGGCACTACAGATACTGCCCTTTTTTGAATAAATCAAAGCTAAAGGACCACTGATGTCTCTAAACTATAACTATCTACTTGAATAAGCAGGTCTATCTCTTCATGGTCAGTTTTGTATGTATGTGTGTATTTGTTTGTGTTTGTGTACAAATGTGTATGCGATCACTGGAAAACTTTAATAACATCTTGAGGGATTTTTTTCCCCTCTTTCATCCAAATAGATTTCCTTTCATGAAATACTTATATGCATTTTTCTAAAGCTGAGGTCATCGTTATCATAAATTTCTGGATGTTTATTCATCAGGTATAGTTTAAGGGCTTGTCTCAGAGGGTAAGAAAGATTAAATCTCCAAATATTGCCCACTTTCACTGCATTTAGAACAAATAAAAACCATCAGGAAAAATTAAATAAGATTTTAGCAATGAAGGACTGTGTCTGTATATGTGTGTGTGTATGTGTGTGTATCTCCCCCCTCCCACTCCTCTCCCTCCCCCATCCCCCTCTCTCTCTCTCTCTCTCTCTCTCTCTCTCTCTCATTCTCTCTCTCTCCCTCATCTCTTTTTCTCTCTCAGATTCTTTTTTCCCCCCCCAAAATTCTTACTTTTTGTATTGTCTTCTCAATACAAACTATTGCTATCTCTTTCCATGCATTAGTGTCATATTCATCTTTCTATATGGATTTACTTGCTTCACTAGACAGGATAAAATGGAAGGCCACATTCTTAAAGAAAAGGAATGTAGGTCAAACTCATAAGATCAGGTATCCTCTCCAATGATAGTCATACATCCACACTTGGATGTATTGTCATTACTACTGGTAATTAAGACAACAATGTTTTTCATTTCTTTTTCCCAGTAATACTAAATCTTTATTCATGCCAATGTTATGATTATGATATTACAAATTGTTTTAAAAATCCAACAAATATTGAATAAAGTTCCCATCATATTTATGACACTCTTCCAGGAGCAGATAAATATAAAGACAAAAGTGGAATAATTTCTACTCTCAGGGAGTTTAAATTTCTTTGGAAAAAACTTTATACCCCACTATACAATGTAGTGAGATTTTATTTAGCCATATAAAGTAGCTAATGTAAATGTTAATAATGCCATGAATTTACTTATTGGCATATGGTTTGGCTTAGGGAAAAATTTGACCAATGACTTCTCAAAATTCAATGTCATTCTATCTTTTGGAGGCAAATTGGTTTAATGGATAGAGCTCTAAATTTGGTTGGAGGCAAGAAGACCCGAATTGAAATTTCATCTTAGATAAGCTGTATAACTCCAGAAAAATCACTGAACTAGACCTCATTTTTGTCTTGTGTAAAATTTAGACAATAAGATAATATATGTAAACTAAATAATCCATACTTTGCAACTGTTTTTAATTATTATTATTATTATTACTATTAAATTTTATGTTTCAGTGATTCTCCAACATTATCTGAATAATCAAAGGCAACTAAGATAAAGCATAGATGTTATTTCATCTGTAAAAAATGTCCTTCTTTCCCATTTGAATGAAGCTTTTTGTGAGTAGGGATTGCTTCAATTAATTAATCACTAAACATTAATTAAGCACCAACCCATTCCAGGCATCATGCAATTTATTATCTCTAATGCCTAGCACAGTGTCTCAACAGAATTAAGATCTTAATTTAAAAAATGTTGACTTCTTGAATAAGTGATTCTAAGATATGTCTAGAAATAACAATAATGAAAAACTAACACAATGCATTACAATAAAGTTTACAAATTTATATGACAACCAAAATAATATGAATCCTATATAATTATTCCTATTTTATAGATTAGGATAGAAAGGTCAACAGAGGCTATGAATTAACAAAGGTCTCTCAGATAATGTGCCTGAGTTAAGATTCTATCTCTGGTCTTTCATTGACTCCAATTGAATTCATATTTTATGCAACCTAGCTATTCTAGGTAGTCAATAAAATATATAATATTTGCTCACCTAGCTTAATCATGGCAAGATTTGTAAGATTTTGTTGTTATTATTAACAGTGAGTTGTTGACTTTTTGCCAGAGAAATGATGAACTCAAAATGTAGAGAGAGAGACATATTTGGGGACATGACTAAATTTGTTTTGTTAGGCTACACATAATTATAATGAGACTTTTGTATTTCTTTTATGTTCATTAGGAAAGAGGACAGTGGAAGGGACAATTGTAAATGCTTATAAAATAATTTATTTCAGTTAAATAGAAAAATTAACAAATAAATCAAAAGTAGACAGAAATAGATGAAATAGGTTAATAGACCTTTACAAAAAACTGAATTGCTGAGTCAACTTTTCCTCAAAAATCTTCATTATTACCCATGGGTATTGTTTTAACCTTATAACAATATAAATGAAATCTCAATTGAAAGAATGTGCCATGAATTTTTATTTTGTCTAACATGTTAATTACATTTATATATACTTACTGGTGATTTTATCAATAAAAGGTAAGATTTTTATTAACCCAATATTATATGTACAGCACTGCTGGAGAAACAAAATTATCAATGACAAAACTGTGATAATAGCAACAAAAATATCTTATGGGATATACAGCTATAGAGTTGGTTCAGGAATAGAAGGCAGAAGTAGTTGTGACTAACTTGAAACAAAATTGAAATGTTGATATGGCAATATGTCATAGAGGAAAAGATCACAAGACTTGGTATTGGAGGACCTAGGCTCAAATTTCATCTCTTCCCTTTATTATCAGCATGACTTTGAACAGTCATTCATTTCTCTGACCTTCAGTTTCCTATTCTGTAAAATGGTAGAATTGGTCAAGATGATCCCCACAAACTTTCTCTTAGCATATTCTGATTATCAGCTGATAAGAATTCTACTACCACAAAATTTCCACAATGATGATCCACTACTTTAAAAAAAATTTCCTTTTCTTCAATGCCCCAAGAAAGCACTCTAGTAGCAGCATGAGTAAGTAATGATGGACTTCTGGAATCTTTCCCACAGCTTACTTCACCTTCTGTGAGCCCTTTTCTTTTTCTCCCTCAGTAGAATTTGAAAATTCTTTAAGGTTAACTCCAAGAAAAGATCATTAAAATAGCTCAACCAGAACAATTTGTTCTAGTCTGTTCATGCATTATGCCCTGGGTCTGCCTTGCCTTTTAATCCAGTTCTAGGCAGGCACCTTCTGTGACCTTTTACATTTCCTCAAGGACTACCTTAACCCTGTCTGAAAACTCTTTGCCCAACCCCAGGTTTTCCAAGTCTTGAGCTAACTCCACTCAATGATGGATCCCTGTAAATATCAGCTGAGGGGAGATGCATAACACTCAAGTTTAATCTGAATTTTTTCCATCATTTTCTAAGGTCTACAGAATCAAGAAAAAAAAATCAATCAAGCCTCTCTTTGAAGAATTTTTTGATTTCTGAAGAATAAATGATTACACTGAAAATTTAACAATTGATTCTGAGCTTGCTAGAGCTGGCTTCAGTATGCCCCAGATAACATACCTGGGGTTCACTTTTCAATAATTAACTTCCAGTCCCCATACGCATTTGAATGAAACTGAAGAAAATTATGAAATTTTATTGACTGGGTTAATGAAAATGCACAATCTCAATTGTGCCCTAACTACAACAAAGCATTCCTTTTTTGCCTCAACAATCCCAAGGATTCTGAATGTCTGGTTGCCATTCTTTTTTTTAAGAATTTTTGCAAGGTAAATGGGGTTAAGTGGCTTGTCCAAGGCCACACAGCTAGGTAATTATTAAGTGTCTGAGGCCAGATTTGAACTCAGGTACTCCTGACTCCAGGGCTAGTGCTCTATCCACTATGCCACCTAGACACCCCTGGTTGCCATTCTTAAAATCCTGTTTCCCTTCTGCTACCAATTGCTACCTTATTCTGTCAACCTAAGCCCCCTCCGCCAAATCTCCCACACTAACATTCCCAACCATTTGATTGGCCCTCTGAAATGCTAGTTTCATAGGTAACAAATTAGATTTCATTTCAAACATTTTCTTTTCTTGCACTAACTGATGGCATGACTTTTCTGGTTATCCTTTTTAGCACAGGTTATATTTTCACTCATTCATTCAGACTCACTAGCCATGGTGGGAAAAGTTGAAACACTCAATTTTCGCCATTGCCACTTCCAAGCTCTCCTTCTTCTACCATGACTCAGTACCCTCTCCTCTTTTTTCATTCAGTACATATTTATCACCCAATCAGGATTCTGGTTTCTATTTTCAATCCTCAAGGATATTCTCCTTCCTTCTTCATTGAATTCAATGCCTGGCTCACAGTTTTCTTCTCCTCTCCTCTCTCATTACTGCTTTCATAGAAAGTGACTTCAATATACATATTGAGACCTTCTAAAATACTCCAAATGCCCAGTGCCTCAATTCACCCAATATCTTGGATCTATTTTTCCACTTCACCCAAACTATATATAGAGATTGTCACATCCTTAATGGTTCGATCACGCACAAATGTACAATGTCCATGTTCATAAACTCTGAAATTCCTTTATTCAATCACAATCTATTGTCATTCTACCTTTTCTTTTGCATTATAATTTTGAATCCTGTTACTCATCCTCACCATGACTTCCCTCAGGTCTTTTGCGGGTCATTCCTGCACTAGCTAAATTCTCTTCTCTCCCACATCTTGAAACCCTGGTGAATATATTCATCCTTACACTGTTCTCTTCTCTTGGGTCCCTTATTCCTTTACTATAGAAGATTTTGCCCTTCCAAACCCCAGCATTGGAGTATTTACATCTACTGCCTTTGATTTTATTCATGCACTAATGAATGAAAATGGAAAAAAAATATGAAACTATGATGAGTTCATCTCAAATTTTTGCTCCACAATCTTAACTGAGCCCTCACTATAGCAAGACAAATCTTTATGCCTCACCAAAAAATTCAGCATTCCACTGACATCACCCAAATCTTTATCCTTACTCCAAACATTTTTCATTCTTTCTTAAAGTTCCCAGAGCTCTCCCTCTCCTCCCTTTTCAGGGGAGAACCTTGCCTCATATTTTACTGATATTGAGAGTATTCACTAAAATCTTCCTCTTCTTCCATCATATGCTTCATATCATTCAGATACTTTCTAAATATATCCTCATAAATTGCTATTCACATGAAAAAATGGTCTTTTTCCTTGCCACAACAATCCCAGGTGAGTCTATTTCATCCCATCTTCTCCAGAAGATTGTTCCTTTTATCATCCATATTCTCTCACTAATATTTAATAGCTTCTGTGTTTCTACTCCTTATGAACATGCTCATGACTCCTACATCCTCAAAAAACTCTTACTTGATTCATCCTTCCTCAGAACCTATAGTCCAATATCTTTGTTGAGACTAAAGCAAGCTTCCACTTTCTCCTCTCTTCTTAAATTTTTTCAATCATTATTTAACTTTCATTATTCAACTTTCTCCAAAGTTATTAAAGATCTCTTAATTGCCAAATATAAGGATCTACTTTCATTTCTCACTGTTTTTTACTTCTTTTCAGCCTTTGAGAGAGTCAATCACTCTCTTCTCCTTGATACCCTTTTCTCTGATTTCATGTATTGATTTTTCTTGGTTCTTCCCCTGTCTATATGTCTGATCTTTTTCTGACTCCTTTGGTGCATCTTCACCCATGTACTGCCTGTTAACAGTGAAAGTTTCCCTTGGTGAAGCCCTTCTCAGTTTTCCTTAATCTTCCTATAAGATTATTCCAAATTTATTCTGTATATATATATATATGTATATATATATATATATCTTATTCATATATATAATAATTTATATTTTATCTATCCAATAGACTTTGAACTCCTTAAAACCAGGAAATAATTTGTTCTTCTTTGTATCCTCACCATTACATAATACTTAGAGTGCTTAACAAATGTTTATTGATTGATAGATAGGAGACCCTTATATACAAAGTCATTCAATTTAATTTTATTTCAAACTGCAAAGGATTAACCAAGGCAGGAATTCCAAACCAAAAGGGAGTCTACAATTCTACCTCTCTGTAGCAATGGAGCTTTCCAGATGGTAAAGAAAAGCAGTCCAGAAGGAGTCTAATCTCATAAAGATGCAAACCCAGGTCAAGAACTTGCAGAGTTCAGAACAGGAGACAATTAGACTTTGTCCTAGATCACAGCATTTTGGGAGCACTGAGAGCTTGTAGGTCTCTGAGACCTGAAACACTCAATATTCAAAAGAAGCAACAATAGGACCAGCCTAGACTTTCTTGTGGCTTAACTGAACCTTAATATCAAGTTCAAAGTCAGGAAGTAGTCTGAGAGAATTGGCAATTAAAAATGGGAGCTCCACAATAATGATCTATCAAGACACAAATTCAGAAGAGAATGAATCTAAAACATCTATGAGCTATGTCAGAGCAAAATACAACTTGGGCACAAATTCAATTAGAATTCTTAGAAGAGAACAAGCAAGCATTTTAAAAGAACTGAAAAAAGTTTTTTCAAATAAATGAAAAGAGTGGGGGGGAATGGAAGATTATTAGAGCTAATGAATTAACAATTTATCACAAAAAGTACAAAACTTTGCCCCAACATCAAGCTCCCTGAAAATTAAAATGAACTAACTAGAATACAATGACTTTCAACCAAAACACTTGAAAAAAATAGAAGAAAATATAAGGTATCTCATAGCAAAAAAACTGACCTGGAAAACAGATTAAGGGGGAAAATTAAGATTAATTGAACTATCTGAACACCATAATCAAAAATAACTTTTTTAAGACCAATACTTGTATTTCAAAAAATCTGAAAAGAAAATCACCCAGATCTCTTAGAACCAGAAGTACAACAATGACCTCCTCAAAGAAAGCATCATAGCAAAACTTCAGTTTCCAGATCTAAGTAATTATACTTTAAACAGCCAGAAATGAAAAATTCAAGTATCAAGGAGTCATAAGGATCATACATGCTTTAGCAGCCACCACTACAATATGATATTCCAGAAGACAAATGGGGTAATAAATGAACCTTTACTGAAATGGAGGAGTCAGTTTTAATGAAAAGACAAGAACTGTGGAGAAACTCTGAAATTGAAACACATGAATAAAGAGAAACATTAAGAGGTAAAAAATGAATAAATAATAAAGGAATAAACAAGGATAAACTGCTTACATTCAAATATAGAAATAGGATACATGTTTTCCTCTGAACTGTATCTTCATCGGGGTTCATAGAAGGAATCTAACAAGCCTGATAGTAGATCTTTTATGCATTGAATATCTTCAGGAAAAAATGTAAAAATCAGGGGGAAGAGAATTCAGTGGGGGAGGATGAAATAGAGAAAATGAGCTCACATAATCAGGGTATACAAGGAGAAATCTATAAAAATATGAAGCAAAGGATGAAGGGAAGTGTCTGACATTTGAACCTCACTCTCATCTAAACTGGTCAAAGAGGGAAGAATGTACACACACACACACACACACACACAGAGAGAGAGAGAGAGAGAGAGAGAGAGAGAGAGAGAGAGAGAGAGAGAGAGAGAGAGATTCACACAAAGAGAGTTGGCTATAGAAATCTATTTTACTCTATAGGGAAACAGGGAGAAGAGAGGAAAGGAGAATTAGAGAAAGAAGTAGATTAAGGGAGGGAGGGATTAGTCCTAAGAAAAACAAACTCCAAGGAGGTATAAAAATCTTTCTAGTTCTTTTTGAAGTGTCAAAGAATGAGAATCTGACTGTTTCCCTAAATAGGGGAATGAATAGATGAACAAGTTATGATGCATAAATATGATGAAATACTATTGTATTGAACTCATCAATGTAATAACTAACCTTAATTACAGAAAACTACTTGCTACCTACTTCCTTAATAAAGAGGTAAAAATCTCAGATTGAAGAATGATATAAACTTTTTTTTAGACACAACCAATATGGAAATTTTTTGATTGACTATATTTATAATAGATTTTGGTTTTCTTGTGTTCTCAGTTAGGGGATGACGGTGGACCTTGACTGATAAAAAAATTAAATAAAAAATAAGACAGAAATACTTGTTACTGACATGACAAATATGTTAATGCTTCCTGTCAGGGAACAGCCTAGGGTAACCCTCTTTTCTTCTCAGGGGAGTGACCTTGATATTAAGAACTATAGTAAGCCAGTAGAGATGTGCTAAAGTTGAAGGGGCTTTCAGTATTCTTTAAATCATATCACAAAACTATTGATAGAGAGTCGGGTTTAGGGTTTAAAAATAGAAATGTCAAGTTGCAAAACCTATAACATTTCTTAATGTAATTGTTAATGGATTCAGAGATTTAATAAGACTTTAGCTATGAAAGAGTGTAAAGATACAAGATGGTAGCTTAAAGAAATATGTGAGACAAGACAAAGTTTCTTAAAGATAGGGGAGATAAGGACATTCGTAAGCACCAAGAGAGGGGAAGCAGACGGGGGGAAATGAAAATTAAGGAGAAAGGGGTTAAATGAAAAGAGCATGCTGAAAAAAAGTCACATCATCATCTAAGACTGAAGCAAAGAAGAAATGGGGATAGTATTTGTGTGAATAGATGTATGGAACTGGGAAGGAACTTGTTAGAACCTCCATATTTTTCTTTTTTTTTAAGGTTTTGTTTTTGCAAGGCAATGAGGTTAAGTGGCTTGCCCAAGGCCACACAGCTGGGTAATTATTAGGTGTCTGAGGCCGGATTTGAACTCAGGTACTCATCCACTGCACCACCTAGCCACCCTGGAACCTCCATATTTTTCAGTGGCCTATATTGAGAAGGAGAGGAAAGGTGAAGGCAAGAGGAGAGGTAAAAATAGCTTGAGGAGGAGAGAAGGTCTAGAAAAGATGCTGTAAGTAGAGCTATGTAAAGTTATTCAAGGAAGAGTACAAGGATTGATGAGAGCTGTAAGAGCCCATATGAAATTAGATAAAACAAATTCAGAAATGGAACAAATCAACACAATTTTATGTTGTCATCTAGGAGCATGAGTACATAGAAATGTGTAGAAAACAGATCATGGGAGTAATTCAAGTCTGGAGTTTAGAAAGAGATGAGCTGAAATAGCATAGTTAGACAAGAGGTGGAATACAGTGTAAAGCTGACCTGGATAAGTTCTTGAGGGAACTGAAAAGACAGAAGGTTTTGGTCAAAGAGTTATTTTATGACAGAAGAATATTTGTGAATGGTGACAAATCTAGGGTCTGATCACCCATGTGTGCAACTGAGGAATTAAGATCATAAGTGATGAGAAGGTTGGTAAACTTAAAAAGCAAGGATATTTGGAGATATGTCAATATGTCAATAGAAAACTCCAAGTATAAAGGTTGTTAATGGAGAGAAATACTAAGAGTCTGGTACTCAACTACTTGAGAAGGAAAGGAAGATGGTTTAGGGGAGGGTAGCAACTAGTCACCAGAAACCAGAACTTTGTTATTGAGGGGTTTTTTTTTCATCATGCCCAACTCTTTGTGACCCCCATTTGAAATTTTCTTGGAAAAGATATTGGATTTGCCATTTCCTTCTTCAGCTCATTTTATGAATAAAGAACTGGAGTTAAGTGCCACACCAGTCTTACAGCTAGGAAGTGTCTGAGGTCAGATTTTAACTTGGAAATATTTTATCCGCTTGACAACCTAGCTACCCAATAAAATCTAGATAGGCTTCTATCACTGGATCAAGTGAAACTGAAGGGAGGAAAAGTCACTTGGATGATGGTAAAGGAAAGCCTGGAAAAGGCAAGGAGAAAGAAAAAGAATATCTACTCCCTCTTATTCCTCCTGGCCTATGATATAAGAGCATGATAGGAAGAGGTCTAATATGAAGGGTAGCTTGTCAACAATAGAATAAGGGATGCAAAAAAATCATAGATTAAGAGTTGACAAGAGGCCATTTTACAGATGAGAAAACTTAAGGCCTAAAGAGGTAATATGACTTATCCAAGATCATGTAGTTAATGAATATCAGAGATAGAATCTGAATCCAGCTTTTCCAACTCAAGAATCAGTGTATTTTCCCACAAAATTATGTTATCTCCTCACTGAAAATGAGATGGAGGAAAGAGAGTTCACTTAGGGATCCAGTAAGGACTAGTAGTCATGGATAAATATGAAGGATTTGGGAATAGTAACCAGGGAAAGGATTGAAGACCCAAACTCTTAATCACAGGGATTCTGAGAAGAGTTATTGGGCAGGAGATTCCTCCCTCCTTAGACAGCCCAGCAGACCCCTTCTCCTAGGACTCACAATATTGGGGGTCAGACATAGTACAAATATTGAATCAACTTTAGTGCCTTGCAGCTCCAAATTCACAAGTTTACAAACCTAGCTAAAATGTTGGTTTTAGAATAAAAGTATATGTACCAATTCAGAGGCTGGGAGGAAATGATTTAATTATGCTGTTTGAGTTTTGGTGAATGAAATTATCTTTCATCCACCTTGAGATCAAAATTATCTACTAGAGTAGACAACTTTTATTTTTCAGAATCAAATATAAATAAATTTATTCAAGAGAAATAATTCAATATTCAGTGATAACAGCATCCATTATTTTCTTTGAATGTTTGTTGAGTGTCCACAGGGTATGAAGCCAACTATAATTAATAAATGCAATTTGTATCTCTGCTTTCTGAGAGCTTACATTTTAAATCATGTTGTCACAAATATTTATACAGTAGTGCTAAGGGCCATATGCAGATACCTATCTATTTTCAAATGGGTCAGCCCATCTGGGAATTACTAGCTAGGACTTTTGCAGAGTTGATATAAATCTTAACTAAAAACTAACAAAACAGTGAAGTTGCTTTTTGTTGTAATTGTTGAGATCAAAAACAAGCAGCATGAAAACATTAGGTTAATGTTTTAATAACAATTTTCATTAAATTAATAGGAATTTTAAAACAGTGAAATTAATAAATGGAAATTAACAATTTTAAAAATTGAAAATTTAGTGACAATTTTATTTCAACTCAAAAGATTTTGGTTAGAAATATTTTTGCTTTATTCTTTTCAATCTTCAAATTAAACAGAGTTTTGTATTTCAGTACATATAAGGATAATAAATAAAAATACTTACATATATAAAGTAATTTCACTTTCTAATACATAAGAAAAAAATTAGAAAAACAAAATAGCCTATGTACAAATAATATACTTTCATACTGTCTTAAAGTATGATCAGCTCTTTCTCAAAACAATGTTGATATTTAATTTTTTTACCTTCAGTCAGCTCCAGGCCATTTTCACAACCTGGACAATCAATCAATAAACATTTATTAAGTATCTATAATGTTCCAGGCACTTAGCTGAGACTGGAGATTCAACTGATGATAATAATAAGGTAAAAGATAGCCCCTTCCCTCAAGGAGCTTACAATTTAATGGGCAAGACAACATGCAAACAAATATATATACATAACAAGCTATATACAGGATAAATAGGAAAATATTAACAAAGGAAAGCTACTGGAAAAGGCTTCCAAATAAAAGATGGGATTTTAGATAGAACTTTTAAGAAAGTCAAGTCAAGAAGAGTCTTCTTTGATAATTTAGAGCAAGATATAATAAAAATATAAAGTTTCCATATTGTTTCCTTTCTGCTAACTACTCTATTGTTAACTGCCCTTTGAAAGTTCTTGAATTTGACTTATAAAATACTCTTAATCTTTATCTCTGAAATTCTTCATGTAATCTCTGCTCTTTCTTCTGATTCTAAAATGTTTTTTAACACTAGAAAGTACAAGCATTCCAATTGATAAGGAAATCTATTTGATAATATTTTCTTTCTCTTTTCTGCGCAAATGCAATTAAAAACCTATAATTGTAAGCAGGTATAATTTTATTTTGAAATAAAATATTTAATCTTACTATCTATTTCCTATCTTATAAATATATTCAATTCACTGCATCAGTTGATGAAGCTTAGTCCTTCCAGGAATTCTAAATTCTAGTCCTCTAAGGGAGAGGAAGGTAATAGTACTATTTATATCACCCATAGTTCTCTTTCTTTTAGGGGCCTTTCTTGTACTCTGAACATGGTACAACATTATTTTTTAAAAGACACAGAAACATGATCCTTTCATAATAACTGGAAAAAAAACAAAGTCCCAAATAAGTTAACAGGATTGTTATATTTTTAATAGCCCACTTTTTTAAGACATTAGAAAGACTTATTTGTGGAGATGAAAGGATTTACTTTTAGCAGTATATTAGCTAGCATTTATATAGGTATAGCTAGCAGTATGTTAGCTAGCATTTTAATACTTGCAAAGCACTTTACAAATATTATGTCTTTTTGTCTTTACAACAACTCTGGGAGGTAGAATTTATTATGCCCCTTTTTATAGTTGAGAAAAGCAAAACAGAGTTTGAGTGACTTGACCAAGATCATATCAGGTACTAGTTATCTGAGGCTGCATTTAAACTAGGGTGTTCCTTGCTGGAGAGGTAAGGAGATCAGATAGAGAAATCTGCATCAGATTTCTGGAAAATCGTGAAAATCAATCTGAGGAATTTGAACCCTTCATTACATTTGCTGAATTTTTTAAAACTCTATTCTGGTCATGTTTTCTAAAATCTGAGGAATGGGAAGGGGAGAACTAACCTCCAGTGAAATGGACTAATCCTTTTCTGAATTGTTATTTGCTCACATATGGTTATCCTGAAACTTTAGATACAGGATGACCCCTGAGATTTCTTTGGGATTCTAATCTAAATTTATCTGAAATCTGACAGTAATTTTCTCAGTTTTATTGTGGGGTTTTCTTGTTGTTATTGTTGTTTTTAAGCCTGGATATATTTCTCAACACATTCACTCAGCTCAAATAAAAAAACTTTGAACATAAGAAAGAAAATATTCTTTCATCATTGAATAGGAACCAGTAGTTGTGTTGCTATCAAAGGCTCTTAACCAGTTCTGTTCTATCTCTCTCCTTTGCTACCGAAGTGTTTTCTTTGGCTGTTGTGTGTGGAAAATACTTTTGTCAAATGAGAAGAGTACTAGGCTATCTCAGCTATTATTTAAAATTATAATTCACATTATATTGCTTACCTTCTCAGTGAGTGGAGGTGGTATGAAAGAAAATTCAGAATTTGAAAAAATTAAAATTTAATAATAAATACATAATTCTTTTTGAAAATTATCACTCCTTTCTGACTGATTTCTGGTAGCCATGCTAAGAGGGAGCATAGATATATTGATTGTAGGTGTTGAGTTCAAGAAAGTCTGTGTTCAAATTCTACCCTAGACCTGTACTAACTATTTGAGTCTGAAAAAAATCTCTGAGCCTCAGTTTTTATATTTGTAAATAAAAATAAAAAGCCCTATCCCTAAGGATTGCTTTGAGGAAAAAATATATTTTATATATAGATATAGATATAGATATAGATATAGATATAGATATAGATATAGATATAGATATATATATGTATTATTGGCAAGATGGGAGTAAGGGGGTGTCTAAAATCACATCTCTTTTGACCAAATGCCATTTCCTAATAACTGATTATGGCAGGTTCCTGCTTTATGGTCCCACAAAGCACTTTAATTCATAATGCTTTAATGCACATATTATATTTATCAATTGTCCATGTGTCTGACTTTTGGATCTCTTTTTGGCCTAGCATAATACTTTGTACACAATAAAGGACTGTACTATAGCCTAATCAGGACTTAATAATATATGTTGCTTACATAAAGAGATTGTCTTTTCTGTTTGGTCCTCTCAGATGGATAGTCCAGCCCCTTTCTGTCAGTAAATCCCATGTAAGTATCTCCCAAGAAGTAATCTTTATTTTTTTCCTAATGCTTTGAATTCTCACTTTTTATAACTTATGTCAAAACTGATGTGTAGCAAGAGAAGTAAGAAATAGTCCTTTACACTGTCATGGGTTCTTTCCCAGCTACAATCTGAAAATTTAGAGTTTGCCACCAAAGAACAATTTTCATTTTCAAGTCAGATTCAAGTGCAACCCTGAAAATTGAACAAATCTGCTGTCTGAAAGATAATTTAAGTAGAGAGAGGATCAATATCACTATGTCAACCTTCAGGTATTGAATTCTTTGACTATTCTTTGCCTTTTGCTTTATGGCAACCCATGAAACAAAAAAAAATTTTAAATAGGCTCCATCTTTATGATTCTGTAATAACAATAGCAGAGTGGCAGAAATGGAGATAAAGGGTGCTAAAAATAATGATTTAAATAGTTGATGAAAATTTGTATAGCTTTTATTACTCTAAAAGTAAGGTTTTTGTCCAATGACCAATGAGTTGGCATTATTAAAAGAAATGAATTTTCAATATTAATATTCTCTTGACATAAGGAACAAAATAGCATAACAAAGTTGTAACTAATAAAAGGAGGACTTTCAAGATCTTGGAGAGAGAGAAAAATGCTCAAGAAAGCTGGTTTTTGAAAGCAACCAAAGGCAATAATAAGCATAATTCCTCCTTGAAATATAAATAAACAAAGAGACTATCATAAAGATAATATTAGTTTGTGTGTCAACGTCTATTATAAAGGTTGAAGAAGCAGAGAAATTTCATGAACTTGACAAAATTCTCCTAAGTCAACTTAATGATTTCAATAACATGTTTGGCATAGGGGAGAATGAGAGAAAATATGTTTAAAAAGATAAAGTTCAGAGTAGATGTATAATGAAAAGAGTACTACTCTTGGAGATATGAGAGATCTAAGTTAAAATACTACCTCTTGACTTATTAGCTGTGGCAGCACAGGTAGGTCTCTTAACCTCTCTAAATCTCACATTCTTCATTCATAAAATAGGACATTACAAGTAGATGGTACAAATAATGAAATTCCCTGAAATGGTTAACTATACTTGAATTTGTACTATTCATAATTATCACCATGTAAAATGTGGTCATTGGTTCTAGTCCAATGGAAATATGCAGTGCAAATTTAAATATGTGGCCACTTCAGGGCACTCTCAGTAATTGAGATCTAGCTCTCTAATGTTTCTTTGTTTCTTTGTGAGGACCAAGGCATAAATGTTAGTTATGATTATTATAGCTGTTATTTTATTACCCCATATGATTATTGTGAGGATCAAATTGTTGCCAGGATTTGGTGTTGCCAATTTAAAATTGAAAGTTTTTTGGAATAGTGAAAGAATTCACATACAGCCCTTGGATATTAAACCTGCTCAGGATTTATTATAGAGAGATCAAAACCTTTTCTCCTCCTGGAGAAGCAACAAGTACTTTGAGGACAGGAGTGAATAATCAAATCCTAGGCGAGGTTTGTTTGGGAGACAGAGAGAGACAGAAGAGAGATAGCCAGAGAGAGCTGACTGGACAAAGAATTTGGAGTCTGCTCCTAGAGGGGAATTTAGGCCAGGTTTTTATAGTTTTACCCATTCTCTGAGTGAAGGGTCTGGAGACTGAGGGCAAAGGGGAAATCCCTCTCCCTCTTATGTGCCGAAAACCAGGTAAAAGATTGAAAGCCGGGGGGGGGGGGGGGGGGGGGGGGGGGGGGGGGGGGGGGGGGGGGGGTAGGGAGAGGAGAGAATGAGATGTTACAAATTTTACAATTAGCAATGGATCAAAAGGAGTCAATTTACATTACAGGAGCAAATAACATTTTTTACAAAGTTTAACAGTATAAAGGATTACAAAATCTATTTCCAATTACAAATTCCTATATTCATAACTGCATCATATTTTCATAACTCCCTACATTAAAATGAGATAATTATAAAACACCTAGTATAGTACTAAATATTAGCTATTATTTTATTATTATTATTATTAAAAAGACAAAATGTCATAGTCCTTGCCTTTGAGGAATTTATATTCTATTGTTCTTATTTTAAAAAATTTCTGGTAACAAGTATTATTTTTATTAATCTATCCCTACCCATACCCTCTGCCCATCAAGCAAAATAAACATTTAAAGAAATGCAAAAAGCAGATTCCTTAATACATATATCTACATAGTTTGGCAAAAGAAACTCCCCTCTTAGTAATGTCTGTAAATGCTAATCTCATTCTACACTTCAATTCAATAATCTCCTTCCCAGATGAGGTTCTATTCTAGTGTACCAAGTTTTAAAGAATAAAAATGTATGGGTCACAATCCTTGTTTCCTGATCTAAAGAGCATCCCCTATCATAACTTATTCATAACACTCAAATTCTACACTAATCTATTTTGCCATCATTGGCAAAGATTGTAGAGTAGACTCAGCAATTTTATCCTGTTCAGAAAAGATTCACATCTTTTTTTTTTCCTTTTGGCACTTGAAAGTACAGGTTTTTAAAGTATATTGTCATACTGTTATTATTATTATTAATTTTCTTCATATGGCCCTGCTTTTAAGCTCTTTATCCCCTATCAAATTTCTGAGTACCAACCATGTGTAGTGAGCGAGATTTAGGATTCCACAATTTGTACAGGGAAGGCTGGCTTCTTGAGAAGCAGAGAGAAAGTCCACTGAGTCAATTTTTATTGAAGAACATTTACAAGGAAGACAACTGGGGATGAAAGTTAGAAAGGGGCACTAGACTCATCCAGTGTGCTTTTATAGTGTACTTATCTGGGTCAAGCAAGACCAGATGTCAAGGAGCCTTGCTGCTCCAAGCCTGCTAAACAGATCAAAGTTCAAAGACTGGTGATGAGATTTGTCCTTGGTTCTCAAAGAAGACCACATCTTCAGGGAGGTGATGCTGTGACAAGTATAGGAACTGGATTTGAGTGAGGGGGTGCTGTACTTAATCATTAGTCTCACTAGCTCCTCAGAGCCATCTAGGTCCAATGGCCAGATATGAATCAGGATGACTGGAGATGGCCCTGGATGTGAGGCAATAAAAGTTAAATGACCTGCCCAAGGTCAAGTGTCTGAGGTTGGATTCAAACTCTCATTCATCTGACTTCAAGGCCAGTGCTCTATCCATTGCACCATTAGCTGCTCCTCAAAGGTTGTCAATTGACAGGGAGGATATCTGTATGAAGTTGATATTTAGACAGTTCTGCCATTATTGTCAGCCTCATTTTGGCTGATGGGGAATTTGAGCCTCTTCCATGGCTTCTTCATTTAACAGGATGAGGAAGTCACTGAGTTGCTTCCACCATGTACTTTGGTAAACTGTATTTTGAAACAAATGCATTTAGTTTATATTATTTAGCAAGGCTGTACTCTCATTATTTCCCAGGAGTACCTCAGAACACCATGCCAAAGAATGGTGGCAAAGTAGATAGAACACTGTTACTGGAGTCAGGAAGACCTAAGTTCACATTGACTCAGGGAAAGTCACTATACCTCTGTTTGCCTCAGTTTTCTAATCTATAAAATGAGTATAATAATAGAAAATATCCCTAGTGTTGTTGTGAGGATCAAATGAGACAATTATTGTAAAGTATGTAGGACAGTGTCTGGCCATAGTAAGACATTATATAAAAAAAGTTAGATAGTATTATTATTAGTTGCCTTTATATTTTTATTCCTCCAAAGCAAGATATAATTATGTTGGCAGAATCAGCTAAGACAAAAATTTAAAAGAGTTTTTGTCTACTACTGGTAAAAACTCAAGACTTTTAGAAGTTAATGAAATAATATTGATAAAATTACCTCTAACAATTGCACTCAGCTCTTGCCTACCATTTCTGTGAGGAAAATTTACTTTTATTTCTGGACTTTTTCAAAACTTTCCAAAAACTCAATTACATTTTCATAATTTCACAAGTAGGCAGTCATTTGTTTTCAATGGAATGGGTATTGGAGTCAGGAAAACCTTAGTTTGAATCCTATCTGAAACAATTAGAAGCTATGTAACTTTGATGTCACCTAACCTCTGACTCAATTTCTTTATCTGTAACACTTACCTTATAGAGTTGTTGTGAGGATAAAATAAGATAATAAATATGAAGCATTTTGAAGACCTTAAAGCATTCTATAGCTACTAACTATTACTACGAGTACCTTTTTCATTCCTTCTGGGTATCATGCATTCTCTTAATCTTTGAGGATATCAATCATGCTATCTGTATAGAGAGTGACTTCTGAATTTGTGAAAAGTTTAGTTCAATTGTTTGATTTACATTATTAAACAATGTGCATATTTAACTAGATTCACTTTCTTTACATAATTCCCTTCTACATGTGGTATTTACAACAAAAAATATGATTAATAATGACTATTTTATCACATGGTATTTAAGCTGCTATCTCAGGGAGTAAAACAATTTGCTTCATTAAAAGTTTTAAAGTTCAAAATACAGGAAGTTTTTTATATTATTTCCTGTCCAAATAGGTAAGTGCATGTGCCATTCAGCTTCAGGCATCACTGATCTTTTTAGAACTGTAGAAGGAACCATGTATATTTCATTAGTGCCATCTAAAAACTGATGAAAGTCATTCTAAGAGTTGTTGGTTAGTATATTTTCTCCCATTCTAGTTTCACAGAGCACTTTGGCATGCCTTTGAAAACTTACTGTGTTCTCTGTAGTTAATTTGTCATGGATCAAATTCAGTTTTTTCATCCACTATGCTTGACTTTATCAGGTTTATGTCAACACAATCTTTAACCTATAAGTAAGAGGATTGGGCTTAAGCAAAAGAAAATAACCAACAAAAAAAAACTAGATGAACTTTGTGAAAACTCATTATAATAGTAAAGTCCTTCTGTATAGGAGGACCTATTGTAAAATAATATTGGGAATGGTAAAAGACAATACAATACAATACAATACAATAGTGTTGGACATAAAAAAAACTTTAACAAAGCTTAAAAATACTAGGTTCAAGTTTAAGCTCCACTATTTATTTGAGAAGTCACAAATCCTGTGGGTCTTAGTTTTGTCATCTATAAAATCTGGAATTTGGACTGTATAAATTCTAATGTCCCTTCAGTATTCTAAGATTCTATTCATCCATCTAGGGAAAGTGAAAGTAGGTCACTGCATTTATTCATGAGATGAAGGAAAAAATCATAAATTAATCATTAAAATGTAAAATAACATAACTGATGTCATTCTCTTCAAAAAGAAAAGTCTGTCCTCCTTTCCCCTCTCCTTCCTACCTTCCTACTCTCTCTCTCTCTCTCTCTCTCTCTCTCTCTCTCTGACTCTCTTAGTCTCTCTTTGTTTCTATCTCTTCCTCTTTTCTTCCAACCCTAATGCTTCTTAATAGAACCTAATCTACATAATGGGTACTAAGTAAATGATGCTGACTAACAATGGTCACTGACACCATAGAATTTTGAAATAATATCTCTCATTATTCTGATTGAAAGTCAATCACCTGAGGCAGCTAGGTGGTGCAGTGGATAGAGCACAGGCCCTGGAGTCAGGAGTACCTGGGTTCAAATCCGGTCTCAGACACTTAATAATTACCTAGCTGTGTGGCCTTAGGCAAGCCACTTAACCCCATTGTCTTGCAAAAACCTAAAAAACAAAAAGTCAATCACCTTCTCTTGTGTACCTCTAAAATTTTGTTCCATCCTTTAACTTTCAGAACTTCCCAGAAACTCCCAGAAGAGGATTCCACAGCTGGCCTAAGTCATTTGTTATTCACCAGAACTAAAGTGATCTCTTTTATGTGTCCTTTGTCCACAGAAACTTAATGAAAGCAGTAGCTCCTCTGAAGGCAGCACCGTAGATATTGGGCTTCCTGAAGAGGAACAGCCTGTAGCAGAACCAGAAGAAGCCCTAGAACCTGAAGCCTGCTTCACCGAAGGTAAATGAAGCAAATCATCTGTTTTGGTGTATAAAAGAGAAAAAAAGAAAGGAACTGGCTACAAAGTAGCTCAGCATAGTTAAATAATGACAAAATAAGAAACAAAACTATCCATCTGTCTGCCTCCTCACAAAGCAACTAACCTTAGTTATGTTGCAAGTAGAAAAGCATTCCAATATTTTATTAAGCATCTCTGTGTTAAGCACACAATGTTACGGGCTAGAGAAATACAAACTTTAGAGATGTGGTCATCCCTCTGATAGATCAAGAAAAGGAAAAACAAACAAATCATAAAATAAGATAGGGAAAGGAGCTTAAATGGTCATTTCCTTGGCCCTAGGCCACTCCCAGATGAGGAAACTCTACCTACCAGTTATGTCATCTCCTCCATAACAAACAATCTTATAACAGGGAGTTCTTCATTTTTGTGTGTGTGTCATAGACTCCTTTGGTATTATGGTAAAATCCCTTGTCAGAAAAAAATTTTAAATGCTTACAACAAAATAGATATAATTAAAAGAAAACAAATGAAATATAATTATCAAAATATTTTTTTTAAAAAACAAGTTCACAGACTCCAGGTTAAAAACTCCAATTAAAGAGTTCCCCAGGCAGAAGCTAGGTGGTACAGTGAATAGAGCACTGGCCCTGGAGTCAGGAGTACCTGAGTTCAAATGTGACCTCAGACACTTAATTAACTAGCTGTGTGGCCTTGGGCAAGCCACTTAACCCCATTGCCTTGCAAAAAAAAAAAAAGAGTTCCCAAGAACACTGGAGAGGTTAAATCACTTGCCCAGGATTACTCACAAAGACAGGACCCAAACCTGGATCTTTCTGCCTCTGAGGCCAGCTGTCCATCCTATTCTATACTGTGTCTTATATAATGATAAACAACTCATCTAAATATTATTTTATAATGATATGCAATATTTAAATACTAATTCATTTTACTTGAATTCGGCAAGCATCAATTAAGCACTATACTGGTTTATTAAAAAAAATTAAATAGCCCTTTCCTTCAAAAGATATTCTACTGTGGAAAATAAGACACAAAGATAAGTCAATGAGAAATATATACAAAGTAAATACGAAATAATTTGGAGGGGGAGAGAGAAATGCTAGTAATTGGGAAGGATATCAGAAAAGGAGGGATTCCTACAGACCAAGGAGAGGAAAGAAAGCATGAGGGTATAGAAAACAAAAAAGTAGGCCAGTTAGTTGGAGAAATAAGAATGAAAAGAGTCAGTCTATCTAGCCAGATTGTGAAGGGCTTCAAATGCTAAAATACAAGTTCACATTTGATTCCAAACTACCACAGTCTACGTGATACCAGAAGGATAGACAGATGATAAACTATAGACATTATTGAACTAAATGGAGCAATTTCCCTTTGATTTGGGTTTTAAAAGAGAGCTAGGAATTTATGGAAGGGGAGAATATAAGTATAAGAAATAACATAAGTAATAGAATAGAGAAAGGAAAGATGACCCAAGAAATGCTTGAGGAATATAGTAGATCAGTTGTCTAGAGTATAGAATATGAACTGAGTGAATTAGATTGGTCCATAAGGAAGATGGATATGGTAGTAGTATGAAAAGTAACTTGAAGAGAGGAAAGAAGAGAGGTAGATGGACCCATTAAAATGCTTTTGTAATGATCAAAACTATTATATAACTAAGGGAAGTAAAAGCACTAGAAAAGAGGTAATAAAGACCGACATAATGGTTAACAGGAGTAGAAAGGAGGCAAAGGATGTGAGAAGTATTATAAAGTAAATACTTGGATGTGAAAGGAAAGGGAAAGGGAAAAGTCAAAGATAACACCAACATGGCAAACATAAAAGATTAAGTGATGTCAGAACAAAAAGCAGATTAAAAGATGAAAAAAGGGATTTATAGACTTGATGAGTTTGAGACACCAGAGGGACATATCTGAGACAGAGTACATGTCTGGGCTAAGAAAAAGAAAAAAAAAAAACACCATTTGCAGGTGCATTCAAAAGTATTTGCCATAGCATTGTACCTCAGAATACTTTCTGTTGATCTCATTGAAGGTCAATCAGTTTCTTAAATGACAATTGTTTATCACTCCAATTAGGACAGTCCCTCCCTTAATTACAAGTGTCTAGAAAGAATCTTATTAAGCACCTACTATGGACCAGTCATTGTACTGAACACTGGATCTACTGTTAAGCAAACACATTCTCTTAAAACAAATAAATGTTTGATTTGATGTGTTTCCTTAAAAAAATATAGAACTTTAGGATCCATTGGCACCTTGGAAACAAGTCTAAATTCTCATTTACAGAATCTGCTTTATAGGCACGTGATTAATTAGACCCGGTTTTAGTAGAGTAGCTAAGAATGCATGTTTGGTTATTTTCCTTAGATTAACCATGAAAATGAATACTAATTAGACTTAGCTGATAATAATAGTTAACATGTATATAGCATTTTAGTGTTTATAAAGTATTTTACAATATTGCCAAAACAATGCAGAAAGGTAGGGTTATTATTATATTCCCTTTATTCAAATAAAAAAAATGGAAGAGAGGTTAAGTGACTTGCCCAGGTTCACACCCCCAGTAAATTCTGAGTTGAGATTTGAAGTCAATCATCTGGACTCCAGATCCAGAACTAATTCTCTAGCAGCAAATTGTTGCCTCTAGAAAGAGAGTTCTTTTGAAAATAAGACAGTAAATTTAACTCTAATCCCATTTTTAATCCCATTTTTTCTGAATCTATTTGAACTTCAGAGTTTATGAACTGACATTCTTCCTGGTATTGTCTACTTCATGCTACTTTATCAGCCTAAAATGCTCTTCCTTTTCTTCTCTGCCTATCAAGACCCAACTTTCATCCCACCTTCTCCATATATTCTTCTGTTGTTTTCTTACACTCTTATTTAATTGAGCTAGGTGACATAGTTCATAGAGCAGTAGATTAGGATCAGGAAGAACTGAGTTTGAATCCTACCTCAGATATTTAGTAAATGTGTGATCCTGGACTTCACCTGTCCCTCTGCCTTAGTTTTGTCATCTATTAGATAGCAATAATAACAGCACTTGCCTCATGAAGTTCAGTGCTTGCCTCATGAAGTCGTGAGGATCAAGTGAAATAACATATTTAAAGGACTTTGTGAACCTAAAAGCCCTCTCTAAATGCTAACTGTTGTTATTAATCAGTTTTTTGTGCCATTATTCCCTGCTTTCCCCATCACTCTTTATATCCCTAGCATGTCTAGTATATAGTAGTATATCTTTATATGGGCTCATTAAAAATTTTATTGACTTAATTTTTAAATAATATCAAAACAAATAGGAATAAATAAAAGAGGAAGGTACTAAAGAATGTGGGGATTGACAGATCCAATCTTGTTTACTGAACAATACAATTTTTGAAAAATCACCTACAATGCTGCTCTATACTCTCCTAAGGAACACTCAAATAGTAGAAAAAAGTGCTAGCTTCAGTCATAAGACTTGGGTTCAAATCTTGTTTCTGATCCTTACTACCTGTTTTAAAATCACTTCTTTCTAGTCTTCTGTTCTCTCATCTCTGAAAATGAGTTTAGACTAGATGTCTCTTCCTGTCCTTTCTAGCTCAAAGTCCATGTTTCTAATGTGCCAGAATAATCTGACTTTATTATTGTAGTTTTTCTTGGTAACTTGCGTTTGCTAATTTTTATTACTTCACATGTCATATGACCTAGACTTTATAGCAAGGTTGAAAGAAATAGAGAATTACATCTCAGAATGTTAAGAAAAGTTCATGCAAATTAAGTGATTAAAAAGGAAGTTATGGAAGTGAGAAGTACCAGGAGATCATTGTAGATATTAACAGTAACATTGTGCGATAATCAACTGTGGTAGACTTAGTTCTCCTCTGCAGCTCTGTGATCAAAAATAATTCTAAAGGACTTGTGATAGAAAATACCACCCACATCCAGAGAAAGAATTGTGAAGTCTGAATGCAGACAAAAGTATATTATTTCCCATTTTTAAATGTTTTATGCTTTATGTTTTCCCCCGTGGTTCTTTTTCCCTTTTGTTCTGATTCTTCTTTCACAATGAGACTAATATAGAAATATATTTAACATAGTTATAATGTATAATTTATATCAGATTACTGTCTGGTAGGGAAGGGGGCAGGGAAGAGAGAGAGGGAGAAAAATGTGGAACTCAAAAACTTTTAAAGGAATGGTAGGGGTGGCTAGGTGGTGTAGTGGATAAAGCACCAGCCCTGGAGTCAGGAGTACCTGGGTTCAAATCCGGTCTCAGACACTTAATTACCTAGCTGTGTGGCCTTAGGCAAGCCACTTAAACCCGTTTGCCTTGCAAAAACCTAAAAAAAAAGAGGAATGGTGAAAACTATCTTTGCACATAGTGGGAAAATAAATAAATAAATTTAGATATTAAAAAAGAAAAATAAAAATACCACAAAATGGCAATATGTTAAATCACTTATATCTTTAACAAAAAAAAAAGGATAGTGTTAAAATTATTTACTTTACCATGAGATGTTTCAGCCCTACATATTTGAATCTATTCCTTACAGGCTGTGTACGAAGGTTCAAATGCTGTCAAGTAAGCGTGGAAGAAGGCAGAGGAAAACAGTGGTGGAACCTGAGAAAAACCTGTTTCAGGATAGTTGAACATAACTGGTTTGAAACTTTCATTGTTTTCATGATTCTCCTCAGTAGTGGTGCTCTGGTGAGTGAAATATCAAGCTAAATTATTTCATACAAAATTTCTCAGAATTTTTAAAATAGAAATTTTTTCCAAATCATCTTCACATCCAATGTATTTCTTAATGTAATCACAATTCAGATCTTCAAAACTATAAATTTATAGCTTATAAATTCATTTATAGACCTACAGTTCCCAAGTCTACACTTCAAATAAACTAATTATTTATTTCTCAAGACTTTAAGTAGTTGATCCTGAAAAAATATATCCCTAAAAATGTATCACATTCATCCAGTGGATAAAAATGATTAGGTTTTTCTCTTACTTTGTTAGGCAAATAAACAAAGCTGTGATATAAGAATATATATTATAATGCTTTTCTATTTTTGAACATTTTAGGAGATACAGTCTCTAAATCCTTAGGGACCATTTCTCAAACTATTTAGTATTATATTCAGTATTCTCCTAATTCTCAGGAAACAATAAATGTTGATGATAATAAACAATGGACAACATACCTAAGAAGTACATTAAAAGATTTTATTTCCCTTTACTAGGCAAGTGTTTCAAATCAAACACCATTTGAGTAAGTTAAACTTTTCTCCCAAAGAAATTCAAAATACAGTATTACAGAAAACATTAGGGGAGAAAGGATCACTAATTAAAAATAGAATGATTTTAGTTTCTTCATTTGTAAATTAAAGAAATTGGATTAGATAATCTCTAAGATGCCATGAAGCTCTAAATCTTATGATCCTGTGAACAATATCCAAAAACGTGGTTCTACTTCAATGAGACCCCAGCAATAAAGACCATAGAGTTACATGGGCATTTTCTTCTCTTGATAATTATGATAGTGGTCTATGATTTAAGGACTTTGATCTGACTGCATTTCTTCACATTGAATGTAATCCTAAATGAAAGTCACTTCTCTAGAGTTCCATCTTCTACAAGTGACTTAAATGAAATTACTACTCTATAGAAAAAAAATGGAAGAGAAGTTCCCAGAAATAGATACTATACTAAGGATTGCAGATGATGTATGATTTCAATTCATCATAGCAAGTATATTTACATCTCTACTGAGCCATAAATTATACTAAATGAGTAAAAAAGGGCCTGGGTCAAACCAGTATTTAGCAAAGGTGGATGAGTACATGAATTACAGGATTATTCATTTCCTTTTACATTCTCTATTTACCTTATGGCAGTACTTATAAGCAGCACAAAAACCCAAGAGATGAATAGCAAAGTGGGGAAAAAATGATAATGCTCTAAATTTAAACCTGGATAACTGAACTCTGGTCTCACCTCTATTTTTAATTCATTGGTAGCATCCAATCAAAACTTGAATTCTTAGAGTAATCTCTTAAATAAAATTATTAATTATAAATTGATTCAGTGAAAGCCTACCTTTTCCATCTTATTTCTTGACTTCCCTAGTAATCAGCACACTTCACCCAAAATATTTAATGCTGGACATCTGCAAGTCTTTGGAAAGGAAAGAGCAGTAACTAGCATTAGCAGGGAGCCCTCCTACATCCCATCTGTTAATGGAGTAAGTGGAAGCCAAAAAGTAATTCAAAGGGACAAATCATTTTTTAAAATATCAAAATGTTATAGACTTCATACTCTATCCTATATGACACCATATGTCGTACCATGCCTTATCCCACTCAAAACCACCTTATCTCTCCCTACCCTAATGTACTTCAGTCTACCTCATCCTATCCTACCCTACATTAATCTACCATATTATAATAAACTATACTATTAAGACTGTTCTATGTATGTACTGAATAATATCATCCTGCAGCATATCGTTCCATACAATATAATTCCATATGGGTAACTGGGTTGTGTGGTGGATAGAGTCCTAGACCTGGACTCAAGAAGACTCATTTTTCACATCTGGCCTCAGATACTTAATAGCTATGTGATCCCAGACAAGTCACAACCCTGTTTGTCCAAGTTTCCTCGTCTATAAAATGAGATGGAAAAGGAAATAGCAAACCACTCCAGTATCTAAGAAAACCACAAATGGGGTCATGAAGATTTAGATATGCCTGGAAAATGATCAAAAAAACAACAGAATGATACCATACTGTACTGGGCTATGCTATACCATGCTATAATACACATGCATGCACATACATGCATGTGTATACACACACACACACACACACACACACACGACAGTGTGGTATTGTGATATAGTGGATAGTGGAATGGACTGGAAGGCAGAAAGATCTAAATTTATATCCCAACTTGACACTATCTGTATGTCCCAAAGCGAATCCTTTCACCTCTCAGGATAAAATAAACCTCAATTTACTCATCTCTAAAATGGTACTATTAATAAAAACTCCTTCCTCACAGAGAAATAGTATCAAATGAGCTAATGTATAAAAAGCACTTTGCAAATTTTAAAATGTTCAATCAACACAAGCCATTATTAATGGTTTTTAAATTTCTCTCATAATATACCATAATACTAAATTATATATCTTTTTTAACAGGCATTTGAAGATATTTATATTGAACAGCGAAAGACTATTAAAATTATGTTGGAGTATGCTGACAAAGTTTTCACTTATATCTTCATTCTTGAAATGCTTCTAAAGTGGGTGGCATATGGCTATCAAACTTATTTCACTAATGCCTGGTGTTGGTTAGACTTCTTGATTGTTGATGTAGGTATTCTGTGTATTTATCTTTTTTATCTATAGAGTTTGCACATTGAGTTTGGCCCAAATCTATTTTTTTTATTTTTAACAAATGTTGGAATATTCCATGTCAATTGACCAAGGATAAGCCTAACAAATGATGGAGAGAATCAGGTAATGATTTTTCAGTCACTGCAACTCTCAAATGATATCTTCCAAATCACAGAAAGAACACTGACTTTGCTGGTGTAGGAAATATTCACATTGTTTGTCCATTAGTAAAATGAGAATAAATAATATTTATGCTACCATTACTTCCCACCCCTTTTAGGGTTGTTGTGATTAGAATGTTCATTTGTTCATTGCTGTCCTTCATAATCAATTGGACCAAAATGACATCACAATGTATGGTAGGGAATGCTATATAGATATTAAAGCACTATAAAAATGTGATGTGCATAATTAAAAGGCAGAGTCAGAGTCAGAATTTGTCTATTTCTTTAAAGAAAAGAGACTTTTGAAAATGAAAAAGTATATTAAAAAAATCACAATCATTGCCTTCTGCTTAACTCAGAAAGTTTTATTTTTTTGGCTTCTCACTAATTAGTATGGAAAAAATTTAAGTGGATTTTCATGTTAGGATGTCTTTATGATAAACTGTTAGAATTTATTCTTTTTATAGGTTGAAATGAAATACTAAACACAAAGATAAAGTCAAGTTATATAAGGAATTTAATCACCTAGAAGACTGAGCTAAATATATTTCCAAAATAAGGTAGATTTGCAGCTACTGATGAGTAAATGCGGTATTCCTCTAATTTTAGTTTAAGTATCAGTTCTTGTATTTTGCCAATGGGCCACAATCAGTTTAATGTGATTTAATCAGGACTAGAAGATATAAGGGACAGAATAGCAGCTACCTTTTTTAAAAAAAATTGCAAAACTATAGCATTCACTTATTTTTAAATTTCTTTTTACTTGTTTCTTTTAAATAGGTGATTTCCCCTACTCTGTGGATATTTTATAAAATACATGACATATTAAGCATTAATTGGCTTTCTTTTCCAAATATTGATATATCTATTTTTCTTAAAGAAAAAGTACTTTTCTTTCATGCTTCCTAAAAATATTCTACAGTTTTTTCTGTTTCAGAAGTCAATACTCATGATATCATGTTACATGTACAAATGTCATTCAAAATTAAAAGAAATACATTGCTTTTCTCTTTTGTACAGGTATCTTTGGTTAGTTTAACAGCAAATGCCTTGGGTTACTCAGAACTTGGTGCCATTAAGTCCCTCAGAACACTAAGAGCTCTGAGACCTCTTAGAGCCCTATCAAGATTTGAGGGAATGAGGGTAAGAAAAATGAAGAAAACCAGGGTAATGCATGCAATAGATAGAGCTCATGCATGCATAAGGAATGGCGAATCTCTTGAAGAAATACTACACTCTTCCTCTTATCTATTGCATATTTACCTTTCAGAGATATGCAAAATACTGGACTTTCCTGGTACTGATAGAGATCACACATCTTGGGGCTCATCCAAATTGCTATACCCATAGCCTAGTCAATGTCAAGAATTTTCTTACTAGTCATTACAAATAAGAAGAGTGTTGTACACAGTATTATAGTTACTTATCCAGCCTTAGTAGTGAATTAAAGAGAATTCTAGATCATATGCTTCTTTCTGGTCAATGATCAATTAATTGACTTTATCTGCATAATTCCTGAACTGGATGAAATGTAAAATATGTCATTAAGGTGTTGTTTTAGAATTTTGGGTTTTTTTTTTTTCTATGATCCCTAATGAGAAGCAGAGTAATGCAATGTTTTTAGGAAGCCAACCTTAAACTCAAGAAGATCTGTATTCAGGTCTTACCTCTTATTACATAGGGGCTCTTTAAACCTGACAAGTCACTTGAATTGTCCTTACCTAATGTGACTGAATAGTGGTAGATCTGCTATAGTAAGGAGTGTTTTCTCATCTGGTGCTTCCTACATCAAAGAAATCATGGCTCTAAACCAAAAATTAAAAACCAAAACCAAAAACAAAAAACAAAAGCAGCTGCTGAATGGAAATATCCAGGTATTAGCATGGCTAGATTTAAATATTGGCTGGTATTTTATTTTCTCTTGGATGCTTTGATGTAGTTTCCAACTGAAATATTATGATTCATAAAAATATCTAAAATTCACATAGCTTTTTGGAAGTGCCCATATTTTGCTGTTTTACAAACACATTTTTAAAAATATGCTGATTCATCAGCAAATAACAATGAAATAATTTGGATAGTTTTTTTTTAATTTGTCCCTGAATTATGACTCTTAACCTAAATTTACATTCTTATTTACCAAATATAAGTAAACTGTGGTTTTCTTTTGCATTCTTTTTGGAGACTCTTTGACAAGGATTCTGGTCAGGAAAAAAAAAATCTACCATAATTTTACTTGTCTGTGTGTGTACCCATACTTCTTTCATTAATTGTAAAGGTAAAGTCTTTTAAAAGTCTTTATGGTGTTATAAAAATCTATTCTACTTTAGGAAAATTACACTTATAATTCCATAAAGCACAATTGGTGAAATAGAATGATTTCTTGAGGACCAATCCCTCTGCTAAGACTTAGTATTTTAAAAACTAACAGTGATTTTAGATTTCAATTTCTGTTTAATTATTAATTAAGAATGTGACTCTTAAAATCTCTTCAAAAATTAATCAAACTATAAATGCTAGCTGTTCATATTTAAGAAAGTAGAATTTATCTTATAGCCATGATTCATATAAACTCATGAACTAATTTAGGCAGATCAGGAAAATACTTGCTTTTGAGCACAATAAAGATATTAGAGATGTCTTAGTTTTCCACAGAGCTAATCATATTTTCATAAAGAAATTTGTCAGGAAATTCTGACACTAACTTGTGTTTATCCATAAAAAACAATTGGCATTATTTACACTTATAATCTGACTTTTATTTTATCATGGATTGAAATTTTTTTTTTGTTCTGAAGATATATTTTCCTCTAGGGAAAATTTCAATTTATACAGAATCTAAGTTTTGTACAATACTGTAAATTTGAAGCTATCATAACTTAAATTTTGTATGTTCTAATCATTTTGTTTATAAGCTCAAATCATTTATAAATTCATCAGTCAAATATTTCTCTTTTATATCATTTCTAATAATATTAATTTAAACGGTCACAGAAAATGATTGGGAATTGTATTCTATTTATAATGCACTATCTTTAATCTTAGCATAGTTTATAGAGTTGAGCTTGAGGTTAGGAAAATCTAGACTCAAATCCTACCTCAGACAGGATCCCACTAGCTGTGGAATCCTAGACTTTTAACCTCTATGTGCCTCTCTAGGATTTATCTATTATATACAGATGACTGCTGACCTATTTTTAAGAAGATATGCTCATATTAAGATAGCCACACATTTTTAATCATAATGTCCTTGCTATTCATCAATAAAGAATTCTCTAAAATGCATCTTTTTTTAATGATTTTATACTTTTCTTAATGGAAATAAAAAAGTAAGCCTTTAGTGGTAGAAAAGAGTAATTTTTTAGTTTCAATAAATCAGGGTCAGACATATATATATTAAATATATATATATAATATATGTACATAATATATATATATATAGTAGTCTCATCTTGCAATATAATCTTCACACTACTAAAACTTCCATCCACTTCAGCCCAATACCATTTGGCATTGTCAATTGACTGTTTTTTTTCAATTTTTGAAATTGTTTTCACCAAGGAGACCCAGATAAAGACCATGATGATTGATGATTCTACCCAGAAAATGAGCTTTGAATATATTCAGAAACTTTCTTTTTGATTCTAATTTTTGTAGCACAAAACTTGAGTAGCTGCAAAATTGTATGCTAAGCATAAAAAAGCAGCCTTTTTTGTTTGCTTGCTGAATTACACTTTGGTTATTTCAAAGCATGTGCTTATGTGTAGCATCACTGAATAAAGCATGTTTTACAGTGCTTGACAAGAAGGCATAAAATGATTTATCAATTATCATCATATTGGCACTTTCAGTTTTGCATGATTGATGCACATTTCTGGCTGAAGCTTTACACATTTATTGTATTTCAAATTTCCAGTCCAAATTCTTTAACATGTAAAATTGAACTGAGAGAATTGATGTCTTTAATTATCTATAGTACCATTAAATTTTTATTTCTTTAATTTCCTAATCTAAGAAATCTGTTAAGATAAATGCCTTATTTTTCAAAAGTACTCTAGACTTCATTAATAGGGAAACTGACCGCATCATATACAACAACTAACACCAAATGTTATGTCATATCAGGTTCCTAATAACAAACTATATATTTCTATTTTATATAGGATAATCTTTCTCCAACTTGGATGGGGTGGAGCGCTGGTTCCTCCCCTCAACCCTTTATAATGGGTACTGTATTTCCCCTTTTGCTACCTTTAATCCTTTCACTGTGACTAGATAATGTGCAGTGGGGTGGGAGGGAGTGGAGAGGTTAATTTGAGTGTCACAGTAGGACATCACAGTCAGACTTTCCAGTCCAATACCCCTTTCAATTGCTTTACATTTTCTCCAAAACTTATCTCTGGGGCTTGAATTTGCTCTATGTGATCCCCAGCCCCAGCTATTAATTTATTTGGAAAAAGTGCAATAACATTGATTTAACTATATACAAATTAAGTAATCCATACTTGGAGAAAACATGTTCAGATGCCTTTTGGGGGTTGGGGGAACCCTTGGGCAATTCAAATAGAATGACTGTTTTAAAACTTCAAATTTGTCATGAAAGGATGATCTTTGCTCCTTAGAAAATTGAAGTCATGGAAATTGCAAACTCAGAAAATATGCAGTAGATTTCTTGTCCTGCAGATTTGAGCAGACACAAGTGTCCAGTGTGCTAGACTTCATAGGAATGGATATTGATTGTGTAACCATTCTCATTCTTTGTTAAATGTATGTTTACTGAAGATTCTTTTAAAAATATAAATGTAAGAAAATAGAGAGGTGGTCAGTGAATTTATGAGATTAGTGTTTTGAGAAAATGAGAAAATACATTGAATCCTAAAAACCTCCACTTTCTTGTGTACACACATTTATATAGTTTTACAATTTTAAGTCTTTAGAAATCTTTTTTGTTTTAAATTAGGCAGAAATAAGATTTCCTTTCTTGAATGAAACTACAGTCCTAACAGTCTTGGTAGGTTTTAGACACGAAATTGTTTCTTCTGATTAGAGATAGCTATATTATTCCTCATTGACTTCCTGATCTTTAGAAGGCATATGTATATATGCACAAGCATCTAAATTTTATTTAATCTTGAAAGAAAGCATTACTCAAGAAACAAAACTTCTCTTTTGAGGCAGGGTTGGATTTACCTTATGTTAAACTAAGTCTGAAAAAAAAAAGTGAATATTGCCACTCTGCTCCAGGCACTTTTTACCAAGTGATCTCTTTTTAAAAATATCATATTCCATAAAAATTTTCAATCCATCATTCAATTTCCTCAGTTTTGCATCTTTTGGTTTTGAATTGTGCCACTGGTTAATTCAGTACTTCCTCTCTTTTTAGATTACAGAATTATTGAAACCCATGAATAAAATATTTAGAAATCATTTGTCCAGAAAAAAAGGATCAGGTAATCTTTAGAGTAGGATAACTGTCAATATCTATTTTTTCTTTAATCATTTTATGTTAAAATCAATAATTGGATGACTTTAAAGTGCAGTATATTGGAAAGTATTCTGAATTAGGAATCAAGAAGCATAAGTTTAAATAGTTCTTCTATTCACTTGATTTACTATCCTGGTGAAGTCATTAATCTCTTTCCTCATCAATAAAAGGAAGAGACCCTAAGGTATTATGATTATAAGGCCTTTAATTGTGCCACTTATATAAATTAAGCAGAGATATTTATTTCAAAAGGATCAGAAAATTCAAAGTTTTGTCCATCTTCTATATTGGCTTTAAGTCATTGAGCAATCTGGAATGTGCACTATGATGGGGGTAAGGGGAATGGCATCAAAATTATACATTTAAAAGAAAAGCTATATACTGGTAGCATTTTCTGTTTCCCTTGAATACTAAAACAACAGTAATTTCTTAGATATAATGATTGAATGATAATTCCCAATGATTCAAAAACTAGTTTTGCTATGTTTACATATGTTAAATGTATAAACATTTATATAAATAAATATATATAGTTAGCATAGTTAAATTAAACATGGGAGCTATCAAAAATCTTATCTTTTCAAATTATAAATTGTTAGATTATAGGGCTAAAAAATAAATGATGAGTGTTTTTCTCAAATTATACATCTTGTAAATTTTCCAGAAAGTACTAGACTGCAGAAAACATAGTGACATTTAAGGTGTCAAAGTAGAAATTTTCATGCAAAGAAAAGCATATTTCCTGTTTGTCTTACCTCATTTAAGATAATTCCTTACTTGGACCTCTCTTTTATGATGATTGAAATCTGAATATGTCCTTTCAATTTTTTGAGCTACCTTCTTCTTTGACTTTCTTTTGTTTTTCCCCCCCTTCTTTCCATCTATCATTCTTTTGTCTTCTTCCTTCCTTCCTTCCTTCCTTCCTTCCTTCCTTTCTTCCTCCTCTTTTCCTTTCTTTTTTTCTTACATCTTTTTATCCCCAGTGCCTAGTACAGTGCCATGGCTATATTTTAAAGACATACAAAGTTTCTTAATAAATTAAATTGGTCTTCCAATTGGGAAAAAATATTCTATTTCTTTTATTTCTAACTTGAAATTATAACTGTTTTATGAACTTACTAACTTTCTGGGATTTTATCTAAGATGATATTTATTTAGAGCACTGAGAGTGTTAAAGTTCTTTTGTAATACTATTGTTTCCATTACTTTCCCAATAAGTGAGGGAAGAAAGAGATGGGAGAGAGAGAGAGAATTGGAAACTGAAAATAAAATAAAATAAAATTTAAAATGAATAAATAATTCTACTATGTAGAACTAGGTAGTAATAACAAAAGATAAATGACAGATCTTTGAGATAGTGTCCAACTTGGAATTCTTTAGGACATACTGATTGGTTTTTTTTGGGGGGGTGAACTAAAATGTTAATTTAAAACATTATTGAAAATAAGACACTTAAATAAGGAAGTTAAATGACTGACTTAATATCAACAAATAATGACATAGTATAGATACATTATAGGATATTATCAGGTGTAGCTGTAGCAGTACAACATTTATTAAAACCATTCAGGAGAATTTAGCTTAAATCCTAGTGTCTTCAAGTCTCCATCATTTATCCATTGAATGTGAATTATCTGAGGGAATTTGAACTAAGTCAAAATGAAACTCATCACATTCAACTACATTCTGATTGGTATATTATTGTTTAACCCTTCTTAATGATATAGTGCACAAGAAGTTTGACAAAATGGGACTCTGAATTATGAAGAGACTTTATTTGACAAAATATGTGGCCCCCTTCCAGCTCTGTTTGTAATTATATTATCTAAAGTGATAAAAAAATTAGAAGTTATCCTTTCTTTAATCACCAAAAAAATTAAAATATTATCTAGTCATTTCAGTGACTAGATTTGCTTTGATTTGTTTATCATACCCTTAAAATTTTATTTTCAAATACTTCCAGCTAGAAGCAAAAGATACATAATTTTCTTCATTATATAAGTTGGATGATTTAAACCCTGAGAATCAAAAAATCATTCTAATGGCAGAATGAAGTATGGATTAGCATGGAGAGAGACTTCCAGTAGGAAGATCCATGAGCAGACTATCACAATAGTACAGATATCAGGTGATAAGGGCCTACACTGGAATGGTAACAGTGTCAAAGGAGAGAAGGAGGCCTATAGGAGAGGTATTTCAAAGGTGAAATCTAGAGACCTTAGCAATAATTTGGATATGGGGAAGTAAGCAATAGTGACGAATCCAGTAGGACTCCTAGGTTTTGTAATCCTCTATAATAGGGAAAGTAGGAAGGGAAGGAGAGTTTAGGGGAAAAGATGATGGACTCCTTCATGAATATATTGATTTTAAAATATCTACTGAATGTCCTGTTCAAGATATCTGAAAGGCAGTCAGAAATTAAGATTGCTAGTCAGTCAACAGAGTCCAGGCAGGGCTGTGGTTTCCTAAATCAATAGATATGAGAATCATCAGCATAGAGACAGTAATTGGAAGCTGATAAACATGGAAGCTGATAAAATTACAAGTGAAGTAGCAGAAGAATGATGGTTCAGGTCAGAACCCTGAAGGATACCTGCAATTAGAAGGTATGTTCTAGAAGAGAAGCTACTAAAAGGAGCCATCAGTTAGGTAGGATGAGAACCAGGAGAATGTAGTGTTCATGGAAAAGCTTAAAGAGCTGAGAATATCAAGGAGGAGAAGTTGATAAACAGTGGGAAAAGTATAAAGAAAAGACCATTAGATTTGGTAACTATGAAATCTTTAGTAACTCTGGAAGAGGAACATCTGTGGAATAATAAAGTTAGAAGCCAGATTGTAAGTGGTTTAGACAAGAGTAGGAAGAGAGTCAGTGGAAGTACCTATTATAAATCCTAGAAGTAATATGAGAAATCTGGAGGTGTACTTAGCCACAGTTTCTGTAGAACTCTGTTTGCTCTGAATTAGCTTTAATTTCACTGAAGCAGATATAGTCATATGTATTATCTGTAAATTCACATGGCATAAGGAATAGAGTCATGAACTTGAAATCAGTGAGACCTGAGTTCAGATCCCTTCTCTGTTATTAACTACCTATGTAACATTGGAGAGGTCACCACTTTTCTTGGGCTCCATATCCTCTTCTGTAAAATAAGAGGGAGGGACTGGTTGTTGTCCTTCATTCTTGAAAAGGATCAAAATGTCACAATGTTAGTCAAGTTATAGTGTTTCTGACTGTGGCTGATCAGAACAACATGAGTTCTGAATACTTTACTACAGGTTGGGCACACATCCATATAAATATTTGGGATGGATTCTCTAAATTCACACATCTCTTAGGAGACCAAATGAGAACTAAACAGGGAGGGACTGATTTTCTTCCAAAGTACTTTGTTTTTGTGTGTGTGCTTTTGGGGGGGGGGGGGGTTGGCAAGGCAATGGGGCTAAGTGACTTGCCTAAGGTCACATAGCTCAGTAATTATTAAGTGTCTGAGGTCACATTTGAACTCAGGTCCTCCAGATTCCAAAGCCTATCCATTGTGCTACCTATCCTTTGTGCTGCCCCCCAAAGTACTTTCTAGCTCTGAGATTTTATTCTCTATTCTCTATTCTTCAGTATTATCTAAGTCAAACTATTAAACTAAGGACTTGCTGAAGAGTAGAACATAACTGGAAAATGTTAAAAATTAAAAAAGCAATGTAATTGTATAATATTAATTTGTGATCTTCTAAATCAATATACAGCCCATGGGGAATAATCCAGATGTTATTCAAATACTCAGATGAGAAAGGAATAAATAACAAAATTAACTTCAAGATCAAAATTATAATTCACTAAATTCTTATGCTTTATTTTTGTATGGTGGTAATGGTGGTGAGTGACTCTGGGCTCTCAGAGGTTATGCCAATAATTTCCAAGCTCTAGCTGATGAGACTGAGTTTGAAAGATTTTGATTCAGGGTTTAGCAATGTAACATATGGCTATTGCTCAAGGATTAACTTAAATCCAGTGAGGCTTATGATCATAATGGGTTTGACTAGTCATATTTTTGAAGAGAAAAAGGGTCACAAATATTCATGAAGACCATTATGAAAAGTATTTCTAAAAGCAATCAGAGTCACTGAAATGGTCTCACTAATAAAGTCACAGGTCTTTTGAAGTGTTTAAAAAGTTGGAGAGGAATGGTAACTAGGTAGCTCAGTAATTAGTGCACCAACTTTGGAATCCGGAGGACCCAAGTTCAAATTCAGCCTTAGACACTTGACACTGGCTAGCTATGTGACCTTGGGCAAGTCACGTCTCCTCATTGCCTTACCAAAAAAACAAGGTGAAGATAGTGAAAAAGAAATCTGAGAGACTCAAATCTCCAGATTTTAAATTAGAGATTGGGGTTTTTTCCAGACAGACTGATAAATGAAGACCTTGGACCACTAAGGTAGTTTAGCTCTCTATACCAACCCACCTTGCCAGACAATTAACCTATGTTTATTATTTGATTCTCTTTAAGTAGGCACAAGTCACATTGTTTTTTTCATGTTCATTCCTCATCTTTGTCCTGGGAGGTTTTAACTTGTCTGTGGGGTCATTTCTCTCATTGTTCCACATCCTTAAAAATATTAATCAAATCATGGACATCATTTCAGATTTCAAAGTGATCATAAGTGGCTCAGGAGCATTACAAAGAGATGGCAAATAGATTTTGTTTGGAGACTAGTTTTCAAAAACTTACCCCAGTAGGAGGAAGACAGCAAAGAAGCAGAAAATATGGTAGAAAAACATAAATAGGTGCAAGTGGTATTCTTTTGATTTGATTGATTCCTAGCATTAGTATAACTAGAGACACATTAGATAGAGTTATGTGCCTAGTTATTAATGTTCAGTGCTATCTTCTGTTTTCAGTTATATATGCCTACTTCAAAGACTAATTTAACTTGCAGTGACTCACATGCTGCTCCCTTAGAAATTGTGTGTGAGCAGCCAAGGGCAGAATTTAATATACTGCAGCCCCCACAACAGTGCTAAACATAAAAATTCAAATGTATTTTAATTTTTTAAATTTTAAATTTTCTGGAAGGAAATCAAGATTCTAGAGGAAAAATGATATTATCACAGAACAAAGCTTAATGCAATTGCTTCAAATTTAGGAACAACTTATCACATGCACAAACCCCTCCTCTTATCTTTTTTGCCCAATAAGGCTGATTTTATGATGTTTCATTTAAAATAAGTTTATTGAATTAAACTCTGTAAATGAAACAAATGATATGACTGGAGCTTGAAATAAACTGTTATGATCTAATGAAATACATAACGCAAAAATGTCTTGCTTTTTATGCAAAATTATTATTAGTCTTAATAATAATGCATGAATAATTAAGGTCACAAATATATTAGGTATTTCAGCTTTCAATAATATTTTGAACCAGGCACTTAGGTTTTAGATCCTGATATCCGCATTTTTTTAATTTTACTTAGGAAAAGTATGTTGATCAAATCAGCTCATTGTCAATTTTTTTGTTATTTGTTTTTAATAATTATTTGATGTGTTGCCTTTTTTAATGAGTTAATTTTCTGTATTATGTTTTCCCCATTTCTCTTTTTCTAGAAAGCACCAGAAATTCTGATTTCATCTATCTGCTAGAAGGTTTTTCTGATTTTGCTTTCCATTTACACTTTTCATACTTGTGGGTTTGTTTGTTACATTCCCTGTTTGTTTCCCTGAATGATCTATTCTGTTAAATGTTTAGAAAAAAGAATAAACTTTTTGTTGTTCATTTGATTTTTTAAAGATTTTTTTATTTTACATTTTAAAATCCTCAAGTAGCCTTAAATAGATCAAGTTAGAAGGACTAAAGATTGGTTGGTAGAAAAATGTTTCATTCTTTGATTGATTAAGAATCCTGACATTTTTTTCCTTTCATTTGTATGCCAGGTGGTTGTGAATGCCCTCTTAGGAGCTATTCCCTCCATCATGAATGTGCTTCTGGTTTGTCTTATATTCTGGCTAATTTTCAGCATCATGGGAGTCAATCTGTTTGCTGGAAAGTTCTATCATTGTGTTAATACCACAACTGGTGACATGTTTGACATCTCAGAAGTCTATAATCGTTCTCAGTGTTTCGAACTTATAGAAAGAAATGAGACTGCCCGGTGGAAAAATGTTAAAGTAAACTTTGATAATGTAGGATTTGGGTATCTTTCTTTACTTCAAGTAGTAAGTAAACACTTTCTGTCACTTTCATTATTGTGTGTTTTAATGAAAAAATTTTAAATACCTATTTGTAATTTGGTCACTAAGAAAAAGAAAATATCCTTAAATTCTTTTGTCTTTTTTTCACATATTAGTGTAAGCTAGTAGTGTGTTAAAGGGAGGAATTTGTAGAATCTAAAGAGTGATTTAGCTCTGGCTCTTCCTGAATTTCCATCTTTTATGTAAGCTTTATTTATGCTAATATATCTATATTAATAAATTTTACTAAAAATTAACAGTTAGTAAATTGAAAATTATACTAATAAAATGGGTACTATATTATTTTTTATTAGCAAGCAGGAAAAATATGTATATATATATATATATTGATTAAGCATGTTATATGAAAAAATACACCATGCTGATATTGACTATTTTAAGTATTTATCAATATATTATTTCATTAAGTTCATCTACAAAATGTGTTTTTGTTTTAAATATTGAAAATATCAGTGTATCTATCAATATATCATTAAGTTCATCAACAAAATATATTCTTGATAGGCTTTAACAGTTTTTAATATCAAAGTTAGACATATATGTGTCATATTTACAGGCCACATTTAAAGGATGGATGGATATTATGTATGCAGCTATTGACTCAAGAAATGTAAGTATAATCAATCTACGAAAGCAGTTTTGGTTTGGGAGGGGGGTTGGTGTTGTATAAGTCCTTAGATGAAATTACTAGACCTTATATAATTAACTGATTTATATAATGAGGAAAATGAAGAGGAAAAACTGGTATAGTTGTTACTATTAAGAGAAAATTGCACCAGGTATATAAACTAAGAAATAAAAAGACAAGAAATCCCTACTAAATTACATTGTGAATTATTTTATATGTTCTAAAATAGATGATAAATGTATCATGTCCCATTTAATAAGTATATGGAATGAACCCTGGTGATAGGTTGTATGTCTGCTATTCTGAGGACCTGTCTAATTTCAGAAAGACTCATCATCAAATTGTCTGAAAAGTAATGAATTTTTTGGCCATAGCAATTCTTGAAGATTATCAAGTTTTAAAGGGGTTTCAACATAAATCAATGAAGAGATGCAATACTTCTACATACATAATGTACATATATGCTTATGATATATATTCACATCTGTCTTTTGCATGTATAAAAGACAAGTTCAGAACCAAACAGAAACACAGAAATACAGAAACAGAGAGTGAGAGAGAAAGAGAGAGAGATAAAGAGGCAGAGGGACAGAGAGAGAAGGAGGGAGAGAAGATAAAGAGATAGCATGAGAGAGAGGTCACAGTTAGGCAGACAAATGTGCCATTGGATCCAGTATCCTCTCTCTGATAACTGCTAAAGGAAATTTTATGAAAGACTATGCCTGCATGCACACTCTGGGTACATATTTTAGATAATTTAGATAATTTTAAGTAATGAAGATAATACCTTTTTTAATACTCTAATAGATATGTGATATCATCTACTCTCATTGACAGATCACAATTCTCTGACCAGCTACCTTCAATTCCTTGCTCTAGTCACATAATCAGCCAAATTTTGATTTCTACCATACAATTCTTTAACAACATTTTTTATTCCTACTCTTTTTGGAGTTGGTTATATGCTGCAGCCTACTCATACCCAGCATGTGCCTTTCACTTGCCTTCTGTGCTAATGTTTCTCTTTTATCTCTTTGAAGGCAGTGTTGCTTAAGGTCATATTCCTATATGGCAACAACCTTTTTTTAAAATACTGTCCTTAAAGTCCCATAACTTTATTTAAGCATTCTTCAGAACTTTATCACTGTTAGGAATTTTTAAAACTCATTTGTTAACACTAAAGAAGATGGAAAAATTATAAAAAGTATCATCTCACAAAATAGTGAAAAGGATAAATGAGTCTTGTTTTGATGTCCAAATACATCAAAATAGACTGAGAGTATGCGTAGATGAAATTGGTGAAAGGATAGGACATAAAATGGAACAAATCTTTTAGATTTGGTTCTATGACAATCTGTTCTCCTCAGCAGAGATACATGAGATTGAATTCCTCATATTTATCAATACCAAATCTATCATGAAAAAGACTAAGAGTTACCTTTAAGATTAAGTTGGGAAAAGGAGATGCTTTAGTCAAATACAAAGATGAGCTCCATGCTAGAAGGAAATCAGTTTTGAAACAGAATGGGGGAGTGAGGAGCAGCAGAATGATGGGTATTATTATTACTTTAGAGGGGAAACTATATGTACATGTTTCTACTGACCAGTGTCTTCTTTCTCAGAACTATACAGACTTGATGAGAATGATCTTTGCATACATTGTTGGTACTCTTGGTCAAAACAAAAGAAAGAAACAAGGAGAGTCTCAGAAATTATTTTCCATAGCAGATTACTTCATTATAATTTCATATCTAACAAAGGAAAATAGAGAATAAGATGTCATAATGTGTTTTTTGTTAAAAAAAAATTGACTTAGTACAGCAAAGTGAAATCTTTAAGGCTTCTCTCTAAGAAGATGGCTCCCTGATAAGATCACACAAGATTATGACAAACCACATAAATAATTCTGTTCCACAATCTACTGAGTATCAAATAGAAAGCCCAGCCATGATATGTATATCTACAAAATATTAAAAATAATAGAAGATTTCTAGTGTTTTCGGGCACATGAATATGTCACAAAAAATGAAAAGGAGTCATCTTACCAGTTGAGGGTCCTCATGCTGATGAGATCAACACTATTAAATATTGAATGTTTGTTAATACTGTATTTTCTTCAACCTAAAACTATCTTTTAAGGTTCAAAGTAGATCTTCAAGTACTTGTTCATCCTAACCATACCCCTATAATTTCCATAATAGCTTTCTTTGGTATCATATGACTTCATTGGCAAAGAGAGAATACAATTAAGAACTCCCTTTCCTAAAACAATCAGCAACTTCTGGGCAACATAGTCTCAAACAGAAGACTTTTTATAAATATTTTTAATCAATTTAATAAGTCTATTCATTATATTTCACTCATAAGATACAGCAAAAATTGAATTAATAAGACTAGGAGGTGGTTTTTGGAAAAATAATAAAATAAATCATTGGTTAGTATTAAAAATGAAAAGGCTGAATATATATCACTAATGAAGATGAAATTAAAGCAATTATAAGGAGTTATTTTCTAAAAACTTTCTTTTTTATTTTTAACAAGTCAATGGGGTTAAGTGACTTGTCCAAGGTCACACAGCTACATAATTATTAAGTGTCTGAGGTCAGATTTGAACTCAGTTCCTTCTGCTTCCAGGACCAGTGTGCAGGGCAGCTAGGTGGTGCAGTGGATAGAGCACTGGCCTTGGAGTCAGGAGAATCTGGGTTCAAATCTGTCCTCAGACACTTAATAATAATTACCTAGCTGTGTGGCCGTGGGCAAGTCACTTAACTACATTTGCCTTGAAAAATCAAAAACAAACAAAAAAAAAAAAAAAGAGAGGACCAGTGTGGTACCTAACTTCCCCTCTAATAACTTTCTAATAACTTTAACAATTTAAGGCAAAAGTAAGATATTATTAAAAATGTAAATTGCCTAGATTAGCAGAAAAGGAACTAGAATATCTAAAGAGACTTATTTTACAAAGATAAATTAAACAGGCTATAAACGAACTTCCCAAGAATGAGGCAGATAGATAAATATTAACTATTAATATTATTTTCTCAGGAAAATTCCTTGACTATCTTCACCTGTTCTCTTTTCATTCACTTCTTAAACCTTTATAATATAGTTTCTGACCTCATCATTCAACCGGAATTGCTCTGTCCAAAATCACCAATGAGATCTAATTTCTTACTGATTGTCTTTTCTCTGTCCCAGTCCTTCTCAACCAGCTATATCTGGCACATATGGCTACTGAATTCACCCACTACTGAATGTTCTTTCTTCTCTAGGTTTTCATGATACAACTTTGTCTGACCACTTCAGTCTCCTTTGTAGGTCTCCATCCATGTCACGATCCCCAAATGTGGGTGTCTGTCCTATTCCCACTTTTCTTTTCCTGACATAGCTCTCTTGATAGCCTCATCATCTTCCATTGATTTAATTATCATTTCTATGTAGATAATTCCAAGATATCTTGAGATTTAGTCCCAAATCATCAATTGACTATTACATATTTCAACTGGAAGTCCTAGGTGACTTATTAAATTGAACATCCCCAACTGAACTCATTATCTTTACTCCCTAATTCTTCCCCTCTTCCAATTTTTCCTATATCTGTAGAAAACTTCACAATCCTTACAGTATCTCAGATTCATAATTTGGTCATTATCTTCAACTCTTCATGCTCCCTGATTCCACATATCCATTCAATTGCCAAATCTTGAAATTTCTACCATCATGACATCTTTAACATCTGACACTGTCTTTCCACTTGCACAGTTGTGACCTTTTTTTCATGCCCTCATCATCTCTTACCTAGATTATTAGAACAGTTCCCCTCTGTTTTAAGATACTACTCACTCAAGTCTATCTTCCACTCTGCTGTCATCTAATTTTACATAAACATATATGTGATCACATGACTCCCCTGTTCAATGAATATTAGGAATTTCTAATGCACCTAGGATAAAATACAGGGTACTCCAAAAATCTTGGTATTATATTAAGCTATATATGTTAACACTTCTGAACATCTTGTATATACTCCACTGGTCTGTTTTGCTTCTGACCACCCTAAATCTGTTTCCTTTCTTTCAGTCCCCCACTTTATCTTTCTCCAACCTCCTATTTTCCTTTAGGATAAAACTTATGTCCAACTGAGTGTGTATGTAATTCCCTCTTTTAATCCAATTCAACAGGACTAAGTCAATGCTCATATTCCCTCTTTCCCTCTTCTGTAATAGGACTTTATATGATATACTTCCCATTATACCTCTTCTCCCAGTATAATCTTTTTTAACCCCTTAATTTTTAATATGATCACATCAAGGTCAACTTATACTAATACCCTTGTCTATGTATATCTTTCTAACTTCCCTAATAGGAATCTTAACAATTACAAATATCATCTTCCCATGTAAGTATGTGAATAATTTAATCTTATTGAATAGCATGTCTTTTCTTTCCTTTTTTACTTTTTTATACTAAAACGTACTCTTCACCACTTCCTTTCATTACATTTGTAATTACCATTTATACCTCTGTTGATGTCATCTCATCAATAGAATATAAGCTTGCAGGGGATTGGACTGTTTCATTTTTATACTGTAGTAGGTCCCTAATAAATATTTATTAAATGTTTTTGTTGACATAAATCTGAACATACTCTGCTCTGTGCCTTAATAGATGGACTTTGTGAGACTTTATCCCCACCTCAAAAAAATCCATCACTCAGTGACTAAACTTCTGTCGATTAAATAGATCTTCACCCCACTAAGGGACCCTTTTCTGTACACTTTTCTAATTTAGCATGTCAATTGTATTCTACTAATATAGCCTTTAAGACTCTACAGTTACTTGATTATATCAGAGAATGTGCAATTAAGACTTTAGTGGAGAAAAAATTCTCATGAGATAATTTAAGAAATTGAATTTTCATTAATATCTCTCTGGATAAAGACTAAAATACGTATCATTAATCTATATGGTACAGTAGAGAGCTGGCTGTGGAGATGGGAAAAATGAGTTCTAAACTGGCCTCAAATATTATCAGCTGTGACAAACTCTCTCTGCCTTGGTTTTCTCATCTTAAAGATGGAATAATAACAGCATCTAGTTCTCAAGATTGTTGTGAATATAAAATGGGATAAAATTATCACATATTTTGCAAACCTTAAAGCATTACATAAATGCCATTTATTATTATTATTATTGTTGTTGTTATTATTATTATTCATCATCTTTTATATATATAGATATAGATATAGATATAGATATAGATATAGATATAGATATAGATATAGATATCATGCCAAACATCTTTGTTTCTAAACAGGCCTTATGCATATTAGGATTAAGGCATAAGCTTTTATTAGGTAAAACAAACAAAAAAGATCAAAGAAAATTCCTAAAATGTTTAGTGAAAAAATAAGGAAAGTTGTCATAATATTATCAAGACTATACTTACCGACTGAAAGTAAATATTAGAAAATGAGAAAAAATTGACTCTTTCTTTGAAATATTCCTTCAAAGTCATTTGTTCCAATTGAATTTCAATATTATTAAAGGATAGTTAAAATTTTATTTAGCAATAATGTTTTCAAAGCTATCACCCTTTGAATAAACAAAATAAATAAATAAATTATTCCTCCTCATTCTAAAAGAATCAAGATTTCCAACATTAAATTATGTCATTAAATTTTCTAAATTCTTCTTGTTTTGTAGGTGGAACTACAGCCCAAATATGAAGACAATCTTTACATGTATCTTTACTTTGTTATTTTCATCATTTTTGGGTCATTCTTCACCTTGAATCTGTTCATTGGTGTCATCATTGATAATTTCAATCAACAAAAAAAGAAGATAAGTATTCATAACATTGCCTAACACATTTGTTTGGGGGATGGGAGTAAGGGTGGGAATGTTAGGCTCTTGGGCATTACTAGGGCAGAGAATGCCTAGTTTGGAAGATACTTCCACCAATGTAATTCAGCAACTACTATAAAATTTATATGCTCAGTGAATTGCCCAAGGCACCAAGAAGTTAACCTATCCAGTATGTCAGAGGCCGGATATGACCCTTGATCTTCCTTCAGGGGTTATATGACCATTTTTTTTATATAATAGACCCTCTTTGGTAATCTGGTTAACCCTTTGAACCTCTTCTCATTAAGAATGCATTTAAATTACCTAGCCATGCGGCCATGGGCAAGCCACTTAACCCCATTTGCCTTGCAAAAAAAAAAAAACCTAAAAAAAAAGAATGCATTTAAATCTGAAAAATACATTAGCTTACAAAGAAAAGCAATTATATTGAAAGCAGCTATAATTTTTTTGTAACTTAATAAACTCCAAGTTAAGAATCTTTATAACTAATCCAAGGTCATCTTTATATTCACTACAACAATGGTATCAAACTCAAATAAAAATGAATCCATTGATTTAAATATTGGCTTTGAAAAACATCAGTATGCTATATTTTATCACTATATTATATTTTTATTTCTTTTATTAAACATATTGCAATTGGATTTTAATCCAGTTCCCAATCAAGTATTATGAGGAGTTTGACACCTCTCTATTACATCATGGTACTTCTTCTTAAGTTACTAAGTAAAAAAGATAAATATTAGTAGTTTTGTCCCAAAATGAGGATTTACAGAATTCCAGAGTTGGAGGGAACCCTGGTGGTCACCTAATACAACCTATAGATTATAATAATAAGATCATAATAATAATGATAGCCATCATTTAAATAATACTTTTAAGGTTTGCAAAATGTTTCCAAATTTTACCTCCTTTTATCCTTATAATATCTCTGGGTCATAGGTGCTATTATTATCACATTTTACAGATGAAAAAGTAGAGACTTAGAAAGATTAAGTTGACATGGCTAGGGTCATACAATTAATCTGAGACCAGATTTTAATTCAGGGCTTCTAGACCCTAGGTCCATTACTCAATGCATTATGCCACCTACTTGTTTGATGATGGAAAAAAAATGTAAATTACGAAATAAATTTTGCTACCTACTTGACAAATGGTAATCTAGCCTTTTTAAAGATCTCCAGTGATAAAGGAATATACCACTTCCTGAGGTTGCCCATTTCTTTGAGCAGATCAATTTTCTTTTCTTTTCAGATTAACTTTCTAGAAATTCAAGTTTTTTTCTTGAAATCAAACTTGAATTTGCCTCTTTCCAGTTTTTGCCTATTTTTCCTAATTATGCCATCAGTGACCAAAAGGAAGAATGCCAATCCCTCTTTCACATTAGAATCATCATAATTTACCACTATAAACCATGGTCCAATCCTTGCTTGATTTTCCTCAATTCTTTCAATATACCTTTACACACACACACACACACACACACACACACACACAGAATCACACCTGCACACACCCCTTTTTGGTATTCTTAGATTCCTATGAACTTCAGCTTATTTGGATCTACACCAATATTGATATCTTTGTCACAATATCATGTTATACTTTTATATTTATTTTGTTACCCACCCTTGTTGACATATTTTACACATGCCTTTTTGTATCTACATTGATTGGTGAGTTCCCTGTGTATCCACTATAATATTTTCAGATAAATCATGTTTTTTCTGCTTCTGGGAATTGTTTCTCTTTGAATTTTCAATTTTAAATGAATTTCAAATACATTCTAAGCTACCTTCCTCTGCAGGATTTTGGTGCATAGGGTCTATATTTTACCTGTCTTTCCAACCTATCCTTCTTTTGGACCCCCTGAAATATGTTCCTCCAAAATGCTAGATCAGATATGCCAGATTCCCTTCTCTTTCTTTATTATATCCTCTAAGATAAAGAACTCCTTGGTTCCTATTGATTAAATAAATATATCCTCTATATCCAACATGCCAGAATGCATCAGTACCCTCTCTCCCCAACTACTGTGTATCTATGCTTTTCATAATATAAATTTGTATATGTATTTGTCTCCACCATGATCATGTAACAACAATGCCTTGTACAAAGCTGTCACTTAGTGGCTATTTATTTATGGTGCTGTAAGTGATTTATAGATCCTTAAATCTAAACAAACAACGCTTATTTCCTTCCTAAGCTCCAGTTCTGTATCACCAACTAACTTCCTGATAAATATCTAGTTCTGAATGTCCCATCAGAATCTCAAATTCAATATATCCAAAATGGAAATAGTTATCTTTTTCCCAAAAATGTACTCTTCTTAAATTCCGTTTCTGATGGGCTATCACCACCTTCCAGTAACTGGGATTCACACCTCAGAATCATTAATTAATTATTAACTCTACCTATTCTAATGCAAAAATACCTGTATTTACTTTGTTGGGACCCAGAAATATGATTTCATTAGTTTATAGAACTGGCAGTGAAAACATTTTCTTTTACTAATATAGACCAATTAGTAACTGCTCTACAATGAAAAGCTTTAGAAAGTTGTCAAAGGGCCAAAAGGCTAATTGATTAGGTAGAGTTAATTACACTTCTAATCAATATCAGTAGGGATACTTCAACCAAGGTTTTTCTGACTCTTAGAATGAGTTTCCTATCCACTACTCCAGTTGATTACTTCATAAATACTTAGTACTTTATATTGTTGTTCACATTGTCTCCTCCAAGTAAATGAGAAGGTTCTTGAGCATAGGTTCTGTTTCATTTTCGTTGAATGAATTGCCTTGATTATTTCTACTCTAGGAACCACTTCCTCATGTGAGTAACAACAATATGGGGGGGGGGGGGCTAGGTGAGTAGGTGGCTAGGTGGTGCAGTGGATGGAGTGCTGGCCCTGGAGTCAGGAGTACCTGAGTTCAAACCTAGCTGTGTGGCTTTGGGCAAACCACTTAACCCCATTTGCCTTGCAAAAAGCTTAAAAAAAACATCCAGAAAGTAATTTTGCCCTCACCTTTTGAAAGATGGCATCATAAAAACATCAACAACTTAGTAGTGCTCTTTTTTTACAGAGAAAGTTCCAGAAGATAATCAGATAACTGAAATCTTCTATTTATAACAGATATCTATGCCAAGCTTGTAACGTCTTAATTTTCATACTAGTGCCATGGAAGAAAGTAAAAAAGCTATTTTTATATCCTTAAAGTTCCCAAGAGTGTGCTCTCCAGCTCCTTCCTCAAAATTTTTTAGACCAGAGGTTTCAAACACATAATCTACATGTAGCCCACAACCTTACTGTGTATGGTTGGAACTAGATTAAGATATAATCTGGAATTTTTTTAAATTAAAAATATAATAAAAGACAGAAAAATTAAAATTTAAAATTGGGTCAATATGATGCAAGCAGAAATTCTTCTATATAGATAAGTGGCACCACTAATGGAGCAGCAGCACCATTGCTCTAGGAAATTTATGGAATTTTGATTCTATGCTCAAGACATTAGAGGTCATTCTTGCATAATTCCTATATTTTGTGCATATGTGTAGGAAACTGTGAGACCATGGGTTTTATTACTCATCTCTTCTTTTAGAGTTTGTCTCCTCTGGACTTCTGAGTATCTTCCTACATTGTAACTATTTTCTATGGAGTTTAGGCTTATGGGAATTTCCTCTTCCTCCTCCTTTTTCTATTTCAAATACTTTCAATTAGCTTTGCAAAATGTCACATAAATGCATTCATATGTTTGGTGTACTCACCCTCTCTTTGAAATAGAGATCATTTAATTTGTAGAATTTAAATTATAATGTAGAAATATAGATCCCATCTTCATGATCATTCACTTTCCAAAACTGATTTTTTCTCCTGCATCCCTTGCATTCAATAGTTGGTTGGTTGGTTGGTTCTTGTCCTTCATTTTCAAAGAAGACAAAAATGACATCACTATGTTTGAGAGAAATTACAGAGTGTCCAACTGTGGGTGATTGAACAATAAGACTTAGCTCAGAATACTCTACCACAGTTGGGCACAAATAGTCCATGTGAACACCTGGGGTGGGTACTCTAAATTCATGTTTCCTTTGAGCTGCTTCAATTCTGCCTGCCTCATAGAGCACAGCACCCTCACTGATGAAGGCATGCCATGCTGGGTGGACCTATGCCAGTGTCTCCCATGCTGTACAATCAATTCTAAAGTTCTTAAAAGAGACTTTCAGAGTGTCTTGGTATTGTTTTTTCTGACCCACCTTGTGAGTGCTTGCCCTGTGTGAATTCTCCATAAAATGTTTTTTTTGTCAAACACATTTGACATTCTAACAGCATGTCCAGCCCATCATAGTTGCACTCTCTGTAGTAATGGTGGAATGCAAGACAGTTAGCTCAAGAAAGGACCTCAGTGTCTGGCATCTTCTCCTGCCAGGTGATCTTCAGAATCTTCCTAAGACAATTTAAATGGAAGTGATTCAGTTTCCTGATATGGCACTCTATCCAGGTTTCATAGGTATATGGCAATGAGATCAGCACAATGGCTCTATGGACCTCCATTTTGATAATCAGTCTAATACCTCTTCTCCCCCATACTTTCTTTTGGAGTCTCCTAAATACTGAGATATTCAATGGACAGTAGTGATGAAGATACAGTCTCTTCCTCATGGTCTTTAGTTTCTCACCCAATCAATAAACAATTCTTAAGCATCTACTATGTAAGATTTAACATCTTTCTCAGGACTTTCTAATTTCATTTTGGCAATATCATTTGTATCTCACATGGAAATATCAAATATGGCAAGTCTTAAAAGTATTTCTATCAAGTCTTGGATATCTGTCCCAAGTAGACAACAAATGTCCCTATTGTGACCAGTTGAACAAATAACTGTCTTTGTTGCCCTCCACATGAAGTCACCAACCACTACAACTCTTCTAGTTTATCTCTTAGCCTATAGTCTTGGTGAATTTATTTTGTCTTTGCCCTGAGGACACTCTTAGCATTCAATTCCCTTCTCTTCAATTTATTTGGAAATTGTTGTTATTTCTGTTGTTTTTAGCACCAGATATTTAGTAGTTCTTCCCTCCCTTTGCTGTGTGACATTCTTCCATCTTGCCAAAGTTCAGGGTTCACCTTTGTGTCTTTAGATGTTTTAACTTCTTTATTTTCACATTGAAATCCCAATTTTGGTTTTTGACAATTTTTAAAAATAAATTCTTCTTTGTTCCTAATAAATTGGAGCATGCAGAGGCATTCCTCAGGCATTTCATCTATTCTTCTAGGTATCAAAGGAACCTGTAGTTTGAGCTTACATAGCAGTATTGTGATTCTGGAATCAAATGATAAAAAGACAAACATTATTTTATCTGAAGTAATAGAAATGTTCTCTTAAGATATAATTATGGGAGAAATAAAAAAGTTACTAGATCATTTTCTTATTCCAGGAAATTATTTTTTAATAAACTATACAGATCCAGTCTAACATACTGGTCAAAGGAAATATTAATATATGAAACTTTTCAACCTCAACAGAAAGACTATATCTACTGTTAAAACTTCTACTTCTAGCTCCTTTTTCAAAGTTTTTCCTAATGAAAATCTATGTCTCAAGGATTAAACTTTGAATAGAGAGACAATATTAACCAGTTTTTATTTTTGTTTCTATACTTTGGAGGCCAAGACATCTTCATGACAGAAGAACAGAAGAAATATTACAATGCAATGAAAAAACTGGGATCTAAGAAACCACAAAAGCCAATACCACGGCCAGGGGTAAGCCAAGTTATAACTTTTCTGCAAATAAAAATAAACTAAAAAATTGTGGGATGTTTTTTTCATAAAATTGTAAGCACAAGGGTTAATTAAACTTGAATATTTCAAGAAGACAGAATTCCATTGGTATGGCCACTCTGTCCCATTAATTCAAACAACAAACCCTCTAGGCCCTCAATGCACCACCATCATCAGGAAGTAATTTGCTGAAAAATACATTATCTCTAGCCAAAATGGCATTGCAATTCTGAATTTAGTTTGGCTTGTGTTATGGAAACACCTACAGTTGTCCTTCTCTGCTCTTTTAAACTTTTTAAGTCCTGACAAAGCTTGACCCCAAATTCATCTTCATATCATAGTAAGATACCAGAATAGAATTTGGGTGGAAAGTTACCATGATAAAATCCAATATCAAATTGTTTCCCAAAATCGATGATAAGTATTCCTGAAACTTTTTTCAATTTTCCTGGTTCCTGATACTTTGGGTACTTTTCTCTTTCAATACAGATAGTCATCTGAATCTTGGTAGATGGTGCCCTTGAGTTGCTATGATAAACCTCTTTGAACTTAGACTGGGCCATAGATAAGAGATGTCAACAAGCTCAGATTGGAAATCTTTCCATCTTGAGAGGATGTGCCAAAGCTTGCACTGAAGTTATCCCTGTGAAAATCTGAGATCATCCCTATGATATCACAGTGAGGGCTTTCTTTAATAGAGAGCAAAGAAGTAAACCATGACTTAAATTTCAGCTTTCATTAGAGTTATTTCTATTAATAAATAAATAATAACTCTCCTATTTCTGTGGCAAAAGTAGACAACTCAATCTCTGGGAGTAAATTTGTCATCTGTAAAAAGTAAAAATATACCATGTACATTAGGAAAGCTAAGGACCTTGTAAGATGTCTATCAATAAAATCATTTACCTTGCATTACAGAGAGGGGGACTCCTTTAAAAATAGGAAGCTAAGGTTATTTCAAACAATAATAAGTGAGGCAACTTGGTACGATGGAAGAATATTTTTCTTGGACTCAAAAGACATGGGTACAAAACCATTGGGTCCTGACACATCACATTTGGAAGTTTATATTCTGATATATAAATTTGATTAATAATGACTGCAGCACCCAACTGTTATAGAGTAAGCAATTTATCAGTTTTTACATTGCTACTAGATATGAGCTAGTATCATTTTTTATTATTATGAGAGAACCAGGAATAGAATGTAGCTCTCTGAGAGATGGCAAAATGTTTTACTGTCCTTGTCTCTCTAATTCCATGCTTCTTGGGGCCAGTTGTGAAAAATAGAGCTATAGTATTAATATATACATGCAAGCCTGATTACTAAAGTGATTTCTCCTCTTTAGAATAAATTCCAGGGAATGGTTTTTGATTTTGTAACCAGACAAGTCTTTGATATCAGCATCATGATTCTCATCTGCCTCAATATGGTTACCATGATGGTGGAGACTGATGATCAGAGTGAAGAAATGACTAACATTCTGTCCCGGATTAACCTGGTATTCATTATCCTTTTCACTGGAGAATGTGTGCTGAAGATGATCTCCCTCCGTCATTACTACTTCACCATAGGATGGAACATCTTTGATTTTGTGGTGGTCATTCTCTCCATTGTAGGTAAGAAGTGGTTCATTTCATCTTATTTTAGTTTTCATAAAAATGAAAAGTCAAATGATCAAATGAAGAGTGACTGACAATAGATAATAAGAATTCATCTTTGATTCATATTTTACCTTGAACAATATATAAGGGGTACTCTGAGGATACTTGAGAGTTTTATAATCTCATATATCTGAATTATATTTTTCTTAGAACAAACAATGTATTTCCACAATGCATTAATATTTGGGGGTTATTTTTAAAGTTTTTATGTGCATTTTACTTCCATTTTAAAGACAAAGGATTTGGTCATACACATATGTGCAAAATTCAGTTTTTTCCATTTAAACAACATTTTTCTTATGCTGTCATCCTGGGTTCTGCTGTCTACCTCATGGATTTTCCCTTAGAAATTCTGTCAAAAGGGTCTGGCCTTGACGACTATTCACAAAATATTCAATTTTGTTCACTGAAACTCACAGACATGATTCCCTGAAACAATGGCCTTGATTGAGGCTTCAGTTGATAACAATAACTGGAATAGGACCTTTTCTAGGACAGTTTTAAAGAGATATTTGTCCCAGTAGATCCACTTCACAAGTTCAAGTTACTTGAAAGATTTCCAGAGATATAAAGCATAATTAACAGTTCCTGATAAAATCTATTCAAATTGACCTTTCAGTAGTTATTTCAAGTGATGAAAACCAGTTCAAACCTTAGGAACCTAATATTACAAAGCACATGAATATAGGAATATCAAAATGGCTACCTATAGCTTATCTAAAAATTTAGGAATTGCAGTCTTCATATATCATTTATTCTTTCTGTACTTACCTGTACCCTGTACATGATATGGATAATGCTATCCATAAACCAAAGAATTAGTTTATTAAAATAAGTTATTTTTTAAATAAGTCTTGCAGTCTCAATATTTTCAGAGAAAGAAAAAGATCTCAAACATAAAAAATATATACAAGGAGAAAAAAATTCCATACCTGTTTGATTTCAGGTTTTATAGATAACTTTGCAGTAGCAAATATGCAAGAATTCCACATTATCAACAATGTATCTCAAACAGGTTTAGAATCAACCAGATGGGAAACATTTTTTCTTCAGAAAGTAGAGAGCACAGTGAGAAAATTGAATCAATAGGCTCCTACCATTATCTTTGTAAAGCCATCTTCTCAACCTTCCCAATCATTAACATTCACCTATGGCAGTCTCCAAAAGGCAAGTTTTTTTTTTAACCTTTCCCTTGAATAGTAGAATACTACCATAGCAAAAACCATTATACTTAAATTTAAAATTCAGAGCAAATCAAATTAAAGTTCTATCCCACTTAGCAAGTTCTACTACATTATTTTACTTTTTCTAGTTTAAATATCAAAAAATCAATTAAGAGAAATTTTATAATTTTCATATTTTGGAAATTTGTACATAAAGTGAATATATATATATATATATATATATATATATATATATATATATATAATAATTCACTAATAACCAGAACAAAAATACTGGCCATTGTTAGTTTAGGTTAATATGGTATTCAGGTAAAACTAAGTTAACTCAAAAATGTAATTTTATTTTTTTAATATTAATTTTTAACACTAGAATAATGTTTTCTACTCCACTACCTAATCATTTACAATTCTAGCCACAATCAAAGGTCCTCAGTAAAGTATGGGTATTAAAGAAGCCTAACAAAGAAAACATACATAGCAGAACAAAAAAATTTTTAAATATATTAAAGTTCTACTTAAGTTAAAGCTGTAATTTTGTGCATGCTCTTCTAGTTATAATTCTACAATTTTAGTGTCAGTGGTCAGATAATACATTATATAATGAAAAATAAGTTATTCTCCATTTTAGAATATGTGTGTTGGGAGAGTGCTTAGTACCTCCATGAGATAATGACTCAAGTCACTCACTTAATAATCTCAGAGTGGAATTTACAAAAGCCTTATTTCCATATTTTTTACATAGAGCTGATAAGAAAAATTTAGTGGTTCAAGCAAAGGCCTCATATGGACAATGGGATTACCAAATACACCAGAAGATCTCCAAAAAAATATTATCAAATGATCAACAGTTCTTCCCAAGTAAACAAACCAGAGCAGTCCCCTTTATATTCAAAACTATCTTGAATTATTACAGTATAATCACAGCATTTAGATTAAATAAATTATCTAGAATAAACACATATACTCTTGGTATCTCAAATTAACAATATTTCTTATATATGATGACTTCCCAAAATTGTGATGGAAGAAATTAAGTATAATGTTACAAAATCACAAATGTAAAACATGAACCTAAAGCAAACTTATTATCAAGCAAGTAACAGCAAATATAGTTGAAAACATTTCTGAATTATCTTACAGGAAAAAACTTCATTAGTCTATCAAGTTAAGCATCCTATACCAGGTACTATGGTTACAAAAGTGACTTATGTTTTTGTTGTTACCTTAATGTCAAATTTTAATGTATTTTCCATCAAGATAAATTTTACTTTAAGAAGATCAAGTAAGACAATCATTCTAAGAGGAAAAAAAACACATCTCACTTTAAATGATATTGCATAATAATATTATATCCAGGGTTCTTGTGAGAAACTTGCACACAGACAGGTAAACTGCAGCTGTTCATCTAAAAGTTTAACAAACCTCCTCAATAGGTAGGTTATAGATATGTGTGTCAGTTCAAAGTTAACAGGTCTATATTTCTTCCTTTGGAGATATGTAAACCAGAGAGAACAAAGCAAGTTTTCACTTAGGGGACATTAATCTGTAGAAGACAAAAATTAAACAAACCACCAAGTCCTTAAATTGCTACAAAAGAAAGAATATATCTTAGCATAGTTGTTTATTTTGGTCTAGCCCAAAAGAGAGTCTTCTTTTATCAGTCAAATAGCATTTGTTAAAAGTGTACAACATGCTTTACCAGATAAGACAAAGAAAAGAGGGTGATTTTACTGGAATTCTTTGAAATATTTCTATTGTTTCTGGAATTCTATTCTATTTTATTCTATTCCTTCAAGAAGAAAATAGAATGTTATATATTGAAATAATTCCATGCTGCAAATTCATCTTAAAATTTTTCACTTGCTAAATGTTGTGCTTGAACAGAATTCTCTTAATTTATAATCTTGATATTCTTCTATTTTCTTCTATCAATAAAAATATCTAAATAACTAAAATTCAGAAATCATGAAAGATTCAAAATTAATTATAGCCAGCATGACTCCAAATAATGTTCACAAGTAGGCATAAAAATCTCCTGATTTCTCTGAGCATGAGATTCAAAACATCCTAAAATTTTCCCTTTCTCCCTCTGAATTCTGATTAAAATCTTATCAACTTATTCAATATTCTACTTACCTTCACTACTTTCACAATCCCTCAGTCTATGTATTTCATAGTCATAGCTCATCTATCCTCAGAACTGCTCCCCTTCCAGCCACTAAATATCTTTCTTTGCAAATTGGCACTATATCAATTCAACTGAAACATTCAACACTTTTCCCTGATCTAAACTGGAGTTCCTGTGTCTTTGAAGACCATAGAGAATTGAAATGTTCTTCCTTCTCTCTCAAGTCAAATCCTGCTGTATTTTTTGAAGCTCAACTTTTTTAAAAATCCCCTCCTATACTGCAAACCGAGACTATAAAGGTGCACACCTACATTGAATTCCTTTGGAACTTGTTCATATAGTTCAACAGTTCTTAAATTATTGTCTTACCTCTCCTGAAAAAAAAAGTCTTTCTTTTTTGAGTGCTAAATTTGAGTGCTATCATATAAAAAATTAAAAGTTCTTAAGCTTATTATGAAAATAGTTTTAACCTTATAGACCCCAAAAAAGACCAGATCACATTTTGAGAACTATTAATAGTCTAATAATATATAGAACCTTCACATAAAATATTTGTGTACTTTTAAAATGTTAAGATTTTTTGTAACTAAGGCTGAAGGGATGATGAACACAACCTGAAAATTATAATTAAAGTCAAATTTAACTTTTTTTTCCTCACAACTGATGTAGATTGTGATTCAGCTTCATTTATAATAGTCATTTTTCCTTTGTCTCAGGAACAGATCTAAGACTGAATCATAAGCAGGTGAGGAGTATATTTACCATAAAATATGATAGGTAATTAGCTTTTATTATACTTTTGAAGTATAAAAGAAAATCCTGTGTATTGCATTGAGTTGTTTCTAGTTGTTTCACATGTATCTTTTCTCTATTATCATATGGTAAGACGAGACCAGGACTACTACTTAACACAAAGTAGGGGCTAAATAAATATCCTTTTCCTTTCTTCTTATGGATTGAGCCTACAGAATGCATTTAATCAATGAGTAAAATGAGAGAATTGAATTTGATGACTTCTAAAAATCTTTCTATCTCTAATTCAATTAAATTTAATGATATTTTTATAAGGGCCAGCTATGAGCAAAACACAGATATTCTAAAATTCTAAATCAGTCAACTTAATAAAAGCTAAATAAATGCATGATTGTTCAAATGTATTCACTTATTAAAACTAAATTGAATTTGAAGTTGTATCCTGAATATGGGTAATAAGAATAATAGGTTAATATTTTATATCTTTAAGCAGAGATTAAAAAAATAATTCTCACATTAATGTTTTCCTTCACTTTAAATTTTTTAACAGGAATGTTTCTAGCAGAGCTGATAGAAAAATATTTTGTGTCCCCTACCCTGTTTCGTGTAATCCGTCTTGCCAGGATTGGACGAATCCTTCGTCTCATCAAAGGAGCAAAGGGGATCCGCACACTGCTCTTTGCCTTGATGATGTCCCTCCCTGCTTTGTTTAACATTGGCCTCCTGCTCTTCCTGGTCATGTTTATCTATGCCATCTTTGGAATGTCCAATTTTGCTTATGTCAAGAGGGAAGTTGGGATTGATGATATGTTCAACTTTGAGACCTTTGGCAACAGCATGATCTGTCTCTTCCAAATTACCACATCTGCTGGGTGGGATGGTTTGCTTGCACCTATTCTTAATAGTGGACCACCAGACTGTGACCCTCAAAAAGTTCACCCTGGAAGCTCAGTCAAAGGAGATTGTGGCAACCCCTCTGTTGGGATTTTCTTTTTTGTCAGTTATATCATTATTTCATTCCTGGTTGTGGTAAACATGTATATTGCTGTGATCCTAGAAAACTTCAGTGTCGCTACTGAAGAGAGCGCTGAGCCACTGAGTGAAGATGACTTTGAGATGTTCTACGAGGTTTGGGAGAAGTTTGATCCTGATGCCACTCAATTCATGGAATTTGAAAAACTTTCTCAGTTTGCAGCTGCATTGGATCCACCTCTCAATTTGCCACAGCCAAACAAAATTCAGCTTATTGCCATGGATCTGCCCATGGTAAGTGGGGATCGAATTCACTGCCTAGACATCCTATTTGCTTTTACAAAGCGTGTTTTAGGAGAGAGTGGAGAGATGGATGCTCTCCGAATCCAGATGGAAGAGAGATTCATGGCATCAAATCCTTCCAAAGCGTCCTATGAACCAATTACCACAACGCTGAAACGAAAACAAGAGGAAGTATCTGCTGTTATCATTCAACGGGCTTACAGACGTCACCTTTTAAAGCGAACGGTAAAACAAGCCTCTTTTACCTATAACAAAAATAAAAGCAAAGGTGGGACAAACCTTCTAGTGAAAGACGACATTCTTATTGAAAACTCTATCACAGAAAAAACAGATCTGACCATGTCTACAGCAGCTTGCCCGCCTTCCTATGATCGAGTAACAAAGCCAATCCTGGAGAAACATGAGAGAGAGGACAAAGATGACAAGGCCAAGGGAAAGTAAACAAAAACAAATACAAATGATTGTGTGACAAATTGTTTACAGCCTAGGAAGGTGATGTATTTTCGTCAACAGGACTCCATTAGGAGGTCTATGCCAAACTGACTGTTTTTACAAAAATATACTCTAAGGTCAGTGCCTATAATAAGACAGTGACCCCTCGTCAGCAAACTATGACTCTGAATAAAGGGGAGACTACCTTGACAAGAGGTTACTGTTCTCACTACCAGCTGACACTGCTGAAGAGAAGAGACAAATGGCTACTCAGACTGTAGGGACCAGTTTAAAAGGGGGTGCAAACCTAAAATTTTGGGTGGGGGTAACATAAAATACTTTAGTAGAGTAATTGTATCCACTGTTTGCATCTCAAACTGCCACATTTGTCATATTTTTACAAAATCTGTTAGTGGATTCATCTTTTTTTTAATTCATATGTTGTTTATTATATGTGACTGTTATATGTGACTATTTTTGTAAATGGGGTTTATGTTGGGAAACGGGGTTAAGAACTACTTTACAGGCGTGACCTCTGAGGGTTCTACCCTATGGATCCTCCAATATATACAAGGAAATGGTTTGCATGGAGGCATGCTGCACTTAGAGATCATGCATGAGAAAAAAGTTATGAGGAAACCAATGGATTTTTCAATTACTTCAGTGTTTCTGGGAGGGGAGTTGGGTAATAAATTGGAGGTGCTTATCTGATTGTGTTTGATCAAAGCCAGATAAGTCTTTTTATACACAGAGAGCCTCCCCTCTCCCCACCCAAGAACAGAAGTGGATTGTTTTTAGACAGGCCATTATATCTCAGTAGGTGCAAACTTCATACAAACGTCTGGAGTCACAAATGTATGTTTTTCTTTATTGTGTAAAACAGAACACTGAATAACTTAATGAGGCTGCCCCTGGAAAACAGAATTGACCAAAAGAACCCTTTATAAAGTTCTGCTTAATCCTGTACTTTGTTTAGCCATCTTCAGCTCTCAACAAGGTTGATATGTCCTTGTTAACAAAATGCCCTGTGTTATGTAAATAGACATTTTACTCTGTGGTGCATGTTTGAGCAAACAAATAATGACCAGAGCACAGTATTTATTGCATCAAATATGTACCACAAGAAGTATAGAGTGCAAGCTTTCAACAGGTAATATAACATATTCTGTACCATTAGAGATAGTTTGGATGCTATCAATGCATGTTTATATTGCCTATGCTGCTCTTTCCACTGTGTAGAATCTACTATATGGGAAACCATATATCAGTGGTAAAGTCATGGAACTTGTTCAACAGTGCTCATTCCTTTAAGTCATTAAGCAATAGTTTGCAGCACTTTAAGAGCTTTGGGGTTTGGATTTTTAAATTTTAAGTAAATAACTTATGGTGTATAGCCAAACTGTACAGACATGATACAAACTGCTTAACCTGTTAAAATGTGTTTAGAATTTTATAACCAAATATAAATAATGTACAAAAAACATTTTATTTTATTTTTCAGCATTATGTACATAAAACAAAAAATGAAAATTAACTTCAGGTTGATGTCACAGTCACTTTTCTTACTTTCTGTCCATAGTACTTTCTCATGGAAGAAAATTGCTAAATGGGAAATGAAAAAGAATGGGTAGTTGTAGATTTCTGCTTTTTCAAATTATATTTACCAATGATAAATGATTTAAATTTAAAAAAGAAAACAATGGGTTCACAAGTTGCTTCCAAGTTATACTTTGAGATTAGAAAAAAGCTGTGCATTTTTGTTGAAAATTTCTGGTACTGCCTGCATCTACAGCTTAAGGTGGTCATTCCCCTTGGTTCTAATCTTTATCCTACCATTTTATTCATTCCTTTTCAGTCATGCAGCACTAGAACTGTCTGAAACATAATATGGGTTCCACCATATTTTCTTTTTCACAAGAACCAAATAGTGAACTTGTACGATCAGTCACATCAGAACATTTTGTATTTCTTACACAAACTGTAGACTCCCTTTCCCCTCTCTTAAAACTACTTAAATTGTATTCGTGAACTGCATGCAAGAAAATGCTATTACCCTAAATGATGCTAAGCAACATTACAAATGCGCCAAAATAATAAAGATTACTTTTTTATTGTATGTTTAGCTAACCTCTTTTTATCACCATAAGGATTATTTCTTGATAATTAAGACAGGCGCTTTGATAGGAAAAGCAGAGAAGGTTTCACAGCTCAGAGGAAGGAAAGAGACAGAAGAAGCTTTTAAAGTCACAATTGGACTTGGTTGGACATACATATACATGTACACACACGCATGTATGCATGTTCAGTACATTGCAGTTCCATGTCACCAGAATCCAGGCAGGCAGTGAAGCAGTGGATAGGAATGGAGGGCTAGACTTGAGTCAGGAAAATAGGTTTGAATTCTTCCTCATTTATCAGCCCCGTGACCTTCAGCCAGTCACTTAATTTCTCCCAAACTCAATTTCCTCATCTATAAAACAGGGATAATAATAATGATAATAATAATTATTATTATCATTATTATTATAACAACAGAAGTAGTATCTACCTCACAGGATTGTTGTGAGGGTTACATGAGATAATACATGTAAAGTACTTTGCAAAATTTAAGTGCTCCATGACTGGTAGTGAACATGATTACTATCTATTAACCTCAACTGAGCAGGAGAAATGAGAAGTAGAAGAAAGGCTTTGGAGCATACAACCACTGCCTTTCTCCACAACTCAGAAAAACCAGTTCTTTTGATGATGGAGAAATTCACTGATTCTGTCAAATTAAGCCAAAAATATAGGAGCATCTCTACATTGCATACAAGGTTTGCTTTTTTGCTGGTATCTTCCTAGAAATAGAGGATTCAGCAAATTGTGAATATTCCATTCCTTTAAGAACTTTAAGTAAAATGATTCAGAAAGTTACTTATTCATTATAGCTAATGTTAATGTTTAACATAAGCATAATTAGGTCTCACTGATATTTGAATCCTAAGAATAGAATTTTAGCCCTAGGAGGGACTGAATCAGTGTGGTGCGGAAGTATGTCAGATTTGGAGTCCGATGGAGTATCTGGGTTCAAATGCCAGCTCTGTCCCTACCTATGGGGCTATGGGCAAATCATTAAATCATGCTTGGCCTCAATTTCTTCCTCTATATCACTGGGGAAGGGAGTAGTGGACTGAATGACTTTGGAAGTACCTTCTCCAAGTACCCTAAATCCATGGTCTTGAGAACTATCAAATTCAGCTCCCTCAATATATAAGATGAAGAAGCTTATGCTTATTTGAATTATTGTCCTTAATTATTACTCAATGTTATCACCTCATTATAAGCCCATAACTTCCACCTCATACATTTTCTACTTCCCATTTCATACAATTTCTACGACAGTGACTATATATGTCTGTATATAAAACAAAACAGCAATCAATGGAAAAGCCTTTCCCCCATTCAACTAATTCCTAATCTTATATTTGAACAAAACTAATACTTGATAAAGAACCTTAGTTATGCTTATGGGTCAATCAAGTTACATGGAATCAGAAAGGGTATCTAGTCACTTATTTTATTGATAACTGGTGTCCAGAAAATTTAAGTAATGTTTCCTTGATTCATAGATCCCTTGATTCATAGTCTAGTACTCATTTCACTTTAGTATATTCACTTTAGTATATTGGCTTCCAGATTTTGCACTGACATAAAAATGCATTTTTGTTATATACAATAACATTTATTTTTAAAATCATAAATATAAGGGGGAACTTCATTTTAAATTATATAGTTAAGGGCAGTAAGGTGTCACAGTGGAAAAAGCACTGGTCTTGGAGTCAGAAGGACTTGAGTTAAAACCCCGTTTTGTACATTTGACACATGGTAGCTGTGTGACCCGGAACAATTCACTTAACTCCAATTGCTTCAATAAATTATACAATTTCTTCATATGAATACATAATAGTCACTCTCTAAAAGTGATTTTGCAGCCACTTCAAAATAGAGAATGGCTACAACTTGGACTTTCTCATTTACAAAGTAGGTATTTATTTAATAAATGTTATTACTTAGTTGATTTGCTCCTACCAGGAGAGGTACCTTAGATTTTTTGAGTCATTTCTCTGTACTCAGGCAATCTAAATTAATAATTTGTCTTCTATTCCACATCAGTAGTTTAGTGTCAATATAATTCAATGGAGCCATGATCTCATTTCTCCTAGCTCTTGTGATTCTTATCCATGTCCTGCCATAAATCTCTGAATGAGAGGTATTGGTGGACTAAGGGCATTCTCTAGGTCCTTAAACATTCTGCAATCACTTGTTTTGTAGACTATGCTATTCATCTGTCATCTCTTTTTCACTATATGTTCAGTACATGACTACTTTGCCTTTCTAATAACACAATTTCTTGATATAGTTATGTCATTTATGTACAAACCATTGTTAGTTTTATGCTCCCATTTCTTTTTCATTTGTTTGTTTGTTTGTTTGTTGCAAGACAATGGGGTTAAGTTACCTACCCAGGTCACACAGCTAGGTAATTATTACATGTCCAAGGCTGGATTTGAGCTCAGATACTCCTGACTCTAGGTTTGATACTCTATTCACTGCACCACCTAGCTGCCCCTTAAACTACCATTTCTTAAGCCTACCACATAGTTCTCTATTGCCCTTTGATTAGCTACAATTTTGATTTTTTTTAGGCTCACTTTTACAGTTTTTGGAAGGATCTGTTGACAAATAGTAATTTTTAGAAAACCCCAAATAAATGGGTTTTATAATCTTTCCCATTCTCTGTAATTGTTCAGGCATCATTAATCACATGCAAAAATATAGCAATCCCATATGCCAACAGATGTGGTGTAACAGAGTTTCCTTTTGAGTCAAATGGCTTAGGTTCATTTCTTTATTCTGCCACTACCTAGGTGTATAAACTTGAACATGTTTTAATGTCTTTGAGCCAGTTTTTTTCATCTATAAAATAATGTTGTTGTGGGGAGGGGGGGTGAATGGATCATGTAAACCACTCCCAGATTTTTCTAAGCACCCTGTGAATGCAAAGTTAGTAGAAATATATCAGGTCAATGACTAGAATTCAATCTTAACCATCTCCTGCTTTCAGATATGGGGGGGGAGGATTCACCTTCTAAGTGGGGATAATTTGTAAAATTGTTAATCCAATGACAAAGCTAACAAATCCCTGGACCAACGATCAACAACACTGATCACAGGTAACCAGGAACAAAACAATCAATTTAGCAACTATACACATACAATGAAAGGACAACTTTTAAGGAGTAGACAAATAAGGTGTTGTGTTACACTGAAAACCACTCAAATAGATGATTTTGTTTGAAAAATATGAAAGTAATAATCAGTAATCTGGAAATCCATGAACTTTCTGACAGTACAAATGTATCAAAAATTACTCATATTGAGAAATCTTGATAATTTATATCTATATCTATATATGTGCAAGTATGTCTCTGAAAAAGATAGAATGAGAATGCAAACCTACCTTTGTCCTAGGTCATGTTGAGAATACTTTGTCATTTTGTCACTTCACATCCAAGAAGACAGAGAAAGAGATGTGGTTTGCCATCTTTTTTTGTTCCAAACAGAGAAATTTTGATGCTTTCTCTAAAGAAGCAATTAGGAAAAAAAGATGAAGAATAGACAACCTATTTTTTCTGGCTTACTCTTATGTCCTTTCCACCATTTCAAATGTTTTGCTACACCCTCTCTACCCTAGAACTACTCCAAGGACTATGGTAAAAAGCACACCTTTTGCTTTCTAAACTTTTTACCAAATATAAGGGTCACCAGGATGCTGCCTCTTTTTAAAAGGAGAGATTTTTTTTCAAACCAAAAAATTCTAATTCTGTTAAACCACTCCTATGATTCCATTGCTGTCTCTTTTACAAGACCTGTTGGCCTAGAAGGAACCAAGGAGAAGGAGAGTTCCAAATAACTAGAAGAAAATAGGTTGTCACCAGAGAATTACAACATTTCTGAGGAAGAAATGTCAGTAATTTCAAATATGTAAATGATGCCATTCTTATGGCAGAAAATGAATAAGAATTAAGAAGGCTCTTAGGGGTGGCTAGGTGGCATAGTGGATAAAGCACCAGCCCTGGAGTCAGGAGTACCTGGGTTCAAATCCAGTCTCAAACACTTAATAATTACCTAGCTGTGTGGCCTTGGGCAAGCCACCTAATCCCATTTGCCTTGCAAAAAAAACCCTAAAAGAAAAAAAAGAAGGCTCTTGAGGGTGAAGAAGAGAGTGAAAACTCTGCCTTGAAGTTTAACAACAAAAAAAAAACCCCATGAAGATCTTGGTTTAAGTGGTCCTGTTACTTTTTGAAAACAGAGGGAGAAGAAATGAATTCAGTGTCAGATTTCATATTTTGGGGCTCAAAGTTCTCTGAAGAAAGAAACTGCGGGTATGAAAAAAAATTTACAAGATGCTTACTCCTTGGAAGAAAAGCTACATAAAACCTGGACAGCATATGAAAATGTAGAGACATCACCTTGTCAACAAATCCCTATAATCAAAGCTATGGTTTTTCTAATAGCAATGTGTGGCTATGAGAACTGGAATATAAGGAAAGCTGTGAGCTACAGAATCAGCACTTTCAAAGTGTGGTTCTGGAGAAGACTTTACTTGGACAACAAGGAGATCAAATCAATTAATATTTAAAGAATTTAATTCAGGCTATTCACTGGGAAGTAAAATACTAAAACTGAAGCTTAAATACTTTGGCTACATAATGAGAAGACAGGACTCATGGAAAAGATCTGATATTGGGAAAGATTGAAGGCAAAGGGAAAAGAGCACAGCAGGAGATGAAGTGAATAGATAGTATCCTGGAATCCATGAATGTGAACTTGAACAGACTTAAAGAATAATGGAGGATAGAAGGACCTGGCATGCTATGATCCATGGGGTCATAAAGGTTGGATACAATTCAACAATAGTAACAATGATAAGGAATCCTGCTTTGAATACTTAATTAGCTATGGGACCTTGCATAAGTCTTGTAGCTACTATCTGCTTCAAATTCCTCAGATGTAAAATGAAGATGATATCAACCTCTACCTCTGTAGGATAAAATGAAACAAGATTCTTAAAGTAATATGTAAACCAACTTAAAGTGTTAAAAATATTAACTATCATCATCATAATCATCATTATTAAATTAGGTCTGAAACTTGAAGATGCTCTAACTTGGAATATACATGAAGGCAGCATGATCTCCCATAAATAAGATCTGAAGTCATCAAAATCTTGGCCCTGGCCTGTCAAAACAAGTGACAGGATAGAGTCAGTTTCTGATGGGTCATGGTACAGAAAAACAAGCCCAGGTAGTATGTTCTTGGAGCATTCCAAACCATAGCAAGAGATAGAGCCAATTTAACAATCTGACATGCATAACAGAGGATTTTGGAGTAGGTCTGAGACTAGTGTGATGTCTAATATACTTTAGGAATTCTTTAGGAACTGTGAGAAACTGAGATGCTATAAGAGGTCTGTGACTTGAGACAGTAATAATTCTCAATTGAACAATGCAAGGCAAAAGGAACAATGATGAGTCAAAAACATGTGTGGAGCACAGAGACAGAGATAGAATCCAAGGATTATAGCACAGAGTAGAGATCTAGTGACATACAACTAGAAAGGCAGTGATAAGAACCAAGCTAGAGAAGAGACAGAGCATCCCATCCCAGAGAGGGGGAAAGGACAAAAACTGACCTTGAAATCAAATACAAATCCAGGAACTGAGCCTGGAGATGATGAGGAGGAGGGAAAAGAAAACTCAAAATACAAGAAATAATATTTGAAGAGATGTGCTCAGAAGAGGAGAGCAACTCAAAAACTTGACCACAAGTACTCCAGAGTGACTAGAAGAAATAAAATGAGATTTTTTTAAAAAATGAAAATTTAACTCTCCAGGAAGGGGAAAAAAAAAGAAAGGCAAATAAATAGTTAGAACATATGTGGAAAACTTTATACAAATAGTGGACTCCTGGGAAAAGAAACTAGAAGAAATATAATTCAAAGATTCTATAATACAAGATATATTAAAAGAAATTTTAAAAGTCAAAAGCCTTAGAACAATGTAGGGTATCTACTCCCACTACTGAAAGGTTTTTTTTTTAAATAAATATCCTGACCTGAAAACCTAGTTGAGAAGAGCTAATTTATCCATGATTAGATTTCTTGAAAACTAAGACCAAACAAGAAACTTAGATACCAGAGATTAAGAAATCATAATGGTGTGGTTAGGTGGTGCAGTAGATAGAGAACTGGCCCTGGAGTCAGGAGTCCCTGAGTTTAAATCCAGCTTCATACACATAAATAAATAAATATATTTTAAAAAAAGAAAGCATAATAACATAGAGGTATTAAAAGCCCAAAAAAAGTGGTTTTAATAGGAATTTACTCATCACCACTTGAAAAAAAACTCGAATTAAAAAGAGTTAATAAGCCATAATTAGAAAAGAAAAAAAAATTCTAAGAAGCTAGGAAAAAGAGTTCAAGTACCAAGATACTATAGTCCAAACCCCACATGAATATACTCTTTACAAGAATATACTCTATACTCTATAAAATATACTCTATAAAAGAATATATTATATAAAAGAATATACTCTATTAAAAAAGAAAGTTTTGTCATACATTATTCCAAAAGGCAAAAGGAAAGCAAAACATTTGGAAAAACTAGGTCTATCCCTGTTTTCCCCTAGAGGAAAATAGAATTCTTTAAAGAATGAAAACTTTCAAGTTTTTCTGATGAAGAACCAGAATTGGGTAGAATCATCAAAATATAAACACAGAGGACAAGAAAAACTTAGGTAGATACAATAGACAAATTGGAAACTGCTTACTAAGATGAGTTGTTTATGTTCAAATAGGACACAATAGATAAAAAAGTCCCTTTCAGAATTCCATTGTTAAGGGTGTAGAGAGAATAAGAAAGACTGCCTGGAAATTGACTGAAAAGGTAGGAGCAGAGAAAGAAAATATTAAAGAAGATACGAAGAAGAAAGAAGAGGAATTTCTTATTTCTTATAGCTGTGGTTTGACCAAAGAGATATAAACAAGAAGGGCAGCTACATGGTACAGTGGTTGGAACCCTGACTCTGGAGTCAGGAGGAACCTGAGTTCAAAAGTGACCTCAGACAGTTATTTGATATTTACTAGCTGTGTGACCTTGGACAAGTTACTTAACCCTTAAACTTGCCAAAAAAACAAAACAAAACATGAAGGAGAAAGTGAGAGGATCAAGTATTTCATTAACCTCACTCAACTAGGGGAAAAAATTGCCGAGCACACATGTGCAAAGAATTTATGTAGAAATACATTAAATTTTAAAGAAAAGGAGAGGATAGGAAAAGGTATGAGAGAATGGGACAGAAAGGAATGAGAGTGGGACAGAAAGAAGGGATTTTAAAAAAAGAGAAAAAGAAAATGCAAGAACCTATTGCTAATATCTAGGTTAGGTGAAGGAAGGTATGTCAGAGGAGTAGAAGCAAGCAGACTACTTCAAGTATAGTTATTGGTGTTGATAACATTCTTTTTCTTTCACCACTTTTTTCTTCATCATAAAGTGGTGGGGAGAGGTGAAGTAAAGAAAAATTTAAAAAATAAAAGGGTATGATGAAGGGAAAAATACAAATAATTGTGAATATGTGAATGAAAAGAATTCATTAATAATTCATCAGTTAGGAGCTACTAGGTGAGCAGTGGATAGAGCACCAGCCCTGGAGTCAGGAGCACCTGAGTTCAAGTCCGGCCTCAGACACTTAATAATTACTTAGCTGTATGGCACTGGGGCACAAACCCCATTGCCTTGCAAAACTAAGAATAAATAAATAAATAAATGATTCAGCAGCTAATAATATTTGTTTACAAGAAACACACTCGAAGCAAAAAGATTCTCAGAATTAAAATGGAGAATTGGAACAGAGCTAATTTAGACCTCAGATGAATTTGAAAAAAAAGATTTGCAACAATCATAATTTCAAATGAGGAAAAGAGTAAAAAAAATTGACATGGTTAAAAGAAGCAGGAAAAATAGATATTAGATAAAGAAATAAAATCAATATTTGATCAATAGGAATTAAGCTGCAAAGCATTTTTAAGTGTTCAAAGGAGAAGCAAATCTAATTTTAGGGAGAAACTAATAGTTGACGACCTTAATATGCCTTTTTTCACAACTTAGCACAGTAAAAGAATTAACAAAATGATAAAAAAGGAAAAGATCAAGAACCTAAACAGAACTTCTGCAGAAGGTAGATTCAAACTGTCTTAAAGGAAGCCAGGATAGCTTGGGGGTTGGAGGTAAGGAGGGAAATCATTCTATCTTATTCAAAAGAATGCAATGCATTGTTATAATGTAGACATATATCCATGTTATTTCGTAGATTCATAAACTCTTAGAATTGAAAAGAACCTCAGAAATCATTTAGTTCAATCCACCTACCTTTGAATCCTCTGCATGATATATTCACTAGGTATTAAACTAACCTTTTGTTAAAAATCTTTCTCTAGTAGAAAGCTAAAGCCTCCAAAGGAAACCAATTCCAGTTTTAAAAACTGACACATTTTGATACTATGTCTTAAGATGTTAGTTACTCTTTAATAAACAACCTATCATAATTTAAGCTTTCTATTTTTTTAAAAAGTCAGCAAGACTGATTAATGTCTTGATTGCACACATTTCGCCATCAACAGACATTTTGCATGACTTTCCATTTTTATATTTTACTTAAATTTACTTAAATAATTTTACTTAATTTACCACTTATTAAGAGAAAGAAATAACCAATGCACAGAACTGAAAGATGTACTGTCTTGTGCAAGAGAGAAGAAAAAGGTCACTGTCACTGAGCAAGCAGACCAATATAATTATATAACAGAGTGATTTGAAGGGGAATAAGGTTTAAGAGTGGAAAGGTAGAAAGATGTAAAAGTTGTGAAGGGCTTTAAATGCCAAAAAGGATTTTATATTTGATTTAGGGGGCAATAAGAAGTTAAATGAATCATTATGTTAAAACAAATGTCAACACTACCATAATATTTTGTGTTATATATCACATAATCTATAAATAAATAAAATGTGATATATATATAAAGAGAAAGATTAAATTAAGTATATTCCCCATGAAATAGTTCAAACAGTATTAGTATAATAAAACCAGCAAAAGTAATAAAATCCTCTTTTAAAAATGACTTCTCCAATTGCCTTTTTATTGAAGTATTTAGGTTGTACAGTGAATAGGACACTGGACCTAGACTCATAAAGATCTGAGTTCAAATTACTGCCTTTGATACTTACTGTTCCTGAAAGCAAGTCATTCAACCTTTATACACCTTAGTTTCCTCAGCTGTAAAATGGGACCAATAATAGTACCTCCTTTCCTGAAACATTGTGAAGATAAAATGAGATGTAATTTATAAAGCACTCTGCAAACCTAAAAGCACTAAATAAATGTTATACATTATTATTGATTGATTCTGAGCACAGAAAGCAAAATAAAAAGATCAGTGCAAAATAACTTCAACAATATTAACAAAGATATGCTAAAAGAACAAAATTCAGGTCAAGTACAATGATACAATGTATAATAGTCATTCTAAATTCCTAGTTAAAAGGCATGCTTTTTATTTCTCTCAATAAATAGTAAAATATAAAAATGGAAAGTCATGCAAAATGTCTGTAGATGGTGAAATGTGTGCAATCACTACATTCATCAGATTTGCTGACTTTTTAAAAATAGAAAGCCTAAATTATGATAGGTTGTTTATTAAAGAGTAACTAACATCTTAAGACATAGTATCAAATGTGTCAGTTGGTTCCCTCTGGAGGCTCTAGTTTTCTACCAGGGAGAGGTCTTTAATAGAAGGTTAGTTCAAGGGTAGGTAGATTGAGCTAAATGATTTCTGAGGTTCTTTTCAATTCTAAGAGTTTATGAATCTACAGAATACCATAGATATATGTCTACATTATAACAAGGCATTAAATTCTTTTGGATAGGATAGATAAATATAGGATGGATAATAATGATTAGACAGATTTATAACTTGATATCGGGACCCAGAATATTGCTCAATTAATAATGAGGTTTCTAGTGACCTTTTTAAAATTAAAGATTCAGGAGGTTTTGAGAGTCTGTAATGATGAACTGTCTTTAGGAGGAAATAGGTATAAATTTTAGTTCCAAAAATTAAACAAGTAAGTAGAGCACAGAAGAGACTAGTTTAATAACTATACACATGGGAGGGAAAAACAGGAATTTTAGTTAACTGCAAGCCTAATAGGAACTTAAAATGTGATGTGATCCCTAAAATGTGAACACTCTCAGGTTACTTTAAGAAAATGGAGCTGGGGTGCCTAGGTGGCATAGTGGATAAAGCACTGGCCTTGGAGTCAGGAGTACCTGGGTTCAAATCCATCTCAGACACTTAATAACTACCTAGCTGTGTGGCCTTGGGCAAGCCATTTAACCCCATTTGCCTTGCAAAAAACTGAGAGAGAGAAAGAGAGAGAGAGAGAGAGAGAGAGAGAAATGGAACAACTAGATTGAGAAAAGTAATAATCCTCCTCTGTGTATTGCATTTGGTCCTAGACAGATCAAAGCTGGAGCGATATGCTGAATTCCAAGCGACCTTCAAAAGAGGGATATTGACAAAAGGGAACTTAATTCCACAACAACACTATCAGTATGAAATCATTAAATTATTGGATTGTCTAATTCAAAAAGAATTTAAGGATTAGTTCAACTCTCTTATTCTACATGAAACTGAGGTTAAAAAAATAAATCTAAGGTTGTTCAGATATTCAACTAGTATGAATCTTAGATTGATATTATTTCCTCTTAGAAATTGAAAAAAAATGAATATGGGATTTTATTGAAGCTGGAAATTTTTTGTCTAGAAAAGAGAAGATGGGGGGGGAGGGCACAATAGCTGCTTTTAAATACTTAAAAAAGTAGAATATGAAACAGATTGGACTTGCTCTAAGTAGTTCCAGAGGACTCAACTAGCACCAGTGGATAATAATTTTTGGCTGGCAGATTTCAGATCGATCATCACCCTTGTAATGTCCTGTAATGGTCCTCTTTGAGTATTAATAACAAAGAATAATAACAATCACAGTAACAAAAACAATAAGTAACAAGAGTTGTTCCAAAATAAAATGTGCTACTGTCACTAAAATGTCAGTAATTATTTTAGGAACTATTTATTATATACAGAAGTTTTGCTATATACTGGGGACATGAAACAAAACTAAAAAATGAAATTACCCCTATTTTCAAGGAGCTAACAGTTTCAACAATGATTTCCTTGTGACTAGAAGCATTCAAATATATCTAAGGGAATGAGGAAACTGAGACTCAGTAAGGTTATAAAATTTTAAGAAGTACAATATTATTAATCCTATTTTAAAGATAAGGAAACTGAAACTCAGAGAGGTTGTTTTGCCTAGGATCATAAACTTAGGAAGTGACAGAGTTGAGATTCCAAATAGATAAATTACCTCTGAATTGACATCCATATCTTTAAAGGTTTCTAATAAGTGGAGTTTGCTGTTTCATGAGGTGTAACTATAATGTGGTGTGTTCAGTTACTTAAACTTCACATGCAAGCTTCATTATTATAGTTTCACTGTGCTGATATCTGTGTGTATGTACAAAATATAGGCCTTAAAGCACATACTTGAATGATGTGAAAACCCACTAATGAAAACTTAACACATTAAAACTCAAGTTGTATTTATAGCCATCTCATGCTGTGCTGCATGGGTATTATCAGGCACTACCATGCTGAAGTAATCCTAAAATGTATTGGGGATTTCTTGCTCTTCTTTTTTTTCCAATGTTACTTAGCCTAATTCTCACCTGCATTATTTATGTGTCTTTTAGAAGGGGTAGAATCAGCAGTATTTCTTTCACTTGGAAAAAACACAGATTTCTTTTAGAGGCAAGCAGAATGTACTGTTGATCACACAATGGTAAACATAGTTGTCCTAATGAAATAAAAATTTATATTGTTCTTGATGACAATAATTGATGATAAATGAGGTGCTTGAGAATACTCTTAAATTATACTTTTGAAAATTTTAGTTGATTAAATCATTTTGTTCTCATTGGACTTATGAACCAAGCATACCGATTGATTCTATCTAGCAGAGATTGAAGTGTTACATGTCAAAAATTCTAAGGGTTGCTTGCATATACATATACATTTACATATATTCATATAACATATTTCAATGACTTGATAGATGCTAAAATAATCACCAGGCTGTTAAACACATTTAACCAGCCAAGCATATCTTGGAATTTAGACCCACTTCCTTCTCCCCTTTTTCCTTTCCAAAGCCCAAATAATTGTTAAGTCTACTCAATCTCCTTGGATTCAACAGAGTTACTAATATCCAATTGAATTTGAGATTAATTTATGGATTAGAGTACCACAGGATTTGTATATGTCTATATGGAGGGTTGGGAAGAAAGGGATAATTTCTGTAACCTTCTCATTTTTTAATCAGTTTGGTGGCAGATGGATTTCCCTACTCTGGCAATACTTAGGCCATATTTTGGGCTTCAGGGAAGGTCATCCTATACTACCATGATTCAGTGTGAGGAATTTAGGTTTGGTGAAAGAAATATTTTGCTAATAATTAGAGTAATAACATGTTGGAATGGATTCACTAGTACTAAGGAACTTGTGGAAGCTTCCAGATAGAAGCTTTAAAAATAGGATATGGCAGCACCTCAACAGATAGATCTAAATACAGGTGTCTCTTCTGATAAGCCGGGGAACAAATCAGAATGGCTAATGATTTCTATTCCAACTTTATGGATGCATGAAAGATGTTAGTCCTACAAGGGTCTGGTAACAAATAAGAATCACCCAGCTACACAGAATATCATCCAAAGCAGTCTGAAAACTGTAAAAATAAAATATGACATTTTGCTGCAGTGAACCAAAGTCACAAGAACATGATTAACAGTGCTGCCTCTCAGAAACAGTAAGTAACTGCAAGTAATAAGGCATATAGTACATAAGAAATCTGACTGGAAAATTATGATACATTTAACAAATGGATATTTCAGCTGAGAGTTATGGTATATTTTCTACCAGAATATTTAAATCTATTCAATTTCTGCAAAGCTAATGAGTAAGATACACATAGGAAAAATATTTAAAACAATTACCTAAGAGAAAATATCCTTAAGATAAAAATTGCAATTATTAAAAATCACTGAATACCTCTTTATTTTTAAAACATGTTCAAAGCAACAGTCATTCAAAATGGTAGGAAAAAATGATTACATCATTTTCCTAAAGGTTTCTATGTAGTATTTCAAGTTTTCTCTCACTAAAATTCAATTAATTTAGTAATAAAACAGTGAATGTGAAATAAAATATCAAATCAATTAAGAGAATAGTTTTTATTTCTTATGAGACCTGAATAATTTTAAGCAATTCATTATTTTCCTGGACCTCTGCTTCCTCATTTGTGAAAAAAAAAGTGGGGGGATTGGATAATGGAAGGCAAGAGTGGGGTTCATTTCTACCTTTGTATCTCTAATACCTAGCATTTAATGCTTTTTGATTAACTGATTGATGTCTAAGGAACTTTCCAATGCTTCTCAATAGAGCATGTGGGGGATGAGAGGGGAGGAGAAGAGTATTTAAACCTGTTATTTAATTGATGGGAGTACCCAGGGAGAAATCTTCCTCTGTCATGCAGGTTTCAACTTAAAGTTCTAGATAGTTAACAGGGAATTTAGAGTTTGAAGGCCAAACAGTATATATCAGGATGACTTGGCTCTAGGATTAACCTCTCTCTAGAAACCATGCTATACTTAATAAGTTAATATACAATAGTGAAAAGTATATATATATATATATATATATATATATATATATATATATGTACATATATATATATATATTATCTCAAGTAATCACATAAGCCTTAGCTAAGCTTTATAATTGCTTAGAACAAAAATTCAAAGAACATCTGAAAAGAATCAAGTGGCTTTTCTACTGATGTAGAGATATAAGAAGTCACTTCTTTCCAATTCTTAGGTACATGGAAATTTCCCCCTCTCCCTGCCCCCCCATTTATTATTTGTTGTAATGGAAAGAGGGGGTGGTAAAGAAATTGGGAAATGCAAGCAATGTAAAAACAAAATATTAATTGTAAATTTTTTTGTCTACTTTAATTTAAGATTAGGGACTGGAGGAAAGGGTACTCATACTTGGCTATGCTCCAGCCTTTCCATTGCTCTCCTCTCCTCCATCCCATCTTCCAAGAATTTGTAGTGAATTTGAACCCCAACTTTGCTCTAACCATTTCTGGATCTTTGGTCTGACCCAAAATGTTAAAGCTTTGATGAAATCATTCCATCCTAAGGACTGGACTATATCTAGCCTTGAAATAAATTGGATTTTAAAGTTTAAGTGTCTTGGAGGACACAAGTCTAAACCTTACCTGGTTGCTATCCCTGTTATCCTGAAAATCATGAATTTTGGTAGAAACAAAATGATGATTTTTTGAAAAAACTCTAATTGATATCATCATCAGTGCAACTGCAAGGATGAGATATAGCATATTTTATTTGTGCTTTCTAATACTTTTTTGTCATAATGATTGGTTAATGTTTTTATTACTTTTTTTAATTACTTGAGCTGTAGTTTATCTCTTCCATGGAGCAAGAGTGACACCTTGTGGTAATTTACATTTTTTATTAAATTTTATTTTTCGATTAACAATCATTTATTTGTTTTCTCTCCTTCCCTACTCCAAGTAGAGCTCTTTAAACTTGATTGGGAAGATAATAAGAATATCCTATTTAATAAGTAGGATAAATGGCATGATCAGACATACTTTTAAGAAAATCAGTTGGATATGAATAGAACAAGAACATCAATGGGAAAGCTTGCAATGATTCAAGCTAGAGGTTATGAGAATCTGCACTAGAGTGAAGGCTGGTGAATGGAAAGAGAGATTTTACATACATAAACACATATAATCCACATCTGTATCTTCATATGAACCTATCTGTATGTATACATGTATATTTAAGTGTATTACATATAAATATATTTAAATATAAACATACCACATGTTTTGAAATACATGTTGGCATTATATTGTAAATGTATGTGTATATACACATATGTAAACATATATTAATAATGTGAAGATAGCAGAAATTATGAAACCTTCTTTCTGAGACTAAGAATAAACTTCCCTGTAGAAGGGGAGGAAACATGGACTTTGGTGGTAGTAGCAGGGAAAAATCACAAGACATTGTTAGAAAGCAAAATCCCTTTAACTTCAACCAGATTTCAATGGTTTCCTTTAGAGATCCATCATCTCAATGATATGGGTACTCCCTTCCTAATCGATGTCTGCCAGCTATCTATGCCAGCTTATCCAATGGAACTTTTCTCTATTGACTTAGAAATCCTCCACAGAAACAAAACCAATGTGCTGGAAGGCTGAATAAGTCTTTCTGCATTCCACAGGAACTAGTAAAAGAGGAAAGGGATGAGAGAAAGGGGTGGGGTGGGTGAAAGTGATAGAATGGAGGGAAGATAGTGGGAAGGCATAGTCAGATACAAAACACTTTTCAGGAGAGGGAGGGTGAAAGGAAAGAGATGATAGAATAAATGGAGGTAGGGGGGATAGGATAGAAGGAAACACAATTAGCAATAGTAACTATGGGAAAAATTTTTGAAACAAGTTTCTCTGATAAAGCCCTCATTTCTCATGCCAACTGATAGAATATGAGGCAAAGAACTAGGACAAAATATTTTCAGTTCTTCATTCCTCCGTTTTTATGTTTCTTGCCAGAATTCAATGGTTGGGAATCCAAGGGTTTTAATTTCAGCTCTGTTGCTTTCTAACTGCTGGGAGGCTTAGTTTCTTCATTTGAAGAAAAGGGAAAAATGTTTGGGATCAGCCACAGAGAACTGAGTCAAATTTATCAAAAATAAGGGGCAGCTAGGTGGCACAGTGGATAGAACACTGGCCCTAGAGTCAGGAGTACCTGAGTTCAAATCAGGTCTCAGACACTTAATAATTACCTAGCTGTGTGGCCTCGGGCAAGCCACTTAACCCCATTGCCTTGCAAAAAAAAAAAAAATTATAAAAAATAAGAGCCATTCCCCAATTGATAATGGATCAAGAGATGAATTGTTTTCAGATGAGACTATCAATAATCATTTTTTAAAAAATATTTTAACTCACTATTGATAGGAGAAATGTACATTGGAACAATTCTGAGATACTACCTTATCTCTATTGGATTGGCTAATACAGTATAGAATATAGGACATGTTGGAAGCGATGTAGGGAAATTGAGACTTTGATGCACTTTAGGAGGAGTTGTGAAATGGTTCAACAATTCTGTAAAGTAATTTGGAACTATACCATTACTAGGTTTATATTCCATAAGAGATGAATGACAGGATGAAAAGAACCTATATGTATAAGGGATAGTTATAGCAGCTCTTTTCTGGTGGCTGGGAGCTGGAGATTGAGAGTATGCCCATCAATTGGGAAATGGTTGAACAAATTGTGATATGTGGTTGAGATTAAATGCTTTTCTGTTATGGGCTCTCAGTAAAAAAAATTTAATAAGCAGATGCAATGGAAAATGTGCTCTACATAAAGTAACAACAATATTGCAGGATGATCAGCTGTGAAAGGCCTACATTTTCTCAGCAATGCTGTGATCTAAGATAACAACTCTGAAAGATTTATGATGGAGAATGCTATCCATCCCAAAGACAGAGCTGATGGTGTCTGAATACAAATTAAAGCATACTTTTTGAAGTTTCTCTTTTTTTGGAGGGGGTGGAAATATTGTAATAATGTTTTTCATGATTACACATTTTTAACCTACATCCAGTAACTTGCTTTCTCAATGAGGTGGACTAAGGTGGGAGGAAGAGAGAGAATTTGGAACTCAAGGTTTTGAAAGTGAATGTTGATATTTGTTTTTGCATTCAATAAATTAAAATAAAAAAGAAAAGGAAAAAATGTGGTGCTCTGAATGGATATCATATTCTAAATGTGGTTTGAGCAGTTTAGAAAACAATAGGACTATTCCCTTCCTTGTTCAGGTCACTATTTTAGTTATATATATTTACATGAGGTTTTTGAATCTGTTTTATACTATTGACTTACATTTGACTAACCCCTTTTCACATAAAAGAAAAAGTCATAGTCATATACAGACCACTGGTCATGGATCAGATATAGTAGAACTGACCCCAAGGGCATAGAATAAAGATGTATTTCTATTAATTATAAGACCAGTGTTTTAAAATATAAAAATCAAGTTTAGAAATTAATAGATTAGGATTAAGGTTGGGATCAGACTAATCAGAAGAGTTTACATTTTAGAGGAATATGAGAATTTGAAGTACACTTCAAAATAAAAAAAGATGAGAAATTATTGAAGTTGGCTAAAGAAAATGTTCTTTAAAATAATTATCAGAATATCCAGAAATATATAAAGGTGCAAGATCATATAAAGTTGGACCTAATGCTAAGTGATTTAGGCTTCAAATCCAGAGCAAACAAATGTAAAATTATCATCTGTCTTTGGGTCTTTATCTACCCCCACCTCACCCTCTATAGCTCCAACCTAAGGCTATCTTTAATTCCTGCTTACATCAGGTGGGGATTGTTATGTCCTGGAGTTTGATAAGGAAGATGTTTTTCCCCTTCTACAAATGAATAAACTAAGCCTCCCAGAAGTTAGAAAGCAACAGAGATAAAATTAGAACCCCTGGATTTCCAATCACTGAATTCTGGCAAGCAACAAAAAAAATTGAGGAATGAAGAACTGAAAATATTTTGTCCTGACTCTTTGCCTCATATTCTATCAGTTGGCATGTTTTTCCCTCTTGCATATTTACTGTATGCTTTGACTTTATTAGTATTTTTCATTATAGACCTTTATTCAAGACTCTCCCCAAAGACTATTCAGAAAAACCCAAACACAGAACCACAAGGGAAGTCACCTGGGTAACCAGACTTCCCAGAGCTATATTGCTCTTCCACACAGAGGTCTCATCTGTCTCTTTTTTTCTCCCTCCTAACACAGGTCCATACCATGAAAGTCACTTGATAAATACATCTCCAAGAAGCTTGGCTACCCTTGTTCAATAAACTAGACCTTGAAGGGAAGAGACACTCTTGCTTTTGATATAGCTTTTGGTGCTTTTGATACTCTTCTGTTCCATAATTCAATTGTTTTGCCTTTCTGATTGCTTAAAGGAAAAGACAAAAGGCATCCTGACTTGACTTTTTTTTAATCATCAATCTCGCTTTTTTAAGATATCAAAATCTTTTCTAATTTATTGTTTATAAATGATATCAATCTCTTACATTGAACATAGGTGCAGTGTGAAAATATATACCAAAACAGAGAGTTAAAAAAAAATACCTTCTCAGGAAACCTTGATAGCGATTTACCCTGCAAGGGAAAAAAAAGCCTACACTTCTAATATTTTCCAGTGTGAAAATAAAGCCCTGCAAGAGATAAGCACATCTTGGATAGAAGACCTTGAGGCCCTAAGACCTGGATTCAAATTTCAGCAAATTTCACTTGCTGGCTGAATAAGCTAACCACCTAACCTCTGTGTCCCCAGGCAATTTTCTCAGAAAAAAAAAAAAAATGGCAGCTCTACAAAAATTCACCATAAATTCCCTAAACCAATGAGAAAAAAAGAAAAAGAAATGAAATACTGTGATTGCTCCAGTAGATAAAAGGAGAGTAATTTCCCATTTTAGAAGTTCAGAATCACCAATATATTATGGTATTTTCACAGAAAGAATAAAGGGAGATGTTAAGAATAAAGGCAGAGGAGTCTGACAGCTTTCTGCTAAAATAAAAAGTCTTTCTGTCTAAAAAGACTTTCTGTTGTTGAGTCATGTCTGATGCTTCATGACCCATGTGGGATTTTCTTGGCAAAGATACTGGAAGCGCTGACCATCTCCTTTTCCAGCCCATTCTAGAGAAAAGGAAATTGAAGCAAACAGGATTAAATGAGTTGCCCAGGGACACACAGCTAGAATCTGAGGTCAGATTTGAATTCAGGAAGAAGAGTCTTTGTGGTTTTCTTTTGGTTTCTCTATTGACTTCACAACCTAGCTGCCCTGCCTAGAGAAAGTCCAACAACTATCTTCCCACTTAATGGCTCCATGGAAGTCAATCACTCCATTTAGTGACCACCAGAGCTAGCTATTAAACTGCACTTGGTATTAGAGAAGAACAGAGTATGAGTTCTTAACTTTATCTACAATTTGCTTTCACAAGAAGACAAAGGAGTGAGGAAAATAAGTGAACAGCTACTCTTCAGCTTGAATACCAATTCTATTTTACATCCCTGGTCTTCCTAGTTTTATGCTAGGATTAAATGAGATAGTATTTGAAAAGTGTTGTGGAAACTTACAGGTCCTACATAAATGTTAGTGATTGTTTTTCATTTCAATTCAATTAACATTTATTAAAAGCTTACCATGTGCCAGGACTGTGCTAAGCACTGAAAATACAAAAGGATAGGCATCTATCTATAGATAGACATCGATAGACGATAGATGATAGATACAGACTGATAGATAGATGTAGATGATAGATAGATAGATAGATATAGATGATAGCTAGATAGATGATAGATACAGATGATAGATATAAATGATATCTAGATAGATAGATACATATAGATGATAGATACATAGATGATAGATATAGATGATAGATAGATATAGATAGATAGATAGATAGATAGCCATAGATGACAGATAGATAATGGATAGATATAGATGTTAGATAGATAGAAGATAGATATAGATGATAGATAGATAGATAATAGATAGATATAGATGATAGATGATAGGTAGACATAGATGATAGATAGATGATAGGTATAGATAGATAGACATAGATGATAGATAGATAATAGATGATATAGATAACTGATAGATAAATATAGATGATAGATAGATATAGGTGATAGATATAGATAATAGATAGATATAGATGATAGATAGATGATAGATAGATAGATGATAGATATATAGATAGACATAGATAATAGAGATTTAGAGGATAGAGGATAGACATAGATGATAGATAATAGACAGATGATAGATAGATAAACAGATAGATGATAGATATAGATGACAGATAGATATAGATAGATAGATGATAGATATAGATGATAGACAGACAGACAGACAGATAGATAGATAGATAGATGATAGATGATAGATATAGATGATAGATGGATAGATAGAGAGATAGATAGGGAGATAGATAGGGAGATGATAGGTAGATATTGATAGATATACATGATAGACATAGATGACAGATAGATGATATAGATGATAGATAGATAGATATAGATAGATAGATGATAGATATAGATGATAGACAGACAGACAGATAGATAGATGATAGATATAGATGATAGATGGATAGATAGATGATAGATGGATGATAGATGATAAACAGACAGAGACAGACAGACAGATAGAAAGAATGATAGATAGATGATAGGTAGATATTGATGATAGATATAGATGATAGATATAAATGATAGATAGATGATAGGTAGATATTGATGATAAATATAGATGATAGATGATAGATAGACATAGATGACAGATAGATGATATAGACGATAGATAGATAGATGGATAGATAGATAGATGTTAGATGTATACATAAAGCTGCATCCAGGATAAATTGGAAATAAGAGAGGGAAAGCCCTGGAACGAGGAGTTGTCCGGGAAGGCATCTTGCTGCTTTCTGAGCACTGTTACTGTCAGTGGCGCCTCACGCCTCCTCACCGCCAGCCGCTCCCTCTGCCCTAGGCCGCATGCGCAGCTCCAGCTGCCTCCCAGCCTCTCCGCTCCCGCCAGTGGCCGCAGCGCCGCCTCCCTCCCCTCGGGCGCTCCGCGTCTGGGGGCGTGGCTCCGTCTCGGGGCCGCGCCCCAGCTCCGCCCCGCGCGGCCCCGCCTCCAGGCCCGGCCCCGCCTCCAGGCCCGGCCCCGCCTCCAGGCCCGGCCCCGCCTCCAGGCCCGGCCCCGCCTCCAGGCCCGGCCCCGCCTCCAGGCCCGGCCCCGCCTCCAGGCCCGGCCCCGCCCCGCCCCGCGCGTGCCCGCCTGGCAGCGGCGCTGCCCCCGCGCCCGGAGCTGGGGGCGGGGGCGCAGGAAGCTGTGGGCAGCGGCGGGGCGGGCCTGCGGCCGTTTTCCTCCCTCGGCCAGCGCGGAGCCATGGACGCTCAGGGGCTGAAGGTGAGCGGTGAGCTGCGGGGCAGGGGTGGGGAGGAGGAGGCGGCGGGGTCCCGCGGCGCCCCCCGCGCTCCCGCCGCCCGGCTGCCACTGCCGGGCCTCCCTCCGCCCCGCCTCGTTGCGGGGTTCGGGGCCGGACCCCACCTTTCGACCCGGGGGCCGAATGGATTCAGTGCAACCGGCCAACAGCCATTATGCGCCTGCTGTGTGCGCGGCCCCCCCCGGCCCTTCTGTTGGCGATGCCCGAGCCTAGGATTGCGGAGAGGGTCCGGGTTCGGGTCCCGGCCGTGGTTCTGAACGGCCCCGCGGCCCGGCCCGCGCCCTGTGTCCCGTCACGGGGCTGGGGAGAGAGACCCCGAGTCTGGCCGGGCCCCCCGGAGCCCCGGGGCCTGGGGCCGGACGCACAACCCTGCTATGCCGGGAGCTGCGAGCACCGGAAGTGCTGCGCGGGGTTCAAATGCGGCCTCAGACCCTCGGTAATGACCTAGCGGTGTGGCCTTGGGCAAGCTTAGCCCCCTGCCCTGCAAAAACGGGAAAAAAGAGTGGAAAGAGTGGGCAGCCTTCCTTCAATTTCCATATTTATTGGAAAAGAACCTAGTTTAGCATCCTTGCTTTTAGTTTTGAATTGATACTTTTTTATGACATTTTTTAACATTCTAGATAATGCTTTTTATGATTTATTTTTTATTAGAAAGAATTCTCTATGCCTATACTTTTGTAGGGTTTTTTTTTAGCACAAAAGAATGTTATGCGTTATCAAAAGCTTCTTTTGAATTTACTGGAATGATTGTGTGGATTTGGATATTTGGGTTTTTAATATGATTAATTACATTGATTTCTTGTTATTGAAATATCCTTATATTCCAGTGATCTCTTGGATATAAATTGCTGAGTCTGATAGAATTCTGTTGGATATTTTTGAGAAAATCTGCATTAATTATAATGAACTATAGTTTTTACCCCCCCCATATATTTCTCATAAAAAGATTCTGGCAGGATGTTTTCTTTCTCAGTTTTTGAAGATAATTTGTGAAGTATGCATTCTAACTGTTCTTTAAAAGTTTGATAGAATTCTCCTGCATCTCCCTTAGAGACTAAAGTGTTTTTGGTTGTTAGTTTTGATTTTTTTTTCTCTTTTTGGTAGTTTCTTTACAGCTAAATCTATTTATTCTTTTTCCAAGATGAATTATTTAAGATCTCTATCTGATCTAATGATATTTTAGGTATTTCATATTTTTGAAAGTTTTTTTCCCTGTTAACATATAACTGCATAATATATAATGATTATTATTTCTTTGATTCTACTTTGCTTGTTCGCTATTTCATTGATTTATTTTCTGCTCACTTTAATTGGATTAACTAAAGATTTGTCAATTTTAATAGTTTTTTCAAAATATTAGCCTCTCATTTTAATCATCTTGGCTCCTTTTTTGTTTGCTATTCATCTTTCCTTTAATTTTTTTTTTTTAGGTTTTTATAAGGCAATGGGGTTAAGTGGCTTGCCCAAGGCCACACAGTTACATAATTATTAAGTGTCTAAGGCCAGATTGAAACTCAGGTACTCCAGAGCCAGTGCTCTATCCACTGCACCATCTAGCCACCCCTCCTCTAATTTTTAATATTCCTCTTGTGCTTATTTCAAATTTATTTAATAACTCTAATTTTGAAATACATATTCAGTCTATGAATCCTCTGTTTTTCTATTTTTTAATGTTGTCTATAAGGATATGATTCTTCCCCTTTCCCCCTCACTTCTCCAGGACTGCTTTAGCTTCATTCCAGAAATTTTGGCACAGTGGATAGAATACTAGGTCAGGAATCAGGAAGACCAAGTCTTAGATAATTTCTTCTAAAATATTTCAAAAACCTTAAAATGATGACTCTAACTAAATTTTCAAGAAACAGAATCCACAGAAAGACCCAGTGAGGCATTTCTGCAGCCCAGGGTAGGCTGGGAAGGCTCTGTTCCATGGGGTTGGAGAGGCAGCAGTGCAGCCAGGATCACCAGGCAGTAGCTAAGGAGCTCCAGCAGTCCAGAAACAAGCCACAGGGCTCCTGGATCCCTGGGAGCACTGGCTTCTGGCAGCAGAAGCAGTTTCCTGACCTGCTAACCCAGGGAAAACTAAGCAAAACTTGAAAGATCAGCAGATAAACCCCTGCCAGAGTGAGTGAGGAGTCAGTGCATCCCAGATCCCAGGAAAAGGAAGCAGGCCCACAAAACTGCCCAGCAGGGAGCTACATGACAGCTGCTCCCAGAGTGCTCAGCCCACAGAAGGTAAGGGAGTGTGGGGAAACTATAAAGTTCTCTCCTCTGTCCCTGGTACAGGACTCTTGTGCTTTGTCCATATTCAGATCCTGGTCATAGTCTGGGTATCCATACTACCATAGCGGAGCATGGACCCTCTTCACAGCTCCAGGGCAGAGGAGCGTGCTTTTGGTTATCCACAGACCACAAAGCACAGGCCAGGAGAGCAGTCAGAGCCTCTCATAAGACCTTGAAGGAACTGAGGTCCTTTCAGAGATGCCCCAATATCACTCAAAAGCTTGAGAAGCACCCTAAAACCAGGGCACAGGCTAGGGAAATGAGTAAATAGAAAAAAAAATAGACCATAGACAATTACTTTGGTCCCATGGAGATCAAAACACACAATAAGAACATGAGAAAGGCCAAGCTTCTATATCCAAAGCCTCCAAGAAAAATAAGAATTGGGCTCAGGCTATGGCAGAGCTCAAAAAAAGATTTTGAAAATCAAGTAAGGGAGGTAGAGGAAAAATTGGGAAGAGAAATGAGAGAGATGCAGGAAAAAACATGAAAACTAAGTCAGCAACTTAATCAAGGAGGTCCAAAAAAATGCTGAAGAAAACAACATGTTAAAAACCAGTTTAGATCAAATGGAAAAAGCAGTTCAAAAAGTTAATGAGGAGAAGACTCTCTTAAAAAGCAGAATTGGCCAGATGGAAAAAGAGATAAGAAAACTCCCTGAAGAAAACAACTCCTTCAAATGTAGAATGGAGCAAAAGGAAGCTGATGACTTTGCGAGGAATCAAGAAACAATAAAACAATATCAAAAGAATGAAAAACTAGAAGAAAATAAGAACTATTTCATTGGGAAAAAACTGACCTGGAAAATAGATCCAGAAGAGACAATTTAAAAATTATTGGGATACCTGAAAGTCATGATCAATAAAGGAGCCTTGACTTCATTTTTATAGAATTTCTACAGGAAAATTACCCAGATATTCTGGAAGCAGAGGGCAAAATAGAAATTGAGAGAATCCACTGATCTCCTGAAAGATATCCAAAAAAAAAAATAATCCCCAAGAATATTATAATCAAGTTCCAGAACTCCCAAGTCAAAGAGAAATTATTACAAGCAAGCAGCCAGAAAGAAATAATTCAAATATCATGGAACTGCAGTCAGGATTGCACAGGATTTAGCACTTAGAATTTAATATTCTGGAAGGCAAACAAGGTTGGAATGCAACCAAGAATCAACTACCCAGCAAAACTGAACATCGTCTTCCAGGGGAAAAGATGGACGTTCAGTGAAATAGGGGAATTTCAAATGTTCCTGTTGAAATGGCCAGAGCTGAACAGAAAGTTTTGATTTTCAAGTACAGGACTCAGGTGAAGCATAGAGAGAGTGGACAAGAAGGGTATGAGGGATTTAATGAGGTTGAACAGCATATATTCCTGCATAGGAAGAAGGATACTGATGATTCTCATATGAACTTTCTCATTTATTGGAGCAGTTAGAAGGAATATATATATAGATATAGATATAGATATAGATATATACACACACACAATAATACAATATATGGAGTCAGTAGGTGAAAAGGGAATGTACTGGGAGAAAGGGAAAGGAGAGGTAGAATGGGCTAAGATATTTCATGTAAAAGAGTCAAGAAAAAGCTTTTGCAATGAAGTGGAAGGGGGGGGTGAGGGAAATGAGGGAGCCTTCATTCTCATTGGAAATGGCTCAGAAAGGAAATAGCACCCATACTTAATAGAGTATAGAAATATAGAGGAAAAAAGAAAGGAAAGGGGACAGGAGATGGAAGTAATAGAGGAAAGGAAGATCATGGGAAAGGGTAGTTAGATACAACACATTTTTTTTCACATTTTGCAAGTTGGTGGGATTGGGTGGCCTGTCTGGGACCATGGGGCTGGGTAGTTGCTGGGTCTCTGGGATGGGATTATAGGCTTAGACCCCAGGGCCGATGCTCTGTCTGCTGAGCCTACTTGGCTGCCCCACAGCACACTTTTGAAGAGGGACAGAGAGAAAGGAGAGAGAAAATATAATAAATAGTAGTAGGGAGGAAGGAATGGAGGGAATTACAATCATCAGCGGCAACTGTGAGAAAAATGGAAGTAACTTCTCTGATGGACTTATGATAAAGAATTCGAACCATCCCAAAGACAGAGCTAAAATGGTGTCTGAACACAGACTGAATTAAGAGGCATAATAATCAGGATGGTAGTTCTGCTATAGTCTAATCTAATCAGACCATATTTGGAATATTATATATTATATAATATATTATAAATATTATAAATATATATTATATATTTCAACAAAGGAGTCCTCCTTTCAGAAAGAATATGAATAATTTGGATCTTGAGTCTTACAAGTGTCAACTAAAGAACAGAGTTGCCAAGTAGAAGAAGAATTGAATTTGTTCTGTTTAACTAAGCCAGTACTACTAATAATAATGTTTGTCCTTCATTTTTGAAGAAGACTGTGACATCAGGGTGATGATGTCATGACATGCACATGAATTGGATTTGAAAGACTTAAATTTCTGATAGAAAGTCTTGATGATTACCACTGACCCAAAGTAGAATAGGCTGCCTAATGTGGGGGTTATAACTTTGTACAAGTTATAATCTCAAGCCTGTGATTTTTGATTCAGTGTGAGTTGTAATAGATTCTGAGGGTTCTTCCAACACTGACATTCTGTGGTTCTATCATCTTTAGTGGAATTTCTAAGGTAGACATGAGAAAAGGTCTAGGTTGCTTTTGCCTACTTAGAAGAATTGAGGTATGAGTCAGACTGGCCAATATGACCAGAAAGGATAATGATCATTGTTGGAAGGGTTGTGGGAAATCTGGGACACTATTACACTGTTGGTGGAGCTGTGAACTCATCCAACCTTTCTGGAGAGAAATTTGGAACTATGCCAAAAGGGCAACAAAAATGAGCATACCCTTTGACCCAGCAATACCACTACTGGGTCTGTACCCTGAAGAGATCATGAAAAAGGGTAAAAACATCACTTGTACAAAAATATGTATAGCAGCCCTGTTTGTGGTGGCAAAGAATTGGAAATCAAGTAAATGTCCTTCAATTGGGGAATGGCTTAGCATACTGTGGTATATGTATGTCATGGAACAGTATTCTATTAGGAAACCAGGAGGGACAGGATTTCAGGGAAGCCTGAGTTGATGTTGAGTGAGATGAGCAGAACCAGAGAAACATTGTACACCCTAACAGCAACTTGGGGGTGATGTTCAGCCTTGAAGGACTCACTCATTCCATCAATACAACAATTGGGAACAGTTTGGGGCTGTCTGCAAAGGAGAGTGCCATCTGTATCCAGATGAAGAGCCATGGAGTTTGAACAAAGTTCAAGGACTATTCCCTTTAATTTAGAAAAAAAAAGATATCTTATTGCCGTCTTCTTATTTCTTAGACTTTTTGTTTCTTCCTTAAGGATATGATTTCTCATCACACTCAATTTGGATCAATGTACAACATGGAAACAAAGTAAAGACTGACAAATTGCTTTCAGTGGGGTGGTGGGGAGAGGGAAGTAAGATTGGGGGGGAAATTGTAAAACTCAAGTAACATCTTTAATAAAAATAAATTTTAAAAAAAAGAATTGAGATATGAGTTAATTTGATAGCTAGTTGACATATAGAAAGGTGGGGACTAACTACATACAAGAGAAAGTTTTGAAAGACTTGCTACATTAAACCAAAGTCACTTCAACACTGATTTCCAAATACCTAATGTATTTGGAACTGTCTGAAATTCCTTAGCACTATGTTACCCAATATCTTCCTAGCATTATAGTTTAGTATTCCAATCTCTTCCATGGTGAAGTAACCTCTCCCAAATACATCTGCTTTATTTTTTCCACATGGGATTTAGCTAGTGATGGAAGTGGAGATGTAGGTCCAAAATAGCTAATGTTGAGGAAAAGGGAGATGTTAGTCTTAGGCTGAGTGATTTGAAGAAAGATAATTGGATTTGAAATAAGAGAATCTGAGATTGAATGTTGGTATTACTACTGTTAATAGTAAGAGTTTTCCAGCAGACCCTAGTTTCCTTAGCTGTCAAATGAAGGGTTTCAACTAGATAGTCTCAGCCCCTTCCAGATGGGACTAAGATTTTTAATGATCCAGGGCAATCTCTAATAGTCCTGATCTAAATCTTGCCATTGGACCCAGATTTTCTTTGTTAAATTTACCTTTTTTTTAACTTTGATCAACTATTTGAAAGATGAAGATGTGCAGGTGCAGAAAGGTTAAATGTTTGTCCAAGGTCACACAGATAAGTGGCAGTGTCAGGAGATAAACTCAGAACACTAAAATCTATATAATTTTTTTTTCTTTGTTAAATTTACTTTTCTTTTAGACTTTGATCAACTATTATTGTCAAGAGAGATTTTTCCATCATGTAGTAACTGTTGCAAGTGAAGGGCTTAAGAAGTATGTCGGTGACCCTGTTTTCAGGTTTTACCATGCATATGGCTCATTAATGGAAGGTATGTATGAGTTTTGTGAATGTATGTTCTTTATGCTTGAAATTATTGTCAGGTGAAAAAACTTTAACTTTATTCTAATCTATTTTGGCTTTTAGGTAGAAACCAAGATGCTGTTCGAGAATTGGAGGCCATTAAAAATAAACAAGATATATCCCTTTGCTCCTTGATAGCCTTGATCTATGCTCATAAAATGAGTTCTAATCCAGGTATAGTATCTAATCAACATTATATTTATCCCAGCACTGAAGCCATTTAAAAATAAAGCACTTAGAACTTTTGGCCTCCTCCATTCATGTTGTTCTTTCTCTGACTCCTGTAGTATTTATAGTCTTGTACATTCAATGTGATCTCATTGATTTTGGAGTTCTCTCTGTGATACAGATGGCATCTCACCCATGGCTGACCATTCTGTGCCCACTTCTCCATGTCCTTTCCAGGATTCACCACCTCCAGTATGCTGGAGGACTTCCTCATTTTCTCACAAATGAAAATTCTAATCTAAATTCTAAATCTGTCATCCTTTGTTCTCACTGCATGAGCTGCCTGTCTTCTCTTTCTGTCTTCTTGACATTCTTGTTAGTTGTGTTGCAGTTGGCTTACAACTTGTCTTTTCTTTCCATCACTTTCTAGATAATATTCAGTTTTCAAAAGTATTAGTATTCTAAATTTCAGCAACGATAGTAAAATCTTTGTGTTGAAAGGTTATACTTTTGCTTTATGAGAAGTCGTGAGTCTTTAAAGTGCTTTGCAGTTACCCAAATGCAATACAGCCCCTTCTCCTCCTTTCCAAAGCTGGGTCCAGTTCACTATCCATCTGTAGGGTCTGTTTTAAGATTTACATATGTTTGGAAAAGCCTTGCCTGGTATTCATTCTGATATATTCTACCTAGTGGCTCTTCCAAACCTTTTCATCCCACCTTAAGCCTCCCATGACTCCCACCTCTTCACACCCTCAGCAGAGAACCTGCCTCATATTTTCAGGAAAAAAAAAACCATTCTCTCTTCTCCTTTCTTCTTTATCTCTTATCACTCAGGTTCCTTCTACCATTTTCTCCTTTTTCCACCCTGGTTTCACATGATAAAGTGTCCATACTGTTTATCAAAGCTAACCCCTGCATTTGTTCAAGTAATCCAATTCCATTTTGTATATTCCAATATTTTGCCCTGTCACCCCACTCCCATTTATTTTCATCATTTCCTCTCTCTCTCTCTCCTAGTACATTTCCTACTTCTTTCAGATGTGGCCATGCCTCCCCTGTCCTGAAAAAATCTCCAACATGAACCTTTTATTCCTGCTGTCATCCTATTTCTCTTCTGCTTTTTGAAACTTAACTCCTTGAAAAAAACCTATATTAAGTCCCTCTGCTTTCTTCTCATTCTCTTAACTCCTTATAATCTGACTTATGACCTTATTCCACAGAAGCTGCTCTCTTCAAAGTTGCTAATGAACTTTTAGTTGACAAATCCAATGACCTTTCTCAATTCTTATTCTCTTTGACCTTTCTGTAGCTTTTAATACTGTTGATCACTCTCTCCTCCTTTATACTCTCTTTTCTCTAGGTTTTCAGGGTACCACTCTCCCTTGGTTTTCTGACCACCACTCTATCTCCTTTGCTGAATCCTCCTCCACATCACACCCCCAATCATAGAGTTCTTTCCTGGATCCACTTTTCTTCTCCATCTACACTATTTCACTTAGTAATCTCCGTCTTTATGCTGATAAATCTAACTTTCCTGTCCCAATTTCTCTACTGACCTTGTATCTTCAATTGCCTTTCGGACATCTTAAATTGTTTGTCCTGTAGACAGCTTAAACTCATTTTGTCCAGAAGAAAACATTATCTTTTCCCCATGATTTTGAGTTCCCTTATGATACTAATTATCCTAAGCCCCCAAATTTCTTAATTTATTTCTATAATTATATAATATTAGGAGTGAAATGGAACACAAAGGTCAACTAGTCCAATTTGTATCTGAACAAGAACCTCTTCCTTAGCATATACCCACCAAGAAAACATCCAGCCTCTTCTTTAATATTTTCATTGTGGACTTCAAAAAAGTAGGTGGACCCTTTGAGAAAAATTTATTTTTCACAAAATAATTTGTAAAAGACAAAAAACTTTGCATAAGAGATAAAGGTATATTACGTTGTGAGTTATATCATTTCAGGGGTAAACTGGTATATTTAATTACAGAGTCACTTAAATATCAAAGTATGGGCTATAAATGAAAAAAATTCTTAAAAATGTGGTAGATTGTTGACATAAGCTAGTTTTAGAGTCTCAAGCTCAAATTGCACATTTTTATATCACTAATCTCGTTCCACTAATGTAATAATTCATAAGAATATAATACTTAAATCTGCCGAAGAATTATTTCTCAGTGTAAAAATCTTGATTTCTTCAAGGCCGTGCTAGTAGATTGTAAGCTTTCCCTAATAGGTCCCTCTATGCAGGAAACTCATTCGACAATGACTGCAGCTGCTGCTACTACTACTACTACTACTACTACTACTACTACTACTACTACTACTACTAGTTCTTCAATATCCAAGAGGACCATGCCAACCAGTCAAATGATTGGAGGCATGAATTGCACAATTATGTTCTATAATGCTTTGTAAGACATCCTTCTCACATGCCTTTACTAGAATTGTTCCATCCCAGGAACTGATTTACAGGAAACAGGGCTATTAGATTTGGTCTGGCAGCTGTGGGAGTCTCTTGATCTTAAATGGTTAAGATTCTTCCCATACCAGTGAGGCACCTTGATGCATGCATCATCAATACCAGGCAAGTACCAGCATGTTCTCTCTGGTGATAGAATGCAACAGCCTGATACATTCCAAACTTGTCTCTCAAAAGACTAATCTCTCAGATTTTCCTTGGTTTTCCTTTCATCTCTTCCTCATGTATTCACCTAAATTAAATTCATTCCAGCTCAGTCTTGTCACAAGTTTCATGTCTAGCAATTGAAGGAGGACCACAGTGAAGAATTATTCATCTACAATAACTCTTGGAGATCTGCTGGCAAATCAAGAGGGATTACCATAAGGATTGTTAGTGGGAGTACTTGCACTAATAAAAATCACAAGTCTTTGTATTAAAGTTTACAACTTAAAAATTGTTTTTCTTACAAAAAAAAGACCTTAGATACATAGTTGAAACTAATAGCCTCATTTTTCAGAGGAGGAAACTAAAGATAGAAGAGCTTACCCATCACTTGGCTCAAATTTCATAAGTTTAACTTGTAAATTTAGTGTTCTTTCCACCACCTTAGTCTGCCTCCAGATATGCATAGTTAACATTAATATAAACCTTTGCATGACTTCTGAAAGATTTAAGAGTATTTAGTCAGGGGTGACTAGGTGGTGCAGTGTATAGAGCACCAGCCCTGGAGTCAGGAGTACCTGAGTTCAAATCTGGCGACAATAATTCCCTAGCCTTGGGCAAGCCACTTAACCCCAATTGCCTTGCAAAAACCTAAAAAAAAAAAGTATTTAGTCATCTGAACAAAATCTTGATTATTAACTTCAAGTTCTGTGAGTCTGGAAACCCCAGTCCTAGACTATAAAGCTAATTTAAATATAAGACATATATCCTATCTATATGGGAAAGTAGATATGTATATCCAATAAGCACTCTTCCAAATATAAGTATTTATTGGTGCAGATTAGAAAACCCTAAACCCTAAATTTAGAAGAATTTTTTTCATTTTGGGGGGGGTTCTTTTTGTCTCCTTCCAGATCGAGAAGCTATCCTAGAACTAAATGCTAAAATGAAGGAACATCGTAAAACAGCTGGACCAAAAGCTCTCTACTATGCAGGATTATTTTTGTGGCACATTGGTCATCATGATAAGGCTCGGGAATATACTGACAGAATGATCAAAATTTCTAATGGTAGTAAAGAGGTAGTTAGTTTTCTTAATTATCACTACAAGCATAAAAGATCTCCATTTCTTGATCACTTCTACATTTTAAAATGTATTGTTTTCTTCTATTTTGTGTCTAGAAATAACAATGTTTTAACTCACTATATTCTAATGTTGTTAAATTTGGTTTTCATTTATGTTGTTACTTACTGAGTTTTCTATAAAATCTTCTCTTCCATTAAGTGAAGATAATGTTCCGAACTAGTCAGTAGAAGGAACATTACTTCAATTCTTATCTGTATTTTCATGGAAAGCAAACAAGTTGTTAAATAGAATCTTAATAATGGAATTAGAAAGTTTCTCATTTTAAGAATTGGCCTGATACTTACTGGAAAAATACAGATACCCAACAATAAATTTACAATGTAAATAATCATTTTAGCCTTTTTCTAATGTTTTTTCTATTTTAATTTTTGTGTTCAAATTAGTGTTTGATTAAAAAAAATTTTGAGATTAGTGTCAAGTTAAATTTTTATTTGTTTGTAGGGAGCTTTAAATGCCAGTTTCATTCCTTTATTTTACATTGAGGAAACTTAGATTAATTATTCCTTCCACCAGAGTCCTACTCTGATACCTCAACATGGCATCAAGGTGACGTATAGACTATGCCAACTAAATGGAAGCTTTTTAATAGTTCTTATCTATCTGGAAAGACTTCTAGTATAGCCCCAATAACAGCCATATCTGTTGTCTATGAATCAACCTATCCAAATTTATAAGAGGTTCATCACAAGGTTGGTTGCAAAATGATATATTTTTCAACCCTAGTAACTCATGAAAGCTATAAACTAAATTACAGAAAGCATCAGTGGAGTGAGAGAGCAATATTCATGTTAAAATTATGTGACCTTTTCAGAATAGATCAATTTTTATGCATAGATAGATAGATAGGTAGCCATAGTACTCTCCATAGTACAAATTAATGGTCATAAGAGTTATATCAATTAGTTAATACATCTTTCTGACCTCATTTTTTTATTTTGACATCTGGAGGCTTCAGTCACATTTGTAAAAGTCAAGATTGTCTTTTTTCTAAAATGAATGTAATGGCACAGTCATTGACTAACTTTCCATGTCTGTTTAGATAGTTAATTTTTGTTTTTTTACATGTCACAGAGTTGACAATTGCTAAAATTATAATAATAAAATACCAAATCAGTAACGAACACAACAACAAATCAGTTTTAACAGTAGTGGAATATTTAGCATATTTCTTGATGCCAAGTACAGTTAACTGGTGTTTGTTGGTCCCACAGTAATCTATATAGTTTCTTTGACTCATACCTGGCAAGTATTGAAAATCTAATTATGTAACGCTAAAATGTATTTTCATGAGTTTGTTAAAGCAGTTTTTTCAATATTATAATTAACAAGACATTTAGTCTCTACTCTTTATCAATATATAATTTCTAAAACAAAGAAATCTGACTAGATTATTCCTTTTACAGGGACTAGTTTTGAGAGCATGGCTTGATGCAACTAGTGGAAAAGAAGCTTATGCTAAAAAAGCACTGAGGTACTTTAATGAAGGCATACAAGATGGAAATGACATTTTTGCTATGCTGGGTAAGGTGAGTTTATAAAAATGGAATTAAGTATATGCAACTTTTACACATTCATTCTAAATATATTTGGTGCACCATGGTTAGCAAGTATTTATTAAGTACCTACTATGTGCCTTCCACAGTGTCAACTGCTGAGTGTATTTATATTGGTTCTTCAAAATCATGACTTTAGTTAAAAAGCTAGTATCGTGTGTGTTTGTGTGTGTGTGTGTATGTTTCTGTCTCCAGAGATTAGTACAGTGCCTTGCACATGGACATGTACTTAAAAGTTTGTTAAATTGAATAAAAATCTTCAGTATTATAGTATGGTTTGCTTATCATGTGCTAATAGTGGTTTTGCAATACAGTATTTATCAAAATAATGTTATGTTCAAGTGTTCATAAACACATAAGATCATGCTTTTTATCTTGTAGCAAAGTTAAATCAATGCCAGTAATGAAAACTAGACTAAGAATCTTAATAATTAATTTGGATACAATTAACACAGTCTTTTGGGATTAATACTTAGTTCCCTAGAGAACTGGAGGCAGTCGACTGATTTCAACAATCACTTAAATTATAGGCATTTGCGTAACCTCTGCTCTCTACTAGGCATTATGCTAAACATTTGGCACAAAAACATAGAAAGGAAATCATTCTTGCCTTCAAGGAGCTTGCATTATATCAGAGGAAATAATATAGCATACACAAGTATATACAACATTAAATACAAGAGAATTTTCAGGAATAACACTAGCCGTCAAGGGAATCCGAAAAAAACTTCATGTAGAAGGTATCAATTGACACTGCTTTAAAGGAGTTTGGAAATTCTAAGCTGAAATATGAAGAAATATTGTATTACCGGCTTGGGATATTATAGTTTTTAAGAAGGGGGCAAAACAAAATTAATTGTCAATGACCTCTTCTCAATAAAGTATAAGGTGAATGTCTTCTAAATCCTTAGGTGAGATGATAGGAAGATGGGATAATATGAAAATCAAAGAAAGAAAAGATGGTTTTAGAATAGCTGATTATAAAAAGGACAATCGGGGAGAATAAAAAATCATTTTCTTGCTAGGAGAACCCAGATGAAATTAGTTAACACAAATTTGTAGTCATTGCAGTCTGCACAATGTGCATTATGTGATTTCTTCCCACTCTATTCAGTCTCAAATGAGTAGAAATAAAAGAGTTGGGTGTTAGGAGTAATCCAGGACTGGGGTATGATAATATGTGAGCATTGATAGGATAAGGGGTCAAGAAATTTGAGAGGAAAAGATAGTTGAGATTGGTAAAGAAGTTAAGTCTTCCTATAATATTCAAGGCACTCTGCTAAGCTCTTAAAGTGAAGGGGAAAAAAACCAAATAATCCCTGATTTGGGGGAGCTTACATTGTTCTTGGGAGATATCATATGTACAAATAATTTGAGGAAGAGGAAAATACCAACAATTAAGGGAATGTCATTCAAGCTTTGCTGGAAAGTACTTAAGTTGAGCCTTGAAAAAAAGCTAGTCAAATTGAGGACAAAAGTACATTTCAGATTTGAGGAGCAACATTTAAACATGCATAGAAGTATAAAGTCAAATTTCAGCAACTAGTATACTAGTTTTGTTTTATTTTTTCCTCTAAAATATAAAGTGTCTGAATAGAAGTAATATGGAATAAGTCTAGAAATATAGGTGTGAACCAGATTGTATAGAGAGTTTTAAATATTAATTTGAGTTTACATTTTAACCCAGAAGTGATACAGAGCCCATGAAGATTTTTGAGAACCAGAGTTACAAAGCCATGTGCTTTAGGAATGTTAATTGGTAACTGTTAGGAGGTTGTTATTTAGAGAAGGAAGAGACTAGAATTGGGGATACTTAATATTTTTGATGGGTATTTTATTTTATGGGTTCTACATACCTGAACTAGGATAGTGACCTTATGAATGGGGAAAAAGAAAACAGATTTTGTAAAGGTACAAACAATAAGCCTTGAAAACTTAATTGGATATGATAGGGAAGAAATACTCAAGGTTGACATACAGTTTTCTGTACATACATTTCTTCTGTAAGAAGACAAAGGGAAATTTGGAGAGGAAAAGAGGCTTTTAAGAGGGAAGATGCAAAGTTCTCTTTTGTTCATGTTGAGTTTGAGATGCTGATGGAACAGACATTCAGGTGGGAAGGTTTAGTGTACAATTGTCAAAGTGGTTCAAATTCAAGAGGAAGATTAGGGAAGTTTGTATAGATTTGTTAGTCACCAATGTAGAGATAATAATTAAACATCTGGAAGCTACTGAACTCACTGAGTTATCAATATTAAACTAAATATATATATATATATATATATATATATATGCAAAAAATTGTTCTCTCATCTCCCATTTAAAAACATTCATTCCATATTTTAGACTTATTTTGTCACATTTTCCCCATTTCTTCCTAAAGGGCATTTAAAAAAAAACCATAAAAATCTATAAACTATTTGTTAATCTCCTAAAATAGTTCTAGAAAAAGTGCTTAGAATACATTTTAATTTGCTTTATTTTTATTTACCTCTTACAATGACACTTTTTTAAAAAAATCCATGTTTTAAGTAAATACATTAATAAGATATTTAACTTTTCTGAATTGCCACAGTTTTAACTTTTCATAGGGTTCACTATTTTGTTATAACATTTTTCTTCCATTAGGCCCAGTACCTGGAAATACACCAGAATTATTCAGGGGCTCTGGAGATTATAAACCAAATAACCGTAAACTTCACCAGCTTTCTTCCTGCTCTTGTAAAGAAAATGAAGTTGCAGTTAGCCTTGCAAGATTGGGATCAAACTGTTGAGACAGCATTAAGGTTAAGTAAAGATGTAATCTTAAATATCATCTTTGACTTTTGGGGAATGAAAAGAATATCTGTATGCACTCTTTATTTTCCATAGGTTTGAAGCTCAGCAGCCTCTTTATAAATTAACTTCAGTTTGGGAGTTCCATTGGTTACCAATTAAAAATTGTGGACTTGGGTCAACATTAACCAAAAGTTGTGCCCTAAGTAAAGGAAAAGCAAATTTACTTTAATAATGATTGGAATGTTTTCCTACAGGATAATTCAGCAAGATAATCAAAATGTGGAATCCTTGAGAATGCTAGCCCTTTACCATTTGTGTAGGGAGGGAAATATACAAGAGGTAAGTATCTTAAAGTACTTAGTATTCCTATTTAGCAAACCATTAAAAATTTTTGCCTCTCTGCAATCTAAGCAATTTTAAATTGTGGATTAAATGAACTTTCAATAACCTTTTAATTGGTTTCCATTCAGTTTCATCCCTTCCGAATTTATATCCTCCATGTAACCGTCAAATTAATATTAATCCAAATCTATCAGTAATGAAATCCAGTTGGATGGCACATCATCATCATTATCATTGTCATCAATAGTAATGTTGTCCAGCTTAAGCTTAGATGTATCATCCAATAAAGGATGTGAAATATTTATTATCAAAAGACAAAAACACTGGCAACCCCTTCAAATGTAGAATAGCTATTTATATACTTCATGCAAAGCCTTCACAGTTCACATCACTAACATAATCTGTAAATAGTCACAAGAAAACAACATATTGACTAAATAACAAAAGAATTTGCCAAAAATTCTAGTGTAAAGTATGACATCTATTATCATCATTATTATTATTATTATTATTTCATAATTCCCCAAAGTGCTAAAACTTACTGATGAAAGTATTATACAGCTTTTGACTCATTTCTTCAGTCATAGTTTACTTATATATTGCAAATATAAAAATTGACTTGTTTACCTAAAATGCAAGTTTTAAATGTTCGTTTGGAAAACTATTCTCTATTTAAAACAAGCAATCAGTATAGTAATATCAAGAATAATTGGTAGAACATGTGCAGATTTCCAAGGATAGTTTAAATCTATTTTGGTTCTGCTTAGCTTTAAATTCTTTTATTACTTTTCCTAAATAAAATTAAATAGATTTTCCAAATTAAAGAGGAAGTTAAACCAAACCATATTATTGATTTATAATAAGATATTTATATGAATGGTATCAAGCTATATGAAAATGCTTTAAACAGCTCTTTTAATCTCATAGAATCCTTTTCCAATGTTATAAAAACATCATTTGGATTTAATGGGATAAAATTCTCAATGAACATGAGTAAATGATAAGAGATTCTAGTATCTTTGCTTGAATCTGGAGTTTATACTGTGTCATTAGATAAAAGTGCTATCAAAAACATATTGGTCTCCACCTAAGACACATTAAAGATAAAGATATTAAAGAGAAGGCAGAGACTAAAAAAAATTAGGCAACTTATTAGCACTTTGAAATCCAAGCTTAAAGCAGTTCATAGCTCCATAATACCCAACTTAATATATACTCTTTAACTTTTAAATGATCTGAGGGAGATTAACACAAATTCTTAGGATATTAACAAAATACAGGGCTTGTAATCTTAAGGCAACTATAGAAAGATAAACATGTCTTTACTAACAAGGAGGAAGGGGACTAATGGATTCTCTTGAGCACATGATGAAAGGATTAAAAATGAACAGAAATACTTTTTGAATGGAAAGACATCACTTTACCAAGCAGTAGCCCTGACTGGTAATAGGTACACATCATTGGATTTGTCAGATATTACAAAGTAGTTCCTCTCTGTATGGAGCCTTTGAAACAGCTAAAATCCAATCTTGATATCAAAAGACCCCCCCCATAAACAAAATGCACATGAATTAAGTTAATAATGCATTGACAAGCATTAAATGAATGACACAGTCATGCAGATTTATATTTGGAAATAAATGAATTTATATACTGCTGGATTTTTTAAGTTTTAAGCGGTTCCCCCCCAATAATTAGGGATTGTTTTCTTCCACTTAACCTCCATCCCTCAACTGAAAAAAGAAAAGAGGAAAAAAGAAAACATTTCCGATATGGACCTTGTCTAAAAGTATAGTTGATTCTGCATAGTCTTATCACTTTTCTCTTAGAAGACAGGTAACTTGTTTGATCATTGATTCATGATTGACCATAGCTTGGATCAGGTTTCTTGAATCCTTCAAAATGATTCTCTTTTTGGGGCGGCTAGGTGGCGCAGTGGATAAAGCACCGGCCCTGTAGTCAGGAGTACCTTGGTTTCAAATTCAGTCTCAGACACTTAATAATTACCTAGCTGTGTGGCTTTGGGCAAGCCACTTAACCCCATTTGCCTTGCAAAAAAAAAAAAAAGATTCTCTTTTACAAAGTTGCTATAATAGCAAAAATTGTTATTCTCATCTACTCACTGCACTGCACTACTATTGCATCAGTTCTTAGAAGTCTGAACAGATTTTTCTGAGACCATCTATTTTAACATTTTTTGCAGTATAATAATAATTTGTTACATTTATATGCTATTCCATAATCAGTCCAGCCATTCTCCAAATGATGGACAGACCCTTGATTTCCAGTTCTTTGTTACTGCAAAACTAAATACTCTGTGTTACAAAAATAAATAAATACTATGTGTTACATATTTATAATAGTTAACAATAGCTAACATGTATGTAGTGCTTACTCTTTGCCAGGCACTGTGTTAAGCACATTACAATTTTCTCATTTAATCCTCACAACATTCCTAGGAAATAGATGCTATTATTATCCAAGTTTTATAAATGAGGAGATTGAGATAAGCAAAGGTTAAGTAGTGATTTGCTCAGAGTAACACATTTAGTAAGTATCAGAGACCACATTTGAACTCAGATCTTCTTGACTCTAGATCCAGTGCTTTAGCTATTGAGTTATTTAGGTATATTTAGGACTGTTTTCTCTTTATTTGATCTGTTTTCAGTAAAGACATAGTAGTGATACTACTGGGACAAGACTTATTTTCTTAATATATACATACATAAATATATATATATATATATATATATATATATATAAAATATGAAGTTCAAGAAACTTGCTGCAAATAGTTTCAGTTAATAGTTAACTATTTCCCTTCCAGTTTTAACTATAATAAATTTGTGTAAAACATTTGAATTTTCTATAATCAACATTTTCTGTTTTATCTTACATGATGCTCTAGATCTCATTTATTCTTTGGATTTCTTTACACAAAAACTTTTAAAATTGTATATAATCAGAACTGTCCATTTTATCTGCTATTAACCTTGCTATTCCTTGTTTAGTCATGACCTCTTCCTCCAAATAGATATACAAAAGGTAATAATATCTTCTTTGTTTCTTTACCTTGTTTTTGATATGACCTTTTTATCTACTTTTTATATCCATTGGCAGCTCATCTTGTTATGGTATGAGGTCTAAGCTTAATTTCTACCAGATTGACAGATTTCCAGCAATATTTGGTTAAAAAAAACCTGAATCCTTCCCAAATAAACTGAGGTCTTTGGATTTATTTATTCATTTGCTTCCCATATGCTGTGAGCCTAACCTGTTTCTCTCTCTTACCAGGACCAAATTATTTTGATGATTATTGCTTTCTGGTATAGTTTGAATCTGGTATCACCTGGACCTTTTCCTTCTCTTTTTATTATTTTCCTTGATATTCTTGACCTTTTCTTCCAGATGAATTTTTTCTAGTTTACAAAGTAATCATTTGGTAGTTTGATTGTCATACAGCTTGATTACTTAGTGTCATTTTTGTTATATTAATTTGAATTATCCATGAACAATTAATATTTTTACCATCAACATTGTTTTATAGTTGTATTCATGTAGTTTTTGTGTCTATTGGTAAGTGGAAAAATTTTAAAATAGCAATTCAAGATAAGGTCATTGCTAAAAGAAATAATAGAAGAGGACTCAATTAAGAAGCTTTGAATTTAAATCATTTAAAGGATTTTCTTTTACATTTTTAATCAAAGCACAATCTATAAACTAAGAGCTTAGAGGTATTTTATGAACTAGTCTTAGAAAATAATAATCAATGTAGATTAGGCAAAAAATGGACACTATATATCATATTTTAATACTTTTAAAAACTTGGCATGTGAAAAATTTCTAACAAGATATGACTTGGGGACTAGAATTATATTATTATTATATGTCAGAATCTCTCTGTTCTTCACAAACTAAAGAACTCAACCAATAAAATTTACTAGGACCAGATAGTTTTCACAGACTAAATTCCACAATTGCGTGGACATTATATCAGTCCATAAAAACTTAAGAACAGTGGTTTTAAATAGATGCTATAATACTGAATATTTGTAATCTCTACATGAAATGAAAAGAAATATCTTCATATTTTAGAAATCTAGCAGAGACCAAAATCATGTGGGAGACAAGACAATATGTATACTTATTTTGGTTGTCCTTTAAAGAGTACTTTCACAGAGCCAACAGTGGGTGAACTTAGATCCTAGAACTTTAACTCAACTACAAGAAGGAAGTTATTTTATCCACTTGTAAAATAGTCTAAAAATATTTAATATAAAAAATAATAGCAGGGGGCGGCTAGGTAGTGCAGTGGATAGAGCACCAGCCCTGGAGTCAGGAGTCCCTGGGTTCAAATCTGGTCTCAGACACTTAATAATTACCTAGCTGTGTGGCCTTTGGTAAGCCACTTAACCCCATTTGCCTTGCAAAAAAAAACCAAACTAAAAATAAATAAATAAGTAAAAATAATAGCAGGATAATAACTTGTCTCTGTTTCATTTCTATCTAAACCACATCAAAAAAGGATGAGAATAAGAATCTCATATTTGAGATATAGATAGCTATGATTTTAAATGTAGCTCATGTACATGAAGACATCAAAGAATGTGACATTATTTGTTTATTTCACAAGTATGTGTACACTTATAATTTCTTTGGGGCCTATATTTAGATCTTCTTACTATTTATATTTTTGTTCTAGGCTACCAACAAACTGGGAGAGTTAATTAGTGCATTAGATGTAATGGAACCACAGAATGCTCAACTGTTTTACAACATGGCATTAGCTTTCAGCAGAACTGTAAGAATTCAAACTTATGTTCTAAAGCAAGATGTACATTTCTTTTTCTCTAAGATTTAAAAATAGGATAATAAATACAACATGATAATAATTTAACACTTTTAACTTATAGGGACAACTTTATTGACATTCATTCCTCTTAAGAATGAATTTGTTCGAGGTGGCTAGGTGGCGCAGTGGATAAAGCACCAGCCCTGGAGTCAGGAGTACCTGGGTTCAAATTCGGTCTCAGACACTTAATAATTACCTAGCTGTGTGGCCTTGGGCAAGCCACTTAACCCCATTTGCCTTGCAAAAAAAAAAAAAAAAAACCTAAAAAAAAAGAATGAATTTTTTCAATTAAAAACATATATGGAATACCTGCTGTGCTCTATCATTGTGCGAGAGGTATGCGACTGGAAGGAAGAAAACAAAGATAGCCTTGCTCTCAGAGTTGCTCTATGATAGGGAAGAATGTTATAAGAATAACTTCCTGACTATAAAAATGCATGAGTGATTTAAAATTTTATGAAAATTCCAGAAGGGAAAAATGAAATTTGGTTGATTAGTTCACAAAAGGTTCTGTGAAGGAGGCAGCATTTGTGCTGAAACTTAAAGAATAAGCTACCATCATTTCAGCTGAAAAATTTTACAGGAAAAAAATTCTTAAATATTATCTTTGGGTTTATTTGCATATGTCTCATATGTTTGCTATGTTTCATATTTGGAAAAATTTGTGTAGAAATGAGCATATTTGTACATATATATATTTGCTCAGTTTTGCAAAATTTTGTCTTTGTTTTCCAAATTGGGACATATTCAAGGATTTCAAGTTTAAAATTTTTCTTCTTTAATCACAACCTAATTTATTTTTGGAAATGTTGCTAATTTTAAAATGATTGTTTGCAAACAGTTGTTTAGTTTTATAAGTATTATTTTTCTTTTTTAATGATCTTGGGAGCCTATTCATTTAATCAAGCAATATTGGCATTGTAAACAAGTAACATTGTCCAATTTGATCTTGAAGATGCTGTAATAAATTTGAAGCAGGTTCCCTGAAATAAGTAGTGATTACTTTGAAGGTAGTACTATAAAAATGTATAAGTTATTACATGATCATTAAAAGTCTAGTCTTATTACTTCGTTGAAATGAATGATTACAACTTATTTTTCCTTACAACATTTTTGTGAGAGATAAATGTGAAAAGTACAGTATTATTTTTAAATAATATACTGTATATAAGATATTAGTCTTCTATTAACTAGCTTTTTTTTATTTTAGTGTGGACGGAATCAACTTATCCTTCAGAAAACTCAAATGCTAATTGAGAGGGCATTTGGTTTAACTCCTCAGGATGCAGAATTTGCTACAGAACTTGGATATCAAATGATATTACAAGGAAAAGTTAAAGATGCACTCAAATGGTATAAAACTGCAATGACACTTGATGAGACCAGTGTGCCTGCACTAATTGGTATGATAGCACACAACTTAATTTTTTTCTTAATGTTGTTCTTAAGGAATTATTGACTGCTTAGTATACCATTTAAAATATACCCTTTTATATATGCATTAAGAAATGATATATGTAAAATATACCATTTATATTGACCATTTATTAATAATTTCAAAAAACTGTTAAGTGCCTCCACAGAGATCTACTTTTGTATTTTATCAGGGTATAGAGGTCATCTGAATTCTTAAAGGCTATGCACATAAAGTATAAATTCTGGAAGATCTATGCAGGAAAGAATTCATGTATACTTTTAGAAATGTGTTGTTTTTGTTTTGGAGTGTCATCATTAGTAGATGTTTGATGCTGAATTGTTTGGTCAATTCATGGACAATTCATGAAAAAGAAAAATGGAAAAAAAATCAGGACCTCAGTACTGTGCCATCTATATTCTGCAATGATGACAGCAATGTGGTGAAAAAAAGAGACAGGGGATATTAAAAGATCACAATTTTTTTTAATATCCTAAAAAGATCATTTTGCTGCTGGTACTCATAATTTAAGATACTTTTCCAGTAACAGTTGAATACATGTTTTCTTTGAGGAAATTAATCTATGATTTGTGGCATTAATGCTATAAATGAAACTCAGAAGAGGAAAGGATATTGTAGGTAAGTGGAGGAATGGCTCAGTTTCTTTGAAGAAGCAGAGAGAGAATAAAAGGCAGAATTGGTTTTCTCATGCAGCAAAAGGCAACATTTCATTGGATATTTAATTTGTTTATTGCATTGCTCAATAGAGGATTATTCATATACCGTGTATCTTCCTATTATAGTCAGATTAGTGACTTATTTGAACAAAAATCAAAATTAATACAAAACTTGGAGTATAAAATATGTTATATTTAAAATATAATTTTATCTAGTGTGATCTTGGGCAAGTCACTTAACCCTATTGCCTTAAATAAATAAAATTTAAAATATTTATATTTATACTATTAAAATATGTTATTATTAACACTGGAAAGTAAGAAATATATGTAAGAAGACATTAAAACCAATCAGAATAATTTCATATAGTTGTTTAACTGATTTTGATTCAATGTGCGTTTATTAAGTTCTTGTTGTATACCAGGCATTGTACACATTGTGGTAGGTACTATGGATAAAGAAATAAAAAACGAAGCTATCTCTGCTCTCAAGGTGTTTACATTGAGAGCAAAAACATACATAGAAAATTAAATGAAAAGTTTATGCAAAATAAATACAAAGAAATTGTTGGAGTCAGGGTATTAGTGGTTGGGGGAAAATCAAAGAAATTGTTGGAGTCAGGGTATTAGTGGTTGGGGGAAAATAGGTTCACCTTCTTATAGGAGGTTTACTTTGAAAGGTAGCAAGGATTCCTTGAGACAGAGATGAGAAGAACATATATTCTAGATGGTAAATGAGCTGTGCAAAGGCACATAGAAAAGCAAGTGGGCTAGACTAGTCTGACTTGAACATAGAGTGAAGGAAGGAGATTAAGTTGCATTAAGCCTAGAAAGGGAGTTTGGAGCAAGATTGTGAAGTACTTCCACATCTAAGTATAGGTATTTATTTTGTATCCTAAAGATTAAAAGGAGTCACTTGAGCAAGGGAGTGTTGTGGTCAGACCTGTGATTTAGAAATAATCAGTTTTATGCATTTGTAGAAGATGGATTGGAGAGGGGAACTGGATACAAAGAAACTAACTGGGAAGCTATTTCAATATATTTCAGTAAAAAAAGGATCAAAGAAATAGGACATTGACCTTGAACTTGGTTTACCTGGTATGAAATCCCATCTCTGCAACCAGTGACCTATATGAAATTGAACAAACATTGCTTTCCAACCTCAGTTTCTTTATCTTTATAATAAAGGTTTTTTAAACAGGTTTATTGGCAAAATTCTGTAACAAATTATAAAGCCTTGGTCTCCAGTTTCCACACATGTAAAGTAGAAATGCAAGCTATTAGGCTTTCTTTCCTATTCAAAAATGGCCTAATATGCATCTTAGTAAACACTTTCCTCACTTGTCAGAGATTTGACAGCCAAGGATAAAGCTGATTTAGAATATAATTTCTAAAATCTCATTAAGAAGAATAGTGAAAGACCATAAGCACTGTTGTGTTTTAAAAGAGTGAAAAGCAGGAAGAGAAAAACCAGTTCGCCAAGCTAAAAAAAAAGTTTTCCCAAGAACATTTAAGGATGAAACAGAAAGATTGTCCAAAAAATGAAATTTTATAAACAGATTTGCATTTTATAAATTTTTACCCTTGAGCTCATTGAAGACACCACCTTTGAACTACAGTCCTGAATGTGCTTATAGAAGAAACAGAAATAGCATTGAAAATGAGAAAAAAAGCTGAACTATCAGATAAAAGTTTACACAGAGTCAGTGAATTGATTCATAAGTTACTGAAGAAGAGGAAGATAGCAAAGGTCCGGGAAAAGAAATCTTAGAAAATTGTGTCCAAAAGAGCAGTTACCAGCCCAAATTCCCATTTTCCTGTGTAGATATTTTTTTGTTAGAATAGTCTACATATGTATTGAAGACATACTTGATCATACTTAATTAGAAGAGAATAATTTTCCACAGATTATATCCTCTAGTAGGTTATATCTTTATCATTAAGCAGTTGAATAAAAGAGAGATTACAGGCTCCCGCAGTGCTTATTTAGGTAGTTGAGTAAAAAATTGCTTATTATAAGATCAATATTAAGAAAAAAACATTTGATTCTGTAGAGTAAAATGCATCCTTAAAGCATTTCTTCCAGCAATACATCTTTCATGAATACATCCAAGTCATTTAAGATTTATTGATACACTAGAGATAACCTTATTCAACCCTCTGCTCTTTAATATTAAATGATACAGAAAATAAAGTCTATGTTTGTTCCCCTATTTTATCAATTCTTTAAGTTTTAAATTCTATTCTATAAAATTTGAATTCTGTATACATTGGGGAGGAAAATAGGAGGTAGTACTTATTTTGCTATTTCACCTGATTGTTTAATTTCCTATTATTAAATAGCAAGGACGTTTTAAAATGATATTATTTGGATTAACTTTATATTGGAGTTGTTAGTAAAATGATTAAGTTTGAATAATTTTCCCCTTGTATAGGAATTATTCGTTGTCAGCTCATAGAAGGGCAATTACAAGATGCAGATCATCAACTTGAATTTCTTAATGAAATTCAGCAGTCCATTGGGAAATCTGCGGTAAGATTTTTATTTCAGCTGGGTACTTGTAATTGACAATGCAAATTTGAAAATAAAACCTAAAATTAAATTTTCTATTTAGTAAAAACAGCATTTTATCAGTGTATAATACTTTTTTAACATTAATAAGTTCTTTTTTATACCTATATGCAAATTAGATATGACTGAAAAATTTTTAAATTCAAATATGGAAGCTAATGATTACATGAGAGCATAAAAATTACACATTAATAGCATTTTATGTGTTTACTCCATATCTCAGCACGTAAAATATTTCTAAAAAGAAATTACTTATTCTTTTAGGAACTGACCTATTTACATGCAGTACTAGCCATAAAGAAACATCAACGACAAGAAGAGGTTATTAATCTGTTAAATGATGTCCTGGATACACATTTCTCTCAATTGCAAACCTTACCTCTTGGTGTACAATACTTTGAAAAGTTAAATCCTGACTTTTTATTAGAAATTATTACTGAGTATCTGAATTTATGTCCAAGTCAGGTAAGTAATATTTTTTAAATGACTAATTAAGTGAACCTTTTATAAATGTCATAAAGAGTATCTAGCCTCCCTAAATCTATGCAATTCATAATAAAACTGATTTCCAGTATCAGTAGTAATGTAAAACACATAGAACTGAGTATCAGATGTATTCCATTCAAGTCACTGGGAAAATCTCTCTACAGTCTGAACAGTTAATAGGAAGTCTGCTAACTTCTGTTCCATAGTTGTGGTGGTAACCTCAGAGGGCATACTTTATAGTAATCCAACAGCAGTAGCTTGGGGAACAAACAGACTGAATGACAAAAGCGTTATGTCTTCAGACTTCATAGTTATAAGTCATATGTAAGCTGAATATCCATTATGTACTGAAATTATTTCTAATAAATATTTGTCTTTTATTTTAGGCCCTTTAAGAGCAGGGTTATTTAACCTTGTATCTCCTGTGCCTACCACAATACACTGTACAATTAAATTTAATAGAGATTTTAAAGTGTTGTTCCCATAATGCCTAATATTATGGCTCACTATCCCAGAGCCAGTCAGGATGAATCACTTATCCTAAGTTTAAGGGTAGGTATCCTGGGGGTCAGCTAGGTGGCTAAGTGGATAGAGCACCAGTTCAAATCCAGTTTCAAACATTTAATAATTACCTAGCTGTGTGATCTTGGGCAAGCCTCTTAACCCCATTGTCTTGCAAAACAAACAAACAAAAGAGTAGATTCCCTCTGGATGTGAGGTGTCAGTTTGAGCTCCAATAGGTTTCATTTCTTCCCTCTATTTACTGTTAGATACAGGAGGTGATTAATATGTCCAAGCTCCCTTTAAGCAAGGCAAGGTTAGGCAAAGCCACAAGCATTTATTAAACACTTCTCATGTTCCAGGACTGTGCTGAGCACTTGAGATATAAATATAAGCAAGCAAGAAAGAAAAAATACCTTCCCTCAAATTGTGCATATTCTTTGGGGGGGGGGGGTGGAGATGACACACAAATGGCCTGCAAAAGGGGGGAGGGTTAGGGAGATGGGGAAGATACCTGTGCAGTAGTATTATAGCAAAGTCCACAAAGACAGGAGCATGGCAGGAGGGAAGTGAAGGTTAACCATTCCTAACTCCTCAAAATGGAGGTTCGAAGAACTCTTTAATGGGACATAGTATAGCAAAGGGATATTTTGAAGTTAAAAAAACTGCTAACCACTTAATGTCAGTGAGCTTTTGGAAAGGGATGTTTAATTTTGAAGATACATCAAGAAGAAAAGAATAGAAGAAAAAGAATTGAAACTTTTAGGGAACCACTCTCCTGTCCCATCTAGGTCCCTGAGTAGAGTGTACTCATTCTTAACATAATTTCTGCATAACTGTACCCACTAAATTTATATCCAGATGCAGCAATGATATCAGATAATTCCTTGTCTCATCTACTGCTGGAGTGAGTTTCCAAAGTCACTCCCAAGTCTCTCCTTCAGGTCTTCAGTTTTGAGCTGAATGTAAAACCTGGTTGCTAGGGTATTGGAAAGTCAGGAGGCTCACCTAAAATGGAATAGAACAAATGGAGAACTGAAACCCATTATGGAAAAGTCCCTTTTCTCTTTACAGAATTGTCTTACTAGACACTATGAGTGCAGTCAACCAAGAGAAATCACCTTAAGAGGATGAATAGCAGAGACATTACTAAGGTGTTTTTTTTAAAGTACTCCCAGTTCTAGCTATACAGTCAATTGAAAAGGTTTCCCTTTTTATAGTTTAATGATGATAGAATGCTGACATTTTTATAGACTAAGAATGGACAAGTGTCTCTTCTCAGAGATACTAAAAAAAAAAGAAAAAATCTGGGAGTGGTTTTATTCAGTCTTATTGGTTAAGTGAGATGAAGGGTAGTGGAATAAGTAGAAATCTTACTCTTACTTGAACTAGACAAAGGAGTATTGAACACACAATATTTAGTGTAGAGATGCAAATTTAAGTGGGCATTGGGGAAAATGGGGGTTTAAGAGGGATGATAGAAAGAAAAAAGAATAGTCATAAGATTAAACTTGAGTTTTAGAAGGTGGATAACAGAGTATTAAAAAGAGGAAGAAAATGTACTTAAGAGTACAATAGTAGAACTAACACTCAGAAGTGAGCTGGTTGAAGAGAGCAAGAGCAAAAAAATGGGAATAGATCATTTCAGCCATAGATTACTAGTTTTGATCATATTCGTTTTCTTTCATCTTGTTCTTTGTAAACTGGGAACAGAGGGAAGAGAGAGAAGATTATGAGAAATAATGGCTAGAAAAATAAATATATCTTTGAATTTAAATGGGATAAACCTACCCCAAAACAGAAGAGGTTAGCAGATTTATCAGAAAGCAAATAATATAGTTTTGTAGAAACATATTTGAATTGCAAAGCTTTACACAGTTAAGATGAGATGTTAGAAAGAATATCTCAAGACAACAGAATAGATATTAGACCCATGACTTCATTGGGGAATTCACATATGTAATGCAAGTGAATCACTTCTTTGCTATTTAAGTCTTGATAAAATGCCTAGAGCATTAAGTCAGGATGATTCAGAGGCAAGATCTGACACACAAAAAAAAATAGAAATTTAGGGAATCAAAGAAGTGATAAAATGGAAAATGGAAGAAAGTTGGTAAAATGAAGAGCTTTGAAAACAAATAACCTATGTAAAGAAGAGGAAATCTAAATTATCATACTCAAAAATGAAAAAGTAAAATTTACATTATATGCAGATGAAATAAAGAAATTACTAGAATCTACTTTGCCTAAATTTATGTTCAAAAGACAGATGACATTAATGGATGAATATTCTGTACTGACAAAATAAAAAAGATAATTTCAGGAACCCAGATATGGAAAAAGAAAATTGAATAAAACATAGTCAAAAGGAAAAGACCCACAACCTATTATATATTTTAAACCACCTACACACCTGAAATATAAGCAAATTATATATTTTATTTATAAACCACCTAAAATTAATTGAAAAAATAACTAGTATAATATAAATGATAAAACTACCTAAATTACCATAGGGTTTTTTCAATAATTAAACAAAATCATGACAAAATGTTTACAAAAAATCAAAAGGTCAAGGATCTCAAATGAAATCATGAGGGTGGGGTGGGAAAGTAGGAAGAAAGAGACCTAGTAGTTCCAGATCTCATATGAGGCTACACAGCAATAATAATTTATAAAAAAATTTGTATACTTTTTTAAAAAAATAGAAAAATTGAGCAATGAAGCCAATGTCATAGTTTTCAAATCAGTTTCCAAAAATTAATTACCAGGAAGCACTTAACCATTCATCAAAGACTCCTGGGAGAATTAGACTTAGACTAACATATCATATCAGCCAATCTCTCTCAGAGTTAAGACTTGAATCTTTAAGTCTTGGATGCAAGGCTGATTTCATACTACCATATTGTCTCTCCATATAAATATGACAGAATTCATAGGAATTTGAGAATATTTTTGTAGACTGATACATATAATGAAGTGAGAAGTATAGGAGAACAACTAATATCATGTCTACAGTATTTTAAAGGAAAGCAATTGCAGGTTTTAAGAACTTTGATCAAAAAAGAAAAAAACTTCATTGAAACAAATATACAATGGGGTGGCTAGGTGGCGCAGTGGATAGAGCACCAGCCCTTGAGTCAGGAATACCTGAGTTCAAATCCAACCTCAGATACTTAATAATTACCTAGCTGTGTGACCTTGGGCAAGCCACTTAACCCCATTGCCTTGCAAAAACTAAAAAAAAAAAAAATTACTTGGGAAACAAACATACGGTGAAGAGAGTAGAAAGGTCAGAAGGTCATAGACAAGTACAGCAATGTGGTAAATCAAGTTAAACTTAATAGATACTTTAAAAAGAAAGTCAGTACTTGATTAGTATTTATTAAACTTCTACTGGGCAGTGGAAAGTGTGCTAAACACTGGGAATACAAATAAAATCAAAGAAAACCCTTGCAAGTGGTAGGGGTGATGATAGAGAGTTCCAGAGATATTCAAAAGCAGTGTAGCTGGTGGGAAATAGGGGGGGGGAAAACTTGTGCTTTTCCTCCTCCTTTAAATAGAGGCCCTTGGATTCATGACCTTGCTCTAAAGTCAGAAAAGGTCAGATGTGAGAACCAGGCAGATTCAGACTTGGCAGTATGTTGAGTTTCCTGATGACAGAAGGCATGATGGAGAGATCCAATAAGCAATGCAGATGGAAAGAAATGGGAATTTATGTTTTTTTGGTATGTAGAAATGTCTGTTGATTATTAAATTCATAATAAGAATTTTTTAATAGTAAAGGCATGGAGGTAGGAATGAGCATTTGATTTCATTAAAAGAGTGTATGATGCAGCTAGCACAGAATACAGAGATAGTACACCTGTGTTCAATTCTGAGTACCACATTTTAGGAAAGACATTGATGAGTGACTGGGAAGAGACCATCCAGAATGCTGAAAGGACTTAAAATCATACCATATAAAGATCTATAGAAGGAACTGTTGATGTTTACATGAAAAAGTCAGGACCACAGTGGTGTAGGATGAGAGGAAGGGTGATAGCTGTCTTGTATTATTAAACACTAAAAATTATTCAAGCATGTAATGGATGTCCTTGGAAGATGTGAGTTCTTTCTCAGTGAAATCTTCAGTTAAAGACTTGATTTATGGGTTACTTTATTGATCTTGTTCAAATAGGGGGTTCATATATAGACCAAATAATTTCTGAGGTCCCTTCTGTAATTCTATGAATATATGCCTTTAAAGGTGATAATTTTTGTATTTTGACTAGATTTTACATGTTTTAAAAGTCCTAATGGCAATTTAAGGTTTAAACAGTACTAAGATTTTTGAGATACTATGTTAAATACTGATTTGGTTTGAATGGCATTTTCTATATCATGTATATTACTATGATCAAACAATAAAACATTTACTAAGTGCCTACTGTTTACCAGTTAAATGCTAGAGATACAAAAAAGAAGCAAACAAATTCCCTGCTCTCAGGAAACTTATACTCTAATGAAGCAGGTAACATGCAAATAAATATATGCAAAGCAAACTATAAATAGGAAATAATTAACTGAGGGAAGGCACTGTAATTAAGAGGATTTTACTTGAAAGATCAGTAGTAAGAATCTCTCGGGGCAGTTAGGCACAGTGGATAGAGCACTGGCCTTGGAGTCAGGAGGACCTGAGTTCAAATCCAGCCTCAGACACTTAATAATTACCTAGCCATGTGGCCTTGGGCAAGCCACTTAACCCCATTGCCTTGCAAAATAAAAAAAAAACTATCAGTAGTTGGAGCAGAAGAAGGAGAACATTCTAGGCATGGGAGTCAACCAGGACTAAGATAAAATGTCTTTTTGTGGAGCAGCCAGATGGAGAGTGTCATCAGATCAAAGAAAATATGTTGAGAAGATTTAAGAAGACTAGATAGCTAGGAATGGGCCAGGTTTTGGAGAACCTTAAATTTAAAACAGCATTTTGTATTTGCTCCTAGTCACAGTAGAAAAGCCACTGGAATTTTTTTGAGGGAGGGAAAGACCTGATTGGACCTGTGTTTTAGAAAAATCACGTATTAATGTCTGAATAGAGTGGGGAGCAACTTGAGTCAGGAACCCTACCAATTATTATTATTATTACAATAAATCCAAGCGTGAGATGTTGAGGGCCTGCTCTAGAGTAATGGCAGTGTGAAAGGAGAAAATGGGCTATATTAGAGAGATGCTAGTAGTGGGGAAGTAAACAGGTCTAGTTTGGATACAGTGGGGATAGGAGGTAAGAGACAGGGAAGGAGCTCAATAATGCCTAGATTGGGAGCCTGAGGAACTTTGAGGATTGTATTGCTCTCTACAGTAATAGGGAAAGTAGGAGTGGAGAAATTATAAAGGGAAAAATAAGTTCTGTTTGGATAAATTAAATCTGTCTACTGGACATCTCATTCAAGATATTAATTCCAAGTATTAGATGACCATACAAAAAAAGATAAAATAGTAGCCATAGCAAGAATTAGAAAAACAATTCCATGATGGAAAATGAATTTCATTTTATATGAAAATTAACATCCATAGTGTTTTTCTCCCTTCCATTTTCCTTTAAAGACTAAAAGCTTCTGAGTTCTTTTAAAATTAACCTTCATGGGTACCTGACAAAGAATAGTTGTGTTGGTTAACAAGAACTCATATTTTAACCTCTCTGTTTGCAAAGTTTGCAAATTTTCCTCACACAACCCCATAAAGTATATAGTATGAGAATTATTATCCCCTTTTATTTCCTTTGCTTGAAGAAACTGAGACAATGAGAGGTAAGATCACCTATTTGGTAATTGGTTGAGGCTGGATTCAATCCCATATCTTCCAGCTCTAAGTCTGACACTAAACCATGGGAAAGTAGTTAAGAATGAGAAAAATTTTTAGTCTAAGGCTCTGTTGAAGCTAACAATCTAAGATTAGATTCAAGTTGCTTTGATTCGTTAGTTTTCAATATTTCCTAAACATTCTTATCCATTAAACAAATTCCTTACATAAAGCCCTGCTTTATGAAATTATGTTGACTATATAGAATCCCAGGTTCAATGGCACTGGGGAACCAAATAGATGGCAATGTTGAACTAAAAGCATTCCTTGAATCTCTATAAGAATGTTTTGTGAAAATGTTAGATTAAAATGAAAGGTAATGTTTCCTTATGTATAGAAGCTTGGTGGGAAACGGGGGTGGGGGGGAACTGGTGCTTTTCCTCCTCCTTTAAATAGAGGCCTTGGGATTCATGGCCTTGTCCTAGAATCAGAGAGGGTCAGAAGCTCCTTAATCAGATGTGAGGACCAGGCAGATTCAGACTTGCAGCATGTTGTGTTTCCTGATGAAAGAAGGCACGTGTCTCATTGGCTATATAAACCTAGGAAAAGCTTTCAGTCAATATCCCAGGCAGAGCTCTGAAACTATATGTCATGGATCTGGGTTAGTAGAATTCTCTTCTCTATCTCCCTACAATGATGAAATCATAGTTCTGAATCCTTCCTTGCCAAAAAAAGAAAAAAATCCCAACCAGAATAAAATGTGTGAATGCCTCTTTGAGAGAGAGGATGAGAGAATAAGAATGTGTTCATTCTGTTAGGGGAAATCTATTATGAAATCATGTTTAAAAATTAATCTTCTGATTTGTTTTTACTGTTAGCCTACAAACCCTGGACAGCCACCTTCTACGATTCTTAGACATTGTGCCTCCATCTTGGAGACAATTGTAAGAACTGTACCAGGTCTTCTGCAAGCTGTTTTCCTAGTTGCAAAAGTGAAATATTTATCAGGTAATATATATCTTTAAAATTAAATTCTTTCAAGTCACAATATTTTGCTCATTATAATATTGACAAAGTAAATGTTAAATGGGTTAAATAAATTATGACTATCCTTCATGTGAATATGTTTGTATATTTGATTGAAATTAAAACAAAATAGTATAATAATTTCCTCTCTTGGATTATTCTTTAGATTTTATTAAATAATGTTAATCATTGATCATCAAATGGACTCTTAGAAAAACATAATCATCAGGGCGGCTAGGTTGCTCAGTGGATAGAGCACCAGCCTTGGAGTCAGGAGTACCTGAGTTCAAATCCAGCCTCAGACACTTAATAATTACCTAGCCATGTGGCCTTGGGCAAGCCACTTAACCCCATTGCCTTGAAAAACAAAAAACAAAAAACACAATTATACCAAACTAGAGACTGTGAATGAGAACCTCAAGTCTAAATTGATATTTTAAATGCAAGACATTTGTAATCACAAGCAAGCTTTGTTTTCCAGACATTTGGAATGCATTAAGTAGTTACTTTCATTGACTGGCTTTTTATCTTCTGGAGATATCAGTTATCTCAAAAGCTAAAACACAGGTAGCATTTAATCTATCTTTTCAGTCTCTTGAAATTTTGGATGCTAAATAAAAATTAAGTAGCCATGAGAAGAATCTAGTTTTAAGGAGTTTACCATTTAATGCAATAATTTTTATTATGTGGAATAGGAAGAACACTGGATTGTAAAGCTGAAGATCTGATTTCAAGTCCCAACTCTACCACTACTAATTATCTCTGATATACTGCTAGACTCATAATTTCTTTGGCTATCTTTTTTCTCTTCTGAAAATTCAGAGAGTTTTCAATAAATTAGTGGTTTCCAATACAAATTAGTTTTAGTAAATTTTTTGAGTTCTGTTTATATTTATTTGTCTTCACAATGATTATTAATTAAAGTACATACTTCTTTGATCAAGCTTAGAAAAATTCATTTTGAAATCCCTGGACTAGATACTAAGATCCCTTCTAGGGTTCACTTCCTTAATTTCTTACTTCATTTGTAGAGTTATTGGATGATGTTATTTTCATTGAGCTACTTTTGTATGAGGACTTAGGTTACTTTAGTTAATTTATTTATTCTTTATTCTAAGTATTTATTAGTTATATTTTATTATGTTAATTATTTATAGTATTTATTCTTTGTTCTATGAATTAATATAAATTAACTACAATCTAGTGATAACTCAGTTAATGAATTTTCTGGGAATCAGGTTCATTTATTTAAATATAGCTACATTACATGGGTTAACATTTTTTCCCTCAGAAAAACAAAAACTTTCACATGAGCTGCACATGGTTTCCAGCTAAAGATGCCTTGAGTATAGCTATGCAGGGAAAAAATATTTTCATAAACTGTTAGAATTTGTGAACAAGATCAACACTAGATAGAAATAATTATGATATTATTCTAATTATTCATGACTGTTCTACAAAGTACATAATATCACAACTCAGAATTTCTCAATATACAAAATAGATGACAGAATTTTCTAAAATTTAAGAATTCTGAAGAAACTTAACAGTATAAATAAAATCTAACATATCTCTTGAATCCTAGGATTATCATCAATTGATTATCAATTACCTTCAGACTAAACTCTAAACTTCTTCCTTTATCAGAACTGAAAAGGAACTGATAATAGTTATTTATATTTATCTTTTGACTAACATGAATTAAAGATACAGTTTTATAACCATGAACTCTAGAGCAAAGCAAACCAACCTATTGTTCTGTTTTTATGAGTACTAAAAGAACTAACTTTCCAGAGATAGGTTTGAGTTAGCAATTGTCTCCTTTAGAAATATCCCAAAGTACTTAATTGCTTGAATTATAGTTTACTTTCATGTTTTGTTTGCATTGTTAGGTGATATCGAAGCAGCCCATAGTAACCTACAGCATTGCCTGGAACACAATCCTTCCTATGCAGATGCTCATCTTCTCATGGCTCAGGTTTATTTATCTCAAGATCAATTTTTGATGTGCTCTCAATCGCTTGAATTTTGCCTGAGTTATAGTTTTGAGGTGAGTTCTCCTGACATAAATGGGTAAAACTGCTACACTCCTTAGAACTTAAGTAAATTTTAATACAAATTATTTTAATATGATTTTTTCACTTATAATTTAAATTTACTTTATAGATTTTATTTATACTGTTAAATTTTAGAAAAAATGATGACAAATCTTGTCATCTATTTTGTATATTGATTGAGAAATTTTAAATTGTGTTATGATGTACTTTGTAGAATAATGCCATAATTAATGCTGTCTAGTCCATTTGAACATCATCACATGGCTTGAGGATACTTTTATCTTGATTATTTATGTCTAATTATCCTTTAGCATTGTGTTATCTGGCATTGAAAACAAGGTTCATGTTCTTCTTAAACTTCAAACTTTTCTTTAAACTTTTCAACGGAAAATTTCTTCTCATCATGTATCCATGTAGGTATTCTAGAATCTTTTCATAATAATGACCCAGAGCATCGCAAGTTATTTTGGTAAGGCCTCAAAGTTACATATAGTGCAATATATGTCAATTCATGGGGCAACTGAAAGGTCTCTCATATTCTCCCCTTCTTAACAGTGGAGCTTATTATTCACTATTTTTAGCATCTTCTCTGGCCTTCTTATGTCTCAGTATTATCTGAATTATTTCTATGTATGCTTACTTTTTTAGATGTCTTTGCAGATTCTAGCATAGAAACCTGTTTCATGTAACTTTTATACACAAGAGTAGTAGCAAAATATGTTTGTATAAAGTGTGCTATAAAGTTTTGGATAGAAAATGAATATGATTATCCTTACATTATATTTCTAAACTCCTTCCCACCAAAAAATTTGCTCAGTGTCCAGAAACTCAGATGACTTTTAGTTACTATGAATGGTCTGTGATTTCCTGTGGCTATGTCCTTTCATACAAATGACAATACTTTTTCATCCTTAGTTATGCAATAAATCTTTCATATAGGATCTCCATCTTTGTATTTTGTTAGATCCCTAGCTCTTTTTTGCTTAAAGGATACAAGTCCAATATAACACCAAGATTATTCATGTCTTTGTTTTCTCTCTTGCTTTGTGATTGAGAAGCCCTGTCTTTTTCTGACTGTACATATCTTGGATTTATTTTGCACTACTTCTAATATGTAAATCACTACTCATACGTTCCACTTTTGATTCCTCCCACAATGAATCTTTTCATTGCCCTTTGAGTTATTTATGATTTTATTTTTTTTAATTCTGTTGTGGGGCAGCTAGGTTGCACAGTGGATTCTATACCAGCCCTGGAGTCAGGAGGATCTGAGCTGCATACATCACTCATTTCTATATTCATTAGTAACAATAGAACAAATTAACTTCTGTATTAACAACTCCATTGTGAAATCTTATGTAAATTTGGAAAAACTCTTATATGAGAAGAGCATTTAAAACTGCATTTTGCTGTCCTGAGCCAAATGATTTTTTCCCCTTGTGTATGTTTATTGGTGTTTTTTTTTCTTTCAGTCATTTTTGTGACACATCAACAAGAATTTATTACCTACTAAGTGGCATTACTGTGCATTACTGCATTACCTACTGTGCTAAAGGGTAGGAATATGAAGAGAGGCAAAAGTTATTCTTGCTTTCTAGGAGCTCACAATATAATGGGAAAGGGGAAAGGGTAGGTAGAAGAACATGAAACCTCTGTAGAAACATTATAAATATATATATATATATATGTACATATATATATATATATGAAAAATTGAATGAAACATTAATAAGAGAAAATCAGGAAGACCTGAGTTCAAATTCATCCTCAGACACTTAATAATTACCTTGGGCAAGTCACTTAACCCCATTGCCTTACAAAAAACAAAGAAAAAAAAGAGGGAATCAGGAAAGATTTCCTGTAAGCACCCAAAAGGGAGAAATGAGGAAAGAGAACATTACAGTCAGGGAGGCCCATCAGGAAAAATGCTTGAATGGTATTGTGCAAGAAATAACAAGGAAGCCAGTGTCACTAGAATGAAGAGTAAAATATAAAAAGATAGGAAATATAGGAAAGGATTCAGTTTACAAAGGGCCAACCAGAGCATTATCATTGATCTTGAAGATAATAGGGAGCTCTTAGAGTTTATTGAATTGAAGGATAACATAAACATACCAGTGCTTTAGGAGATTTATTTTATTATTTAGTGGAGGAGGGACAGGAGTAGAGAGAGTTGAGAATTGAAAACAACCAGAAAACTATTGTGATATTTCAGGTATGACATGAGGGAGGTATTAGCATGAAAGGAGAGAAAGAAGAGCATACCAGAGATGTTGCGAAGGTAGAATTCATAGTTCTTGGTAATATATTGAATATGGTGGTGAAAGAGAGTGAGGAGTAGAGGATAGCCCCTAGGTTGTGAACCTGCATAACTAGGAGACTGATTTGGAAGGCAGGAGAGGTTAAAGAAGAAGGATAATGAATTTTTTGAACCTGTTGAATTTAAGATATCTATGGGACATCAAGTACAGGATGTCTCCTGCATTTGGAGATGCAGGATCAAGAGTTATGAGAGATTAGGGTCACATAAATATCATCAATATAGAGGTAATAGTTAAAATCATGCAGTTAAAATCATGGGAACTGATGAGCTCATATTTTCAGGAGTAACATGGATAAAGATTTAGCAAAGGAGAGGAAGGAGAAGATGATCCTCCTCAGGTAGGATAAAATTACTGTGGAACACTGTTAAAGTTACAGAGAAAGTCAAGAAAGATGAGCATTGAGAAAAAGCCATTAACTTTGTTAGATAAAAAGATAATTGGTAATTTTGGAGAGCTGTTTCAGTTTTTATTGAATAATGAAGTCAGAAGGGAGATTGCAGACAGTTAAAAAGAAAAAGAAAGTTGAGATCCCAGTTGTAGATGTCCTTCTTAAGGAATTTAACAAGGAAGGAGATATATGGATGAAAGCTAGTAAGGATAGATGGAACAGTGAGTAAATGTTTTTTTGAGGACAGCTGAATTATAGACAAAAAAAGGTTTTTAAAAAGTCCAACTAAGAAGCTGTGTTTGATACCTTATAATATTCCAAATTTCTCTGTTTTGAAATTAAGAAGTAAGTTTCATTATCTCTTCTTTGGATGCCTGCTTTGATTTTTCTATTATTCAAGGTTCAACTTCCTTTTAGGATTTTTTTTTACATTGTTATAATCACCTTATATTTTTTCATTAGTTCATTTAGATTTTCCATATTTTTCTGAATTTCTCAAGCTGTCATTTTATACTGAAGTATAATATTCTGTTACATTCTTATATCAGTTTTTACATCCATTCTCCAATCAATGAGTAAACAACTTATGTTCAGCTCATTGCTACCATAAAAAGGGTTCCTTGATCTGTTTTTTAAAAATCAATAAGTACAAGAAAATATCTGTATTTCTCAATAATCATAAAAATATCTGTTTTAGCAAACTGCCTCTGAAAACATCCCTCATATTCCCTCATGTTTTCATCATTTTCAACATATGCATAAACTATTCTCATAAAGATTTTATTTAGAGAAATGAAAAACCAGACATAAGGGTCAAACATTGTTAATGCCTTCACAAGCATCCTTCTTAAGTAAAAACATTGTACACTGTAGTATCTTGAGATTTTTTTTCTTTAAGGGCTTTCAAAATTATCACCTCCAGCACAGATTTCTTTGTGTACTTGGTTTCTTTACCATGACAACCTGTAAAGCTCAACCATGTTTTAGGAGTAAAGGTTATATTAAAGAGAGTTGGAAACTTATGTTTTTAATCTTTATGAAAATAAAAGTAAACTATATTTTTGCTTTGTAGAGAAAGGACATTTAGAGATTCTCAATAGTGATGATTTCTTTATATCTATCTTACTTAAATAACTATAAAAGTGAAAAGTAGAAATAAATCCCATAAGCAAATAATTACATGTAAAACTTATCCTTTCCTAAATGATTTTATTCCTTTTAAATGTATGTTGTCATTTTACCATTTTAAAATTATCTCCAAATAATTAAGCATGTCAAAATTTTTTCAGATTAGAGAATATCCTTTGTATCATTTAATAAAAGCCCAGTCACAGAAGAAAATGGGACAAATAGCAGAAGCTGTTAAAACTTTGCATATAGCCATGAGTTTACCTGGGATGAGAAGAATTGGAGCTCAAAAATCTAAATCCCAAAAGTCTGAGATTGATGCAAGTCATCGTTTGTCAATCTTTCTTGAATTGGTAGATGCTCATCGCTTAAATGGAGAACAGGTAGGTAAAAATATAATTTAGAGAATTTGGTCATTAGTGTTATTGGTCAGGCTTACTTAGTAATTTACTAAGCACAAAAACTTAAAGCTGTAAGAAGTCTCAGATGCTATGCAGTACCTTCTTTCATTTTATAGGTTAAAGAAACTGAGATTTAAGGAAATTAAACAATATGGCCAAAGTCATACAGGTAAGTCAATGACAGATTGCATTTTAGCCCAGGACCTCTTACTCCAGAACTCATATTCTTTCTATTATTATCATACTGCATCTTACCTAAAATTATACTGCTTTTAAATAACATGAACACAGAGTCTCTATACCATCTTGCTATTGATTAAACAACTAAAATTATAGTGTACTATGATTATGTTTACAATTGATTAAACATTATAAAGTGTCTATTGACTAAACAAATTGATAATGTGCTTATGATATTCTATTCAACAGATGCTTACTTCCCTGTTTATTTTGAGGGCATCACCATCCTTTTGGTTCCCCTATTTGCATCTTCAACATTATCCTATTCTTCATTCTCCCTCATGCAACATCTAATTAGTTGCTTAATCCTGTCTTTCTCTCCTTCTCAATTCTTGCCCTCATATTAGAGGAACTGAATATACATATTGATACTTCCTCATTCACCTTTATCTCCTAGCTCTTCAACTTGATCATTTCCATAACCTATTCCACCCTAACTCAGCTACATGAATCTTGTTTCATCCATAAATACTCCACTTCCAGGTTTATTTACTTTGAAATTCTGTTATATGATCACAATCTGTTCCATTCCTTCTGCCTTGCAACTATAAACCCTGTTCTTCATACTCACTATTCTTCCCTAAGCCATCATACCTGCACTTTACTCCCTTTCTTGTTCTGACTCCAGGGTGAACCAGTTCAAAGCTACATTTTTTTTTCTCTTAAATCCCTTGTTCCTTTATGTTTTTACCAATATGTTCTACTAAGCCTCAGCCCTGGATTTCTTCTATCATCCAATGCTTTTTCTTCTACTCACTCACTATGAAATGAAGCTGGAGCAAGTCATAAGATTTTTTTCACTGAATCCATCTCAAATTTATATTATGTAAATTCAACTAGAGCAAGAGAATCCTTTTATTCCTCTTCATTTGACTTACTGTCCTACTCAACCACAATTTCACAACCAGCACATCATTCTTTGTCCCCTAAACTCTCAGCTGAGAATCTTGCTTCATATTTGACTGAAAAAAATAGAGGCTATTCACCAAGATGTTCCTCGTTTTCTCTCCTCTTCAACTCACATTTCCCAGTGCCCTCTGCCACTTATCTCCACTTTCACCCCATTCCACATATTGAGAAGGATCTCTTTAGCAAAGCAAACTCATTAACATGAACAAGTGATCCCATTCCATCCTGTAATCTCTAGCCAATTGCCTCCTCTATCAGCTTCACTCATTTACTTCAATCTCTACTGGCTGCTTCCTTACTATCTGTAAACATGCCCATCTTTCTCTCATCCTCAAAAAACCCCTAACTTGATTCCCCCCTTCTAACTACTGTTTCATAGGGCAGCTAGGAGGTCCAGTGGATAGAGCACTGGCCTTAAAGCCAAGAAGACCTGAATTCAAATCTGGCCTCAGACACTTAATAATTACTAGCTGTGTGATCTTGGACAAATTATTTATCCCTAATTGTCTCATATCTAGCCACTGGATCCCAGATGACTCCAGAGGAGAAAGCTGAGACTGGTGACTTAGCACAGCACCGCCCTCACACAAATCCAGTTCATATGCTTGTCATTATGTCATGATCTCATGTGCTTGTCATGATGTCATATGCTTCTTATGATGTCATGCCTCTCCTGATGTCATGATCTTCTTTGAGAATGAAGGACGGACATCAACATCATCATGGTACCATATCTTAACTCCTTTATGTGATCAAACTCCTTATGAAGGCTGTGTCTCCATTTCTTCCCCTCTTTCCTCTTGGAAGTCTATTGTTTGGCCTCTGACCTTATGATTCAACTGAAACTAGTCCTTTTGAATGTGTACCATTGATCTTTTTTATTGCCAAATCCAATGACCTTTCAATTCTCTTTCTTCTTGACCTTTCTGCAGCCTTTGATACAATCACCCTATTCTCCTTGATACTTCTTATTCTCAATTTTCATAACACAATTCTTCTCCTGTCTCTCCTCCTACCTATCTGACCACTTCTTCTCAGTCTCTTTTAATCTCTCTTCATCTTGATCAAATCAACTAAATATATGAGTATTCTATAGAATTATGTCCTGAGCCCTCCTCTTTTATCCCTCTGTACTGTTTTGCTTGGTGAACTCCTCAACTCCCATGGATTCAAGTACCTTTTCTATTCTAATGAGTTTTTTTTTAGATCTTTTAAGGCAGTGGGGTTAAGTGGCTTGCCTGAGGCCACATGGCTAGGTAATTATTAAGTGTCTGAGTTTGAATTTGAACCCAGGTATTCCTGACTCCAAGGCCAGTACTCTGTCCACTGTGCCACCTAGCTGCCCCCTCTAGTGACTCTTAAATCTACTATTCAGTTCTAACTTCTCTGCTGAGATCCATTCTCACATTTCTATGTGACTATTAAACTGAATGTCTTATAGATATCTTAAACTCAGCAATCCCCCAATAAACTCATTATCTGGGCTAAAATAGAAACTCAAATCCTCTTCTCTTCCTAGCTTCCCCTAATAAGAGTTCCACTGTCCTTAGTGTGAGTCCTCAGGTACTCACACTCACAATCTAAGTATCATACTCAACTCCTCATTCCTTCTCAATCCCTATATCCAGTCTATTGCTGAAACCTATTTTGCCTCTGTAACATCTCTAGCACACGCTCTGCTTCTGTCATCTGACACTGTTACCACACTGGTTCGGGCCTACATAACCTCATGCCTACACTATTATTATAGCCTTTTGTTTGGTCTCCCTGCCTCCAGTGTCTCTCTAGTCCATCTACCATTCAGCTTCCAAACTTATCCTCTTAAAGCCTAAGTCTTAGTATGTCACCTCCTCTAATCAGTAAACTCAATAAACTCCCTATTACCTGTAGTATCAAATATAAAAATTTGTTTCACCTTTAAAGCCCTTCATGATCTGCTACTACTCACCCCCTCCAGCCCCAATCTTTCTGGTCCTCTTACACCCGTCTCCCTTGTGTTTTAATCCAGTCTTTCAATCCAGTTACACTGTCCTTGTTTTTCTGGCACAATACACTACATATACTGATGCCATGAATTTTCTCATGCCTAGAATTCTCTCCCTCCCCAACTCTACCTCCTGCCAGTACAGCTTCAAATCCCAACTAAAACTCCACCTTCCACCAAAAGCCTGAGTAATCCTCTTTAATGCCTTGCCTTCCCTCATGGGGTAATCTCCAATTTATCCTGTATATATCGTTTGTATGACCTATGAGAATAAGTATTATCTTTTGCTTTTCTTTGGATCCCTAGGGCTTAGCAGAGTGCTTAGCACACAGTAGGTGCCTGATAATTATTTATTTATCAATCAGCTGTCATTTCTACCTCCACAACTCCACAACATCTCTTGCTTGCATCTCTGATCTCTTCTCACTATTTACATGATGACTATTTTAGTTCAGACCCTCCTCATCTTACTTAGATTATTACATAATAAGTTTCTAAATTCCTGCTTCATCTCTTCCTATTCCATTTTCTACACAGATACTAAAATTGATTTTCTTTAAGCACAAATCCAATTATGTCACTCCCCTTCTCAAACTTCAGGCTCACCATGCTTTCTGGGTGGAAATACCCCCCCCCCCCCGTTTGACCACCCTGGGCCATACTGCCTTTCCAAACTCATATATTACTTCCCTTTTCTAAACATAATAATCTAGTCAAATTAGCCTTTTTGTTGGTCTTTATAATCCATTCCATCTCTTTTTACCTGGCCTTTATACTTGCAATTTCTGTTTGGCATAAATTCCCTCCTCTCCATTACTTCTATCAAACCTCAACTCATGTTCCATCTTATATACCCATTCATGCCCCTTCTTCTTCCAACTATCTTGTACTTATTTTGTATTCTGTGTATTTTTATATATGTACATGTTTTGCTTGATAGGATATAACCTCCTTGAAGACAGGAAGGTAGTGCAGTAGATAGAGTACAGGACTTGAAGTCAGGAAGACCTGGGTTCAAATTTCACCTCAGACAATTATTAGCTAAGTAGTCAAATAATTTAAACTCTATGAAATTCAGTTTTCTCATATATAAAATGAGGGAATTGGCCTCAGTGGCTTCTAAGGTTTCCTCTACTTTTAAATGTATAATAGAATGATGCTTTGATTTTTGTCTTTATATTCCCAGCACCTAACACAGCATTTAGGAAATAGTTTGTGCTTATTAAGTGATGCTCAATGATTGATTCCTTTATATAGTCCTTTCCCCCAGTAAGTTTATAGTCTAAAACTGTATTAGAAAATAATTAAGAGAGGTAATGAGGAAATAATATAACAACAAACTTAACAAATCAAACATTCTTTTACTTAAAAAGAATAAAGAAGCATGAAAGGAATTGAGAGGCAGTGTGGCAATTTGAACAGAGTCCCATACTTGGAACTAGAATTATCCCTATTTAATAAATAAGGAATTGCTCAAAAAAATCTGACCTTATAGGTGGTCATAAGAAGTTTTCCTCCCAATGTATTTGGCCAGTAGTATTTATAGTATAAGAATCAATTTGTACTGATTTTATTTTATTTTGTTTGTTTCAGTTTCAATAATCCTAGGGAATTTTTGGTATAAAAATCTCTTCACCCATGCAGATTTTGACTCTAATTCACATACTTTACTTACAGCCTCAGAGAATTGCCTGGGCAATTTAGAGATTTACTAATCTGTTAATGGTCACACATGTAGTGCATGTTAGAGGCAATGAATCTTGACTTTTGGACTCAAAGGTTTCCCTCTAAATACTGCTTTGCTTACCAGCTATGAAAAAATATTACTATTTCACTGCACATTACTGCTTAGAAGTTCTTTCCTATACTTAATAATTCTCTATCGCTTTCCCTCATAAGAAGACTCCAGACATTGTCTTTGTTCCCACCATCATCTTCACCTATCTCAGATTACCTAGTTTACCATTTCAGTGAATTCATGCTATCTGATGGCAACTCTTTTAGCTCCTGTGATTCATTCTTTCTCAATTTTATCCTTCTATTTCCTCTCCATTCTGACTGTCTAAGAGAAATACCCTTATTCCATGTCTGTCTTTCTGTTATTTTGGGGGAAGGCATGGGAACATTTTGTCTTCTTTTCATTCTCTTATTCTGACATCTTAAATCAGTCTTTACTGTGCATTATTTATGCAGTTTAGTTTATATCACTTATTTATAATTGGAAATGTGTCCCTTCTGGTAAACAAATATTTATATACATCTTTGCTTGTGTTAATGCTTTCTGTATAGCATGAAGCAGCAAAAGTTTTGCAAGATGCCATCAATGAATTTTCTGGAACACCTGAAGAATTGCGTGTTACTATTGTTAATGCAGATCTAGCTCTTGCCCAAGGAGAGATTGAACGAGCCTTAAGCATGCTCCGAAATGTCACACCAGAGCAGCCTTATTTTGTTGAAACCAAAGAAAAAATGGCAGACATTTATCTAAAGCACAGAAAAGAGAGAAAATTATATGCCAGCTGTTACAGGTAAAAGTTTATTTCAATTTCTTTTATATTAACAAGTTATCACTAGAAATTAATTTTTCAAGTGTTTCTCCCTAAGGCAAAGCCCTCCACTGATTATCTTTTTCCATTCTTCCTTACCCATGACTATTTTTCCCAATCCCAGTTTTCTTTTTTTGTAAGTTTTTCATTTATGACAATATATTCCTGTGGCTAACCCTACTTTGTAAAATTTCACTACCCTTGCAAATCTTTTTAACAAGGATAATTTTGTGGCTTTTGCTATTCAAAATAGTACAGCAATGTCTGAATTATCTTAGCTCTCAAATTCCAGCAATTTAATAGCCATGAATATATAAGAAGGTAAAACAGATTCTGGTTACAACCAGCAGTAAGCACTAAATTTTAAATCAGCTTGTCAGATAGAAGAATGGTATATTTTATTGGCTAGTGATAACTGTCAAAGCTAAACTCTGAGCATGAAATCTAAGAAGTATGAAATAAATACTAGGAATGGCTGAAAGGAGAGGAGAGGAGAGGAGACAGGTGAAGTGCAGAGGGCCAAATTATAGGTAGCTGTGAGCATGGCCAAGAAACTGACCCCATAGGGGCAGCTAGGTTGCACAGTGAATAGAGCACTGGCCCTGAATTCAGGAGGACCTGAGTTCAAATCTGGACTCAGACACTTAATAATTACCAAGTTATATGACCTTGGACAAGTCACTTAATCCCATTGCCTTGTTTAAAAAAAAATGACCCCACAGAAAATGGAGGTCACATGTAAGAAAAGAGACATTAAATCCTAGAAAAACATAACTATTTAGAGAGCCTCAGGGAAAGGTCATTTTAAAGCCCAAGTGTCCCAGTATCTTTTAAAAGCTATTGCTCAAACATGGTACAGTTATTTTTTTTATACTGAGAGTGTTGCGCCATCAATATATATTTAGTATATTCTGTTTACTAAAATAGAGAAGTGTGTAATCAGTTTTAGAAAAGCATTCACCAAAATAATTTAAATTTTTGAAACTTGTCACTCCAAAAGTTTAGTTACCTGGAACACTCCTTCGTCAGGACAGTTCTAGATAACTGCAGCATTTTGTTTTGCATAATAATAATAATATAATAGTATATTGTACCATAACTCATATGATAATATCTCACATATTTGAAGAGGAAATCCCTGGTCAAGGGATCTCTATGCATGGACCCATTCTCCAAATATTTTTTGAGTTCCTAAAATATATAGAGTTAGAAAGGAAATGCAGTTATCAAAATATTTTAAAAACAAGTTCATTAAACCTAGGTTAAGAACTCTTGTATAGATAATAAGACTTCCAATTACTACTATTTGTGAATGATAGTAAAAATATTGCATGAAACCCCAGAATGTTGTAGGGAGATACATGATTACTCAAAAGATCTGTCTAACAATCCATTTGGAAAAAAATGAAATGAATGAAAGATACCTTTTGTAGCTCAATGAGGGAATGTATCAGTTCACATATTTGAGAGGTTCATTGCAGATGTACAATGAACAGACCCCGAACTGAATTAGAGATAGAGAGTAAACTAAGTTGCATTTAGGAAAACATCTAGTGCTTTTAATTATTCAAAGCTTTACCCTAACCCAATTACCCATTTTTAACCCAAATGTTCTCCCAACCACAACCATTTCAAATCTCAGAACCCATGATCTATGAACTATCACCATTGCAGGTGACTCAGTGGGTAATGGAATCAATGAATGATGGTCAAAACAGGCTGCCTCTTAATTCCTGGTGGCAGTCTATGCTTAACCAGTGACATAAATGACTTTGGAAATCATGTATCATGGAAGTAACAGACCTCCAGAGTATTCCACTTACAACTAATAAATGTAAGACCTAGAGAGAGTTTTTTAGTATATTGGATGGCTCTCTGTGGAAGACCTACTGGAACCTGTAGTATGAGAAGGCATAGATAAGTTATAAAGTTGTAATGTGCACTGATGAAGGAGGTAATCACATCAAAGAAATTGTAGATCCACTGAAGTATTGTAATAATAGAGGAAATTATCAGTTAACTAGATTCAGGTGAATTTCAGATGAAACAAGCAAGTGTTGACAACATACTTAAATGTAAGGGCTATAATTCTTAAAAAGCAATATTTAGAAGCTGTTAATCATAACAATTCAGATTAATCCCAGCTATATTCTATAGTAAAATCTCAACTTTGTTTGAAAGCCAGTTTATTTGGAATTGTCACAGAACCCAAAAGTAGTCCAAAGGGTAAAACAAAGCAGCCTTTGGTGATGAAACAGAAGTCCCAAAGTACCACCCAAATAATGAAAACTACAAAATAATGTTGAAGAGTCAAAGATTATGCCACAATACTCAAAAACAATTCACTGACCAAAGAGAAAGAAATATGCAGATTGGCTTGAGTTGTCTGTAACAAGTCAACTTTCTCAAATGAAAACTGAGAATTCCAGTAAAAACACCATGGGACCCAAGAGAAAAGAAAATTGAATAGGTTGTAAGAGATTAGAAACACAGAAGGTTATGGGATCAGTGAACAGCAGACACTCTTGATATCAGAAAAGAGTTCACAACAGAAAAATACAGTAGATAAAATACCTGTGCATGGGAAAAACAGTATTCTGTATCTCATCTGACTTTTCTAGCCTTTATAGAGCAGTAGGGCATAAAAAAATCATTTGCACCTTAACTATGTGACTTAAAGTCATTTAAATCTCCCAGTATTCTACACAGCCCTTCAGGATAAGGAGTTGCAAAGAAGGTGCTGACCTGCATTAGTAGAGGGAATTTCCTCACCTAGAATTTACCCATATGTATCCCTGAAATCACAAATCTATCCCTCTCCCTATCCCTATATGCTAAAGGCTTTACTGGGTGCTAGGATACAAAGAATGAAACAATACCTTCTCTAAAGAATTCACTGTTAGTTCCCTCTATATTCAGAGGGAAGGCACTAAAATTAATGATTTGAGAAAGCCTTTGTATAAAAGGTAATATTTTGAACTGTATCTTAAAGGAAGAGAGTATTTCTTTGGGACCAAGATGAACAAGAACTACATTTCAGACATGGGAGACAATGAGGTCAAAGCCACAGAGGCAGTTTGCTGCATGTAAAGAACAAAGAGAATGCCAGTTTGGCTGGGAGGGGTATTACTATATAATGAAAGGGAAGAGGTAAGTTAGGGCAAAATAGTTAAATGATTTTAAAATCTAAACAGAGTGCTTAATGTAGTATTAGGAGGAGGAGAGCAGAATTAGTTCCTAGAAGTATTCTTGCAGAAATTCAAGTCTCTGTCTTTCTGTCTGTCTGTCTGTCTCTGTCTCTCTCTCTCTCTCTCTCTCTCTCACACACACACACACACACACACACGCACACACACACACCAATACTGGATGAGAACATGTGTCTATCTAGATGAATAAAATGCTAGAGATGACAGTTTTGAGAATATGGAGGAATCAGTTCTCATAGCATGGGAAAGGCATTACAAAACCAAACAACTAGAAAAAATCATAGACATTACAACAGCCAAAAAAAAGATGATTTTAAAAAGACAGCTGACTCTCGTGCCTGCTTTCTTTTCTCTGCTCTACAAAGCTCTCATAAAAATAATTTATATCTACATACTGAGAGTATCATTGAGGTATGTGGTGAAAACAAATAAGCTTTCACAAAAAAAAATATTCTATAAGAGACTCCATTTTTAGTGTAACACAGTGGCCTTAAAGATCCCAAGAATACAAAATCCCTATTTCCTGTTTGTTTTTACCAATAAAAATGCTTTAGATTTGATAAAGTAAAATGTTATCTTAAAGGATCTCCTGATCTAGAATAAAAAAGAGCTTTTCAATTAAAATCAGAGGAACCAACATTTGACACTGTTTTTTTAACCTTGAGAAAGACACTTTTGTGTTCCTCGGTTTTATCTTTTGTAAATTGGAGATAATATCTTCAATACTTACTTCACAAGTTTGTCATTAGACTTTTATGTATATAAAAGTTATGTGAAGAAAATGCTTTAAGTACTATATAAATGTCACTTCGTATTGGTGTCTTTGAATGTTTTTAATGCTATTCTTCCCATTGTAACTTCATTGCTCATCCTTGTAGAATAGGGTATTTTTTTCAGAATATTTATTACTAATAGAGAAATTTCCTGAAAAAAATGGATCTTTATTAGTGTTATATAAGGTGTCCCAAAAGTTTTTGTCAAGTTTCAATCTTTAATAGCTTAAACTATTGGGATGTCCTATACACACACACACACACACACACACACACACAAACACGACTTTAATTCCTGCTATAGCATTAAAAATGTCATTTTTACTGTTGCTTGTGAATGAAATGCCCTTCAGTGTTAAATATTGTTCCTAAGTGTTCATATAATCAAAGATCTAGAGCTTGAAGGAATATTAGAGGCCATTTAATTCAATTCAGTCATTTATAGATGAAGAAACTGAGGCCTAAGATTGTTTTCACCTCTCATATCTAATAAGTAAAACCATTGAGGGTCATGTGCTTAAAAATGCTATTTCTGGAATTTATAATTGCTATAAATCATATATGATCCTGAGCAAAAATAAGATGTAGACAGAGTATTGTCTGAAGAACACCAAAAGTAAGTTCCTCCATTAGACCATGTTTCTTTTGTTGTTGTTGTTGTTTTTAAGAATTTTATTTATTTTGAGTTTTACAATTTTTCCCCTGATCTTACTTCCCTCCCCCCTCCCCCCACAAAAGGCAATTTGTCAGTCTTTACATTGTTTCCATGATATACATTGATCCAGATTGAATGTGATGAGAGAGAAATCATATCCTTAAGGAAGAAACAAAGTATAAGAGATAGCATTTAAAGGTAATAGTCCTTGGTCTTTGTTCAAACTCCACAATTCTTTCTCTGGATACAGATGGTATTCTCTATTGCAGAGAGCCCCAAATTGTCCCTGATTGTTGCACTGTTGGAATGAGCAAGTCCATCAAGATTGATCATCACCCCCATGTTGCTGTTAGGGTGTATAGTGTTTTTCTGGTTCTGCTCATCTCACTCAGCATCAGTTCATGCAAATCCCTCCAGGCTTCCCTGAATTCCCATCCCTCCTGGTTTCTAATAGAACAATAGTGTTCCCTGACATATATACATATACATATATATATATATATATATATATATATATATATATATATATATATCACAGTTTGCTAAGCCATTCCCCAATTGAAGGACATTTACTTGATTTCCAATTCTTTGCCACCACAAACAGGGCTACTATGAATATTTTTGTACAAGTGATGTTTTTACCCTTTTTCATCATCTCTTCAGGGTATAGACCCAGTAGTGGTATTGCTGGATCAATTTTTGTTGCCCTTTGGGTGTAGTTCCAAATTTCTTTCCAGAAAGGTTGGATGAGTTCACAGCTCCACCAACAATGTAATAGTTATACCATGTTTCTTTTAAACTTTTTTTTGTCTTTTTATCCTCAGTGCTCACTTCAGTGGCTCACACATGAAAATAATTGCATATTGAATGAATAAATTTAGTTTAATTCTCTCGTTTTACAGATAAACAAACTGAGGCCCAGAGAATGAAAGTAACTTAATTAATGAACCAGGATTTGAAATTATGATTTAAATTCAGACTCTAAATTCAGAGTTCTTTCCACTTAGTTTCACAAAGATCTGGCTTCACAAAGATGATCTGGCTTCTATTGTATAAGAGATGGAGGGCGTGTGAAGGGGATCAGGATGAGAAGTGTCAGAGAAAACTGAATGTATCAAATTTTATCTCCCTGCCATATGCATATTAAAATGAAGATGAAGAATGTTCAAATTATCCTAGTATCATTTCCTATTTTTTCTTATATCCTTCACCAATTACTTTGGAATCACTGTGCCCAGAACTTATCCCCTTGAGAGTTCTTGCTCTTCACCTTACTAGAGTTGGAACTAAACTTTTTGTGGAGTTTAGTCATAAAGTACAAGAGAGCTATGAATCCTAGTTCACAAGAATGAATGGATCAAACAAGGGATTTTTGAAGTTGGGGGAGACTTTACTTTGTATGCAAAATGAATGCAAAAGGAAGCAATCAATAGAGGGAGAGAGACTGAAAGTAAATAAGTGAGATGATAAAAGGGGCAGTCTACTAAAGGAGATGGCATAAGGGATCACTTGTTCCTGTAGAGGGGGGTTGACCTTGGTAAGGAGAAGGCCCATTTCTTCTTGTCAAGACAGGTAGAGGCAAAGATAATGCCAAAAGGTCTCTTGGATATATTGAATGAGAAGAAAATAGGGAGCTCATGACAAATGGCCTCATCTTTTTTCAGTGAACTATAAGGCAAGGTTCTCAGTTGAGAGGGGTGGGGGAGCAATGGGAGTTTTCAGGAGGAATAAAAAGATTTAGAAGAGCCCTTGTGGAAGAGGGGAACATTGAGTTAATTAAGGAGGTTGCAAAGGATTGACTTACTACAGTGGGAGACCAGTTGAAGATATGTAACATAAATTTGTATTTGATTCAGTCTGGTTGTATTAATCTTCTACCTTTATTCAGCATATAAATGAAGGCAATAAATAATGGGAGTAACCTCAGACTGAGACTTGTCAGGGAACAATTGGCAGTAAGATAACAGGCAATAGACTTGAGAAGAGATGTTTGTTTAGAGTTGAAGTGATTCACTATAGATTCAGGATGTGGAAAGGTGGCAGATGTGACTGGTGTGAAGGTTGTAGCCTAGGAGAAAACTCCAAAATATTGGAGGCTACAGCATAGACAAAGGACAGGGTTTGGTATTAGAAGACAGAGAGAGTGGTAGAAAGCTAATTGATTGTGATCAAATAAAGTACTTACAGAGTTTCTGTACATACAGATAATGCATTTATTGTGAAGGAAAGATCAAGTATAACAACAGCAACATAATAAATAGCATTTGTATAGCACTGAATTGCATCAGACACTTGCTAAGTACTTTACAAATAGTCTCATTTGATAGTCACAACTCTATGCTATTATTTCTATTTTTACAATTGAGGCAAACTGAGGTAAAGTGAGTTGCCCATAGGAACAGAGCTAAGTTGTCTGAGGCTAGATTTTAACTTGTCTTTGTTACTCCATGCTTTGCAACACTGCACTGTGCTCCATATGCCTCCATGACCATCTTTGTTGTTTCTTTGAGGAGAGATGGAGAAGTAAGTCATAGGAAAGAATTAAGCTGAGGAGGGGCAGCTAGGTGAGGAAGTGACTAGAGCACTGGCCCAGGAGTCAGGAAGACCTTACTTCAAATCCAGCTTCAGATACTTAGTAATTACCTAACTGTGTGAACTTGGGCAAATCACTTAACCTTGCCTTGCTAAAACAAAGAAAAAAAAACAAAGAATTAATTGAGGAAATAATTTGAGAGAATATTAATTTGTATATTTTGATGATGGAAGTTGGGGAGAAGAAAAAGATCATGATCCAGGTATTGAACTCATCATGGAAAGGAGGAGTGTTCTGGAGATCTGTTGGCAGCAGGTACCAGGGTTTTGAATGGGAGATAGATATGAATTTCATTAATCTTGAAGGAGAAATATCTGGAGAACGTGGAAATGGCAAGGCAGAACAAAAAGTATTCCAGCTCCCCACCTCAACCCATGAGTTGGGAGGAATGAGTAAAACTGCAGCCATTGCTGGAAAGGGTGACCCAGGGATCCTGTGTCATCAAACAGAACTAGGTTTCAGGGACATCAAGAAGAGGGAAGGAGGGGGGCGGGATTTGAGGTGAAAGTAAGTTTGTTACATTATGAAGCAGGTAGTCCAGAGAGCATAACTTTTGGTTGGAGTAGAAGGTATTTGAGGGAAATGGGAATAAGAAATTGGGCAGTGCAGGATTTAGTTAATGACTTAAGGTAGTTCAGAATCACTGGAATAGAGAGTGTATGACTTGGGATGTATGTTAATCACTAGGTGGAAAATTTAGAGATTTCCAAAGTCAACACTATTTTAACCTAAGAGTGAAATCCTTTCAAAGAAAGGCAAAGGAACAAGAACTTGAAGCAAATATTAAGTAACTGTATTTAGCTTATTTCTACATAGTTACTTACAAATAGTCTCCCTATTTATACTCTCTGAAAGCAAAGATTATCTTTTGCCTTTCTTTGTTTGCGCAGTACTTCACATAGTTCCTGGTTCCTTAGGTATGTTTAATAAATGTTTTTTTGACTGACAATCAGTTGGCAAATACTTAGTAAATAGCAGAACTTGCAAACTGGTATAAACTGTCTCCAAAGCATCATAATCTAAATTCTTAACATGGAATAAAACTTCATACCTATGAACAAGTTACAAGTGTTATTTTCAGTCTTTTCTAATGGCAATGAAGAAATGATATTTTGAATATTGTTCCATCAAAAGGTAATTGATAATGGTGAAAAAATGAGAGAATGTCACTATGGCAACTACTTCCATTCTAAATTCACTAATTTTTCAGTTATATCATCCAGCAGTTGCTATTATTTGCACATCTTTGTGAAAGATAAATGACTTGAAATGAAAAAGACCCCAAGAAAACAAGTTCTGAGGTCTTTTGCATTTATTCATTTCTATATGCAATCTACAAGTAATGAACAAAAATATATTCAGTAATCAAAATGATGACCCTTAGTCAATAAGAAAGTTACATTATGTTTAGTTTTATATGAAGACAGGGATATACATATATATCCATATATACACACAAATACACATATACAACATACATTATCTATATATTACATTTTAGAAGGTTTCCTTCAAAAGAAGGGAAAAGAGTCAGAATATTGAAGCCTCAAATATCCAGAAATTTGAGTTTTCAAGAATGGAACATTTTCACCTAATTCTGGATAGGGGAGATTTTACAGACTTCTGAAGGTACCCTCAGATGTGGCCGAAGGTAAAAAATAATAGATATTGTTTATGTGGAGCTTTAAAGTTTGCAAAGTATTTTTTAAAATCTTTTTTTTAAACCTCGCAACACTACTGGGAAAGTAGATTTTTTTATTTATTATTAGATAAGAGAACTGAAGTAAAAGTTAAGTGACTTACATAGGTGTCACATAAGTATTTGAGACTGGATTTGAACTCAAGTCCTACTGACTCCAGATCCAGTACTCTGTCCACTGTATAACCTAGATATTAGAGTGATCAGCATTATCAAAAAAAACTCATCTTTATTTTCCTGACTTAGTTGCTAAAAGCAAAAAGCTAGCTACATATACTTTAGAAAACTTGTAGGTATAAGGTTTGAAACAAAACAGAATTTCTAGTCAATACTCATTTAATCAGAAAGTCCATTTAAATAGAATACTCAATTCCCTAAGCTTGAATCAAGATTTTGCTAGTAAATACTTTGAATATTTTCCCTATTTAAGGAGACAATCGATGTTATTGTTTGTCAAATTTTTACCCTAGACTTTGTATCTTTTATACTATAAAATAGTTCAATGTGAAACATATAATAAGCACATTAATACTTTTTAATTTTTATAAATCATGTGTCTGTGACTTAGAGAGCAAGTAAGTTTTAGGTTCAGAAGACTATTTGCACATATTAAAAATAATCAGTAAAATTTGTCTTCCAGAGACCTTGTAGAAAAATTGCCCAATCCTCATACTTTTCTTCTCCTTGGTGATGCATACATGAAAATACAAGAGGTAAGACCTTGCAGTGCTTTTGACTCTGATTATTCTTATGAATTAACACATAATAGTTCAAATAAAGTAGTAAGAACTATAAGACCATCTAATTTGCAAATCTTTAGTTAATTGTTGAGATAATATAAAAATGTATAAAAATGAAATTATTCTGTTTTCACAGACAAAGTTATTGATGGTGGGAAGTCATCACTGAATCAGATATCTGTGTAAAGTAACCTCTCCTTGTTAGAGCAAAATTAATGCAAAGGTAGAAGAAAGAATAAAAATGAGAAAAAGATATCATAACATTTTATAATCTGTACTTAACTATTTTAAACCATAAAAGTTCAGGAAGAGACCCAACCAACCAAGCAAACAATATTTAAGGATGAAAACGAAAGATACCAAATAGAAGACAAAATGGAAAAATTTTGCAGTCATTTTTGTAACAAACTTTTTAAGCAGTCAATAACAGTATAACTACCACACTTGCTTCTATTAATAGTTCCACATGAACTTTCAGAAGATGTAGAAATAGCACTAAAGAAATTAAAGATTGGAAAAATAGTTGGAGTAGACCGGGTATCCATAGAGAGGGTACTGAGAGGTCAAATCATAAGGTCATATTAAAAGAAGAAGATACCAAAGGTATGAGGAAAAAATAAAAACCCTCATACTTTGTTAACTTCACTCAAGTCAGCCATTCAACAATCATTTTAGTGCCTCCTAGTGCCAGTCTCTACCCTCAAGAAAATTAAGTGCTTTCATTGAGACCATATACATATATAGGAAATATGTGCTAAATATAAGATAGTTTGAGGACCAAATGGACCTGGCAACTGTGTAGAAAATCTGCAAAGGCAGATTTATGTTAAAAAAAAAAGATGGTACAAATCACCACCTCAAAACAAAAGAACCTATCAACTAACAGCCTACTATCTATATAAAATATTTCTTGAAATCATCTATACATACACTGAAAGGATATTTTCAATGAGACATTCACAACCAGTAATTTGTATCTTTTGGGGAAACCAAATGCTTTATATCTGTTATTTCATTTAACAGTCCTATAATACGTGTGCTATTATCATTTCACCTATCATATCACCTAATTTACAGATGAGGAAACTAAGGCTACAAGCCCAGGGCAGTGTCTGAGATAGGACTTGAAGCTCATCTTGACTTTACATCCTGCATTGTACTACCTAATTGCATAAAAAAACTTTTGATATTATTATGTGACTGCATGTCGTGGAACACTACATTCTCCAAAGAGTATTGAGTGAGCAGGCTAAAACAAATTAGCAAAAAATTAATTATGATAAAGAACTGAAATAAAACATGCCATTGGAGATATAAAATTGAACAAGATGAATATTAGTATTCACATTTCATGTGATAGAAACAAGCAATAACCAGTAAATGCCAGGCTGTGTATTTAGTTAATATCATCATATAAGGAGAAAGCAGGGAGGAAGGTATCCAGCAGAGAGATGACTCAGCATGAATTTAAGTCAGAGAATGAACATGAGTTGTCCAGAATGCACAGGCGTGGGTGATTATACTCAGCATCATTCAAGGAAAAGCTCCACATTATTAAGAATGATCTAGGAATTTTGACATGTTATTACATTGTCAGCTACAAAAGGAAAATTGTAATTAAGAAATAGATGAGGTACAACTAGGTGGCACAGTGGATGGAGCACTAACCCTGGAGTCAGGAGGACCTGAGTTCAAATCCAGCCTCAGACATGTAATAATGACCTAGCTGTGTGACCTTGGGCAAGTCACTTTACCCCATTGCCTTAAATAATTAATTTTTTTTTAAAAAAGAAATAGATGCCTCCCCCCACCCGGGGGCACCCGGAGCCGAGCCGGACCAGAACCCCAGCACATAACCTCAAGCCAGATATGCACTGGATCTGTTGAATGGGCAATTCTTCCATTTCCTAGTACAAAACTGCAGATCAACCTCTTTGCACTTCTAAGCCCACACTACATCCACTATCCAGCTCTGGAGAGCTGCCAGATATCTCCTGTTCTTACTTTCTGCACAATTAGGGGAAAATAAAAGTGCAACATACAGCAGTTCTGATATGGCTGAAGTGAAATCAATGTTCCGGGGAGTCCTTCCCAAACAAGGGCAGTTGTCTGTAGAAGATGTGGCCACAATGGTGCTATGCAAACCCAAACTTCTGCCACTAAAATCTCTGACTCTTGAAAAATTAGAGAAAATGCAGCAAACAGCACAAGAAACTATTCGCCAACAGGAAATGACAGAAAAGGAACAGCACCAAACCAAGGAGTGATTCATTCACCAATTTTGTAACTTTTACTTGTTGATAGTTTTTTCAAAGTAATTCACATTTGTTTGCTAAACTTTTGATTTTTATTAAAGTTAAAATTCATTTAAAATAAGGGGACAAATATAAGTCATCAAAAGAACAAAATAAATTTAAGCTTTTATAATTTCTATTATGGACTATGTTCCAACTTTGGCCACAATTTATTTTAATCTTTGGTACTCTGTTTAGTGATTGTTTTTGTTTTTGTTTTTGTCTAGATGTTATGCATCATTTCTACTTTTATCAATTTTAGAGATTCAAGAACCAACCCATAAAATATGTAACTTCATTAAAGTTCTATACATTGGCCTTTATGCATGCCAAAAAAAAAAAAAAGAAGAAATAGATGACTGACAAAGAGTCAAGTGTTCTAATTTTTTTAATGGAAAATGGAAAAGATCATCAAAAGCATAATAAACAGCCCTTTTGATTAGGCATAGTAATGGAGCAGTCAGATAGCATGTATGATAAAGTGGTCTTCATTATCAAGTTTTAGATTCTAATGTGATTTGACAGGGAGAGTATACCCTGTCAGTTGCCACCCTGCCTTTGGAGGGAAGGAATCATTTCACAGTAGTTGTGGTTGTACTAATAGCTAATCCTGATCATGATGACTGATCCCTTTTAACTCTTGAATGTTGGCCAAACAAATATAGCTTCTCAGTGTTGCTGCACATAATTATCTTTACAAAGCAGCCCAGATTAATAAATTAGTGAAGGAGATATGAGACTTATCTTATTATCTGATCTATTAGTTACTCTTCTCTCTGGTTATTTCTGCCAACTCTAGCCTGAAGAAGCCATAGAAGCATATGAGCAAGCTCTCAAGCAGAACCCAAAAGATGGCATTCTGGCAAGTAAGATTGGGAAAGCCCTGATCAAGACTCATAACTATTCCAAGGTATTTACATATTATGTAGTGGAGAATACATCCACGGGACCAACTCTCCCAAGCCCTGTGTCATAGAGTAACCTTTCAAAAATTAATAGGCAAAACTGATGAATACATACTTTGAATATGTATTCACAAATGGAATTTCTTTTTGAAATGAATTTCTTTTTGCAGAGGTATAGTCATGTTACTTCTGTTTTAAAATCTTAAATAGCTCCCTACTGCCCTCTAAAAAATCAGATTTCTTTACCGTGCACTGAAATCTCTCCATGATCTGACATCCACTTATCTTTTCTTCCTATTTCATATTCCTATTTTAATTGTGGTTTGTGCTCTTCCACCTTCCTCCACTTATATGCTATGACTTCCTACCTTTGTTCATTCTATTCCATATGAGTAAAATATATTTTCTGGTATTCTTCACCTGCTAAATTACTCTCCATCCTTTAAAGCTGAGCTCCTTAATGGGAAGGAATATCTTTTGCCTCTTTTTTGAATCAACAGTGCTTAGCACATAATAAGCATTGGCTTATAGACTGATTAAAATTGAAGTCAGATATCCCTTCCTTTGGGAAATCTTATCATACTTATTTCTTGCTTTTGGTAAAACTTTCCCCCTCAGACCTTCCCTTTCAGAGAGTTTTATAATGTATTCAACTTTTATATATTGTAATTACCTGTGTATCTCATCCCCCACTTAAATGATAATATCCCTAGAGTCAGGAGTCATGTCTTAATTAAAGTTTTTCCCAACGTTTGGAACAGTACTTTGTACACAAGTTGTTGAAGGGTTGGCTTTCTTGGTATTTCTGGTATTTAGTAAAGAGTAATGTTTATTAGATACTTGTGGACTGAAAAATCTTAAAAGCTATGTCATATTTTTTCAGGATTTTTTGAACACATAGAAATTTTCTAGTTTTCTATAGTAACTATTTGCTCCTTAAATACAAAAATAAGCTAAGACCTATACCACCATTTTTCAAGTTACATTGTAGTTGCTATTTATATATAATAAAGTATGAATGTTCCTGATTCTCCTATTCCTTTTTGATCCACTGAAAATAAACATTTTAACTTGTTTTTCGTTATACATTTATACTACCTGTAGATACTCTTGCCAAATTTCTTTAGGACTATCACATTTATGATATTATTAGCCTTATCTATTTATTTTCTACATCTTATAGCCTTAAAGTACAGTGATGTTAGCTGCTCAATGAAGTTGAACCAAAATAACTTCAGTCTCATTTGTATTTTAAGTAAATGAATTAACTTCTCATAAGAAAGAATGTTGTTGGGGCTGATGGGATATTTGTAATCCCTGCTACTAAAAGAAGTGGTGGCAGTATATCTCTGAGTTTGGAAATTCTAAGTTACAGTGGGTGTCTGGAATGAATCTGTCAAAAATGTGGTGAACACTTCACAACAATGGGCAGCAAGCTGCATTGGTGTGGACAAACTGATCCAGGTTGGAAAAATGAAGAAAGTTAAAGGATCCATCCTCAACAGTATTGGGATTAGACCCATGAGTAGCTACTGCACCTTTAGCTTAGGTAATAGGCCCTGTCTCAAAAGAAAAAAAAGTCAGCTTGATGTCATGTATTATATTTGAAGTTTTAAAACCTTTCTTCCATACATATAATTCACAAAATTTAAGCTATTTCAGGGAATCTCTATGTACAAGACTATCCTCCTGTTAGTTATGCTTGTTTATTGTTTATAATGTCTTTATTGTTTGTGGTAAATGTAAAATAACTTTTTGAATGCTTTTTAAATTGCCTTTCCCCCTTAAAAAGAGTTTTATTTTTAGGCAATCACATACTATGAAGCTGCACTGAAAAGTGGTCAACAGAATTTTCTTTGTTATGATCTGGCTGAGCTTTTACTGAAACTAAAACGTTATGAGAAAGCAGAGAAAGTTATTCAACATGCTTTATCCCATGAACCTGGTATGAATATCTTATTAATTTAAAATAGCATATACCCTAATTAGACAAATTAGTTGTCTAATTTAGGTTTTTTATATATCTTTACTTTAACATGAATCTTGGTGTTCTCAGGGTTTAGTATTAGTTCTTTAATATTCAAGTGTATTACTCTTGACCAAACATATCTGAAAATTTTCATGGAAAGATAAAAAGATAATTAATTACACAATAAAATATTACTCCCTAGATTTACTTCCTGTAGATATCTAGTACCTTGAGTGCATTTAAAATAAAATTTAATTCATAAGACTTAAAAATTTATACTTTTTGAAGAACATACTTGTTACCTGCAGAGCAATTTTATACAAAACTGCTGAAGGTAGGAAATATTCAGTTAATTCAGATGTTTTTGTTTCTTATTTTTAATCATTTTATTTTTTAATACTGTAAATATTTTTGAATAGGATAATAGAAGCAGTGTTTGTCTATAATTTAACTTTCTAAAAACTCAGTTCTTTTTTATACTTTAAGTCATAACAGTGGTTATAGAAATCATAAATTGAATTGTTACGCTTTATTTAAAGTGTGCCTTAGAATTGGGAGATTAATGCACTTGTCGGTGGAATTGTGAATTAATCCAATCATTTTGGAAAGCAATATGGAACTATGCCCAAAAGGAAATAAAACTGATCCTACCCTTTGATCCAGCAATACTAAAACTAGACCTATATCTAGAAAAAAATCATAAAAAATGGGAGGGAGGAGTATGCCTTTTACTTCTTTTCTTAGGGTAACATTTGGAATCTATTTGCTTTTTTTATTTAAATAATCAAATCCTTTATGAATGATCAAAAAAATAATTTATTAAGCATTTATGATGTGTGGAGCCTTGTGGATACAAATAGAAAAGTAAAACAACCACTGACCTTAAGGAACTCACACCCTAATTGAGGAAATGGCACATAAAAGGGACTCTAGCTACATGGTTGATGGAAAAGCCCAGGTCCTTAAGGTGCATTAGCAGATCAGGCAACAAGTCCTAGCAGGATGCTGCAACAGGATAAGTGATAAGAACTGAAAGTTCTCCATCTTATCAGTAGAACTATATTTAGGGAGTCTTTGTTCAACCAAAAGGTATGAATATTTATTTAAGACTGGTTAATTGCCTGAAGGAGTCCTGCACAACTTACAGTGGGACCTGAGAGTATGAATTAAAAGTAATTCTGATTTTTCTTCTACAGTAGTAGGGGAGAGAGGAGAGAAGAAAGAGAATTGGTTAGTGGTCAGCCAGGAAAGCTGCTGGGGAGAAATAAATTGGCAAGAAGATTAGGAGATCATAGCATTTGCTCCATTGGATCAAGGGAAAGAAGTAGAAGGAGGGGGGATTTATAGATTTTGATATTAATGTAAAAGTTGCATTCAGTTATTATCTAAAATTCTTCTCCCAAGTGATTTTAAGCAATCTTTTACCTAGACCATGGCTATACTTTTATAATTAGCACTCCATACTTTGAAAATTAATCATTTCTCAAAAGAAAAATTGAAAATGCTTATTTTTGTTCAGTTAAAACAATTTTTTCTTTTTTTATGTATAATTTCTTGTTAGTAAATGAACTATCTGCTCTAATAGAAGATGGACGTTATCAAGTTCTCCTAGCAAAAATTTACAGCAAAATGGAAAAGCCTGATGAAGCAATCACTGCATTGCAACAGGTAATAATGGAGGAAATATACTATATATGTTCAAGCAAGTAAAAAATATAATCATCCTTCATTCCCCATTAGTTGAATTAGAAAAAAACAGGAAATGAAAAAATGGGCCTAAATAAGGAATGTTTATAACATCAAAGAAAATTCAGAATATAGAGGCTATATGAAATGAGAATCATTTTGGTTTTAATATTATGAATAACTGTTTTGAAACTGAAGTGATATCATGGAAAAGAACTCAAATTTCAAGTCAAGAGGTATGATTTCTAGTACCAGATCTACCACTCTATAACAGAACCTCTTAAGGTCTCAAATTTTTTAGTTATAAAAGGGACAGAGACCAGCTTTAACATTTTATGTCCTTTTTTCTTTTAGTTTAGAGTAACTAAAATGATATTTTATTAAAAGTTTTGAGTTATTGTTTAAATAACTGTTTACCTTTAATTATATTTTGTGCCCTAGTATAGAAGTTATTTATTTTATAAACCTTAGAGAAAAGAGGTATGATTAAATGACATCACAAATATTATAAACAGTTATAGTTTTATTATTGGGATATAACTACTATGGAGATTTAATTAGTAGGGAGGCAGTGCTTTACGTACACAAAATGAGAATGTACTATTTCATCTTTGCCACCTAAAAAAAGTCAATTTTTCTTTTTTTCATCTTTCGATATATAGGAAATATGAATGACGTTTTTTTGGGTACATAGTGATTTTTTTCATTGTAGCTTTGGATTACAGACACCTAAGCAGTTTGATAGAATTCATAGCTGACTTAAAAGTATAATAGCCTGATTTTACTTCTTGTATAAAATTCAGTTTTCAGTAGAAAATACAGCAAATGGTGGAAAATTGTGAAGTTGTTTATAAACAGTCACAATATATAATTAAGTAGATTGAACATTCTATTAAAATTTTGGTCTTGAAATAGTATGTACTACATTTCAACAACCATTTATTGAGTATGTCCTAGAAATTCTTAGGTAGTATAACACTAAGTAATTAAAAAAGAAATAATGATAACTTCAAGGAGCTTACAGTTCCACATGTAGAAATAAGATAATATATGCAAGCAAATGAAATATACAGTTCATTTCAAAATTGTGTAAGGTACAAAATGCTTCAAGAATTCACAATAATACAATTCCAGAGAAGCACAAAAGAAATTAATTGTAATAATAGTGTCAATAAAATAAAAGTATATAAAGAAATCAGCAATATTTCTACATATAAATAACAAAATCCAGCAATAAAGTAGTAGAAAAAGGAGTCTCATTCAAAATAACCACATAATCCATTGAATAGTTGAGATTTATTCTACCAAGACACATACAAATACAATTATAAAAATCTTTAAAGCAATAACAAATAATTTAAATAATTGGAGGAATATTAAATGCTCATGTTTGGGCTTGGCCATTTTTATTTACAGTTTTAGTGCTATACCAATGAAACTTCCAAGGGAAAATTTTGTTGAACTAGACATAAATAACAACTAGATTCTTTTGGTCAAGCTATAATCTCAAGGAAAATGATTATTTAAGTGGAAATGAAGGGGAATTAACACTTCCAGACTTCAGATTATATTATAAAACAGTAATCAGTAAAATTATTTGCTATTGATTAAAAATAGAAAGGGGTAGAAAGATGGCACAGTGCATAGAATGCTGGGCCTAAAGTCAAAAAGACTCATCTTCCTGAGTTTAAATCTGGCCTCAGACACTTAGCTAACAGTGTGACCCAAGGCAAGTCACTTAACTCTGTTTGCCTCAGTTCCACATTTGTAAAATGATCTAGAGAAGGAAATGGCAAACCACATAATTTAGATGAAAATTAGAACTTCTGAGAAGTATAATAAACAAAATGGAGAATTCAATATTTTCTCTTGATCCCTCAACCTCTCAAATCTCTCCAAAATGGAAAAGACACACCAAAGATACAGAAGTTTCAGTTGTCTCCATGATTTTGAACACCTGGAATCCAAAAGGAGATTTTATAAACAAAAACTATGAACCAATTTCCACATTTTGCTCATTATCCCTTACCCAAAGTCCATACCATCTGCTTTGAGCCTGCCCTAGTCAGCACACTGATCTCTTTTTCCCAGTGCCATAGAGATCCCAGTTCAAGGCTAGGGAAATCTGCTTTGGCCAGGATAAATTGCCAGTATGGCTCTGCCAGACTGGCCACATAGTAGTACTATGACAGATAGTGTTATGTGCTGCAAAAATGTCTTCAGGAGAACCATAAATACAGTGAAAGGGGCAAAATATATGTCTAGATTTGAAATAGAACTCCATACCACATTCAACCCTTCCCTTCTCCCAGAGCCTCAAAGATCCACACTAGGCAGTTCTCTGAATGAACCAGAATGCTGAGAAATGGGGGAAGCTGGACAAAATGCATGGTCTGAAAAAAGTATGTGTCAGCTGTGCAATATTCCATGATGACTGAATAAAAGGACTCAGTAAGGGCTAGCTCTGTCTACCCAAAAGTCACCTGAGGCAGAGACCTAGGCTGGTGCCCTGTGAATTACCTAGTACAGAAGGAGTCTGAAATACTTTCAGCAAAGAAACCATCATCAGAAGGGGGTGAATCAAAGACTCAGAAAATGAATAATAGGGAGAAAACAAGGGGAAAAAAAGGACTGAAAGTACCAAAGATCTTAGGAAGAGGAAATCTCAAAAGACCTTGAACAGATAAATCAACAGGAAAATTATTAATAGCAGAAAGAAATCTGATCTAATAAATTAGTCCAGCATCTATGAATTAATGTAGCAAAATAAAATGATCCAACACTTAATAAAACAGAGGATCCTGTGGAATGTGACAAGAATATGAAATAGCAATATGAGAGGTTAAAAAGAGAAATGAGAATTACAAAAACAGTGTATAGTCTAAGCAAAAAAATTCTGCAATAGAAATACTGGATAGAAAATACAGAATAGAAAAACTAGAATGTGCAAAGGCAAGTCTCATTAAAGAAAAAGAAAAAATAGACTGGGAATGCAAATCTACAAAAATGAAGAACAAACTCGAAGAAAAGAAGCAAAATGACATTAAAAGAAAATATGATTAGAATGTAAGCAAAAATGCAGATCTTAGACATGATGCATTGAGACAACCTTAGAATCATAAGTCTCTAATAAAATACTATGGCTTTGGGAGGGGTGGTGGAAGAGATACTTAGGATGATATAAGAAATAGAACAAATAAATACAAACTGGACAAGGTATTTTACACAGCTTTATCCAGGGCAAGAGTAATGGATCAAATATTACTATTACAAATTATAGAATCATGGGGTGGCTAGGTTGCACAGTGGATAGAGCACCAACCCTAGAGTACCTGAGTTCATATCTGGCTTCAGACATTTAATAATTACCTAGCTGTGTGGTCTTGGGCAAGCCACTTAACCCCATTGCCTTGCAAAAATCTAAGAAAATTATAGAATCATGACTATTACAAAATATAGAATATTTTTTACTACAAAAAATTGAAAAACTTTTTCAATGACATAATGAATATAACTAATGTAAGAAGGAAAGCTGTCAGTGGAAAATAATTGAATCAAATGTCTCTGATTCAGTACTGATTATAAAGATATTTTTTTTGTTTTTTGCTTTTTTTTTTAGGTTTTTGCAAGGCAAATGGGGTTAAGTGGCTTGCCCATATAAAGATATTTATGGAAGAACAGCATATTTAAAACTAGATCATTCCCTAATAGATAAATGGTCATGGGATAGGAACAAAGAACTGTAAATAATAAACAGCTATCCAAAAGTCTATTCCAAACCACTAATAAGAAAAATGCAAATCAAAACAATTCTGAAATTTTTTTTTTCATTAGACCAGCAGAGTGACCAAGATTACAAAAAATGGAAAATTCGTTGTTGGAGGGTTTGCGGAAAGATATATACAACTGAGAATCAACTGAAATAATATATGTAGTGATTTGCAAACTAACTACTGTATGAATGCTATTTATTGTTCATGTCACTCAAAAGAGGACTTTTTTCCTTTCCATATACTCGGAAAGAAAACACAGGTTGTCTCACTTGCAAAAGTTTTCATGGGACATTAAATGAATTGTGAATGCAAGATGAGATATAGGAAAGGTTTTGTTTGCAAACAAACGACTAGGACAATAATGTGGGGAAATAAAATGTTATGTGTTATCTATAAATTATTTAGATTGCACTTTTTTTCTTTTCTTTTCCCTCTTCCTCATGTCATTATCCATTGCTTTCAGGCTCGAGAATTACAAGCCCGAGTACTAAAACGTGTTCAGATGGAGCAGCCGGATGCAGTTCCCACACAGAAACAATTAGCAGCTGAAATTTGTGCAGAGATTGCAAAACATTCTGCTACTCAGCGAGACTATGAGAAATCAATTAAATTTTACAAAGAGGCTCTTGTTTATTGTGAAACAGATAGCAAGGTTAATTCTCGTATAAATTTTTCATAGTACCTTTGATACCAAATATTAACAAATTTCTCAGAATATTGAATTCTACCTTGAGGAAATCTAACATAAATTTTAAAAGAAAATTAAAGAAATTTTGTTATGAAATAAATTCATAATGAAAGCAATTAGTATCATGCCTTAGAATAGAAATGTTTTGCGAATGAAACTATGATGATGAAAATTCCATGTATATAAATATATCTCTTAAGTCATTGTTTTCAAATGTTCTTCATCATGTGTTTCAGTAATCAGTTTTAGACCGTTTCAGACCAGATGTATGAATTTTGTGATTAAGGCATGATTAATGAAATTGAGTTGGAAAGTATTTTGCAGATTTAGAATAAAAATATATGGGCAAGCTTAATTCTTTTTTCCTGCTTCTGCTAGCTGAAATTTGATTATGCTTAAGATCCCCTTAATATATTATTAAACTAAAAAAGCATAATGGCTACATAGGTAAAATTTCTATATCTACAAAAATACATAGGTATTCTGAAAGTAAAAACTCGTATTTGAAAATTTTGAAACTAATTTTGCTTCTAGAAGTGAGTATTCTTTAGCATTAATGAAAAAAAAATTCTTTTCCCTGTAACCAGTTTGTTGATATTGGGGAATAAAAGAAACCTTAAAAATTTATCTAATCTAGCCTATTTGTTTTACAAGAAAAGAAAAGGTGCCCAAAGTCACACAGCTAGTTAGAAGTGGTAATAAAAGGGTTTGAGCTATTCTCCAGCTCTTCTGATTTTCTACTATATCACATTGCCTTCATATAAGTTAAAACTGCTGATTTTTTAAAATCCCAGAAGTATTACCAAAAAATACATGGAAAGCATCTGTTGTTTTTCTACTACCAACATATTATATTTAGGATCTAACTATATTTTTTAACTCAGTTATTTTTTGGTTACTCAAAAATTTTAATTTTGGTAAATATTTCTCTGATATTTTAATTAACTTTTTTTTTTATATAGGCAATGTTGGAACTTGCACGTTTGTACCTGGCACAAGGTGACCCTGATGCTTGTCAGCGTCACTGTGCACTCTTACTCAAGAATGATCAAGACAATGAAGCTGCTACCATGGTTAGTGAATTTTGCTTTAAGAGCCTCAACTACAACAAACATAGGTATTTGTTTTGCTTTGTACCTTCTAAAGAGAAGGTGCCAAAATAATAATATATTTCAGGTAACTTTCAGAAAATCTTTATGTTGTGATTAATTTTCTACTTCATTGGGTCATTGTGATGTAGATGACCATGAGTTCACAAACCATATGCCCAAAGATCATCAGCTCTATTAGATCACTGATTTGGGAAAGACTTGGTTTTGGCTGTACATTAAGGCTGCTTTCCTAGTATTAGCCTAACTAATTATGGAGAGATTAATTATCAGTATATTTGCTACTTAATTATGCAGTTTTCAGCAATGGCAATTTAAACAAAGAAAAATATAAATTGGCTCTCAGTTCTGTGAGGCCTCCTTCCATTTGTGCAAAGTGGCAGAGTGGTAGAAAACCGTTTTAGACGACTTGTAAATAATCACTTAAATGTTAATACTTAAATGTTAATCACTAACCACTGTATGTGCTATTAGAGGAACTGACAAAAAATAAAAGGAAATTTTGAAGCAGATCAGAGCTAGAATTGCCATTCAATCTAAGCCATACTGGTGTCAAATTCAGATAGAAATAGGGGCCACTTAAGTATGTAGAAGGATGATGAAAAGCACATATAAACATTATCTATATTCTATCATATTTTTTGTTAAATGTTTGATTTTAATTTAGTTCAAATTCCACTCAGGAGTGTTGTGGTTCTCATGTTTAACACATTTTTTCCTACAATATAATAAGTAATCATTCAGCCTTTGCTTGAAAGACCTCCAGTGAAGAAGAAATTTCTCTCAAGGCCATTCATTCCACTTTTATCTCTAATTATTAAGAAGTTTTTATATCAAGCCTATGGCTTCCATTGTTCCCAGATCTGTCCTCTTAGGTCAAGAAGCTTTTTCTAAGTGACAGCTTTTTAAATACTTGAAGAATGCTAAGTCCTCTCTTCTCCAGGCAAAACTTTTCTTGTTCCTTCAATTAATCTTCTTATAACCATAAACCAAAGATGTTATATGCCTTACTGCGGGCTTCTGGAAATTCTGGAAGGTGCTTTCTAAAATATGGACCTGAACATAATTCTCTGGAGCAGGAGTGTCCAACCCCTGGCCTGCAGGCCTAACACAGCTGTCAAAGCCTATTCAGGCAGAATTATTACATTTTATTATTATTATTATACTCATTGATAATATGTGTTATATTGTAGTTTTAAATAAATATCATTCTTTATGCAACCCTTGACAAGTTTTTGTTGGATGATATGGCCCAAAAGAGCTCAAAGGTGTCCACAACATTTACATCCCCTTTTAGCAATGGGTTTTGAGGACTGCATGTGGCTTGTGGGTCATGAGTTGGACACACCTGCTCTAGACATTCCCAAGGACATGATACAAAAGGACTGTTAACCTTCTTATCTTTGGAAACTATGGCTCCCTTAATTAGACTAAGATTGCTTTAACTTTCATATTACTGTGTTGACTTATATTGAGTTAAAATAACACTATAAGCTCCACATATTTTTTAGATGCATTATTTGTCTTGCCAGACCTCTCTCATTTTGCATTTGTGAGATTAATATGTATATTCCCAAGAATGAGACTTTTACATTTATCCCTACTAAATTTTGTCTTTTTTTGTTCAGTTACACATTCTGTAAAGGTTTGTTTGAATCCCAACTGCTCTACATTGTTTTAGCTATCACTTCCAGCTTTCTTCATCTGTAAATTGAATAGTCTTATCAACCCTATATTTATCCCAGTCATTGTTAGAAATCTTAAACTAGGGAGCAGTTAGGTGGTGTAGTGGATAAAGCACTGGCCTTGGAGTCAGGAGTACCTGGGTTCAAATCCGGTCTCAGACACTTAATAATTACCTAGATGTGTGGCCTTGGGCAAGCCACTTAACCCGGTTTGCCTTGCAAAAAAAAAAAAACTAAAAAAAAATCTTAAACTACCCAAAACCAAACACCAATCTGTAGGATACTTCTCTGGAGACCTCTTTCCAAGTTGGCATCACATCTTTTACTTTCTCTGGGCCTAGGCATTCTAACAATTCAAAATCCATAAGGCTATATGGTCTTAAGTCATCTTTCCCTTTTCCACACAAATATTATGCTTTATTAAAATCTAGATGAATGTTATATACAGTATTCCATTCATCTGTTGTTATAGCCATCTTACTTCAAAGGATGTAAATTAATCTAATTCATCCAGAAAAGACTGGTTTCACTACAGAAAAAAATAAGCAGATGAAAAGATGTCAGTTATCCAGACTTTCATTTGCATTTAACTGGACATTTAAACTGAGTTAGTTTATCAACATAGATAGATAGATAGATAGATAGATAGATAGAGAGAGAGAGAGAGATATCTCTAGGTTGGACAATGAACTGGCTACAGAATGGAATGGAATAGGAAGACAGTGGCTGGGATGACATTTGAGAAATTGCATAATGCTTTTAAAGATTCTAATCCCTCTCTGAAACAAAAAACTCATCTTTTAAACATAGTATTCATTTGTTGCTAAAGATTGACTATGAGGGGGTGGCTAGGTGGCACAGTGGATAGAGCACTGGCCTTGAAATCAGGAGTACCTGAGTTCAAATCCGGCCTCAGACACTTAATAATTGCCTAGTTGTGTGGCAAGCCACTTAACCCCATTGTCTTGCAAAAACAAAAAAAAAAATTGACTATGAGTCAGTTTCTACAGAATGAAAGTCACAGGTCAGCCAAAGGGCATTGTAAAGATGGATATAATTGGGGCAGCTAGGTGGCGCAGTGGATGGAGCATCGGCCCTGGAGTCAGGAGGACCTGAATTCAGATCCAACTTCAGAAACTTAGTAATTACCTAGCTGTGTGACCTTCAGCAAGTCACTTAACCCCATTGCCTTGCCAAAAAAAAAAAAAAAAGATGGACATAATTGAGTCTCAGTGTATTGCTAAAAGAATTGTATAGACATTCTGTAAAGGATATCATCAAAGACAGAGGTCTGACCAGTAAAAGCAAACAGGGATGACAGCTGGCCCACATGTTTGTGAAAATGTAGATCTCCAGGACATTGGGTTCCCTAAGAAAGATTTATCAGAAGGACTTGAACATGATTGCAGTCTGTAGTACTGGAAGTTGTTAGCCACATTGCAAAGATTTATGACTTATTCTTAAAGTTAATCAGAAAAATGCATCATGGGTGAGTAATAATCAAAACTTGAATTTATACTATTAGTTAATTTCTTAAGATTAATTGAAAAAATCAAACTGTTGTTTGTGCTTTGAAGACCATAAATACTGTATATTCTTTGAAGACTGTAAATACTGTAACTATAAATACAACTATAAATGATGTAATATTAGCACTAAATTTGATAAAAAAGCAATATTTGTTGACATTTCAAATGTTATGGAATAAAAAAATGTACTTTAAGGTAGGTAGGTTGGCCAGTGTATAGAACACCAGGGTAGAATTCAAACCTGTCCTCAGATACTAACTAGCTACGTGCCCATGGGGAGATCACTTTATTTTGATTTGCCTTAGTTTTCTCATAGCACTCCTTCCCAGAGTGGTTGTGAGGATCAAATGAGATAACATTTAGAAAGTATTTAGCAGAGTGTACAGCACATAGCAGATGTTATTAATGCCATCACTCATTAATTATTTCATTTCTTCATAGTATTTAATTAAGGAGTTTGGACTTGAGATGCATGCATAATTTCTATAGCTTAACAAAATAAATTCTCAATTGATTGTGTTGAACAAAAAAAAAAACCCCATCTATTTGACCAGGAACTCGTGTCTAAAACCTGATGCTCGGGATCTGCTTATATTGCTTGGTTTAAAGATTATTCATATATAGTAATGACAGAATATGTTGCTTATTCACCAGAGTATTTGATCTGCAGTATTCCCTCATTCAGACTTTTTTTGTCTTCATTGCTGTATTATAGATGAGGGTCTTCTGGTGGTTATTTCAGAACACATAATGGTGAAGTTCAAGTCTTGTCTTTTTCAGCACTAAATCTCTTTTTGCCCAAAGGGATTCTTAGACTAAAATTAAGAACTTGTTCAGATATCAAAAGTTTTCATCCAGCATCATATTTTTGCTTAGGTTCTTTTTGGATTGATACATGTTTTGAAAAGATGTGTTTTTATTTATGTTCTTTGGAGTTTGGACAGAAGGTAAGGGTTTTGTGGAAATTCATGCAAAAAAAAGCTACAGATGACATGATAGACATAATAGATAAAATCTGTAGCCCAAACCTAATGTCTGGGTTTACAGGGACTGGATTCAGTTATGGCAGGGGTTTCAAGATAGAGAAGGTAAGGATTCTCACAAAATTTTCTCTTTGGCTTATATCACCCAAGGCTTCCTCTGGGAACATCATAATATAGCTCATGTCTAGATCTTTGCTGAAAAAAAAGTAAAAAAGCTTTCAGCTCTCATGAAAATAAATACTCCAACTAACAGTGCATTGAATGCTGAGCAGGTTTTATTTTACTTCAGAAAAAAACATATCACAAAGGACTTAAACAAAGAGCAAATAAACAGTCAAAAAGCATTCTTCTTTCTTACACAGATGAGTCTCACTTTCCTCAGGGGAGATTGATAACAGTTGTTGAGTCTGTGAATGATTCTAGAATTAGGGCTCCATTGTAAGGGGGACAATATTTGAGGTTTATAAAAAAAATCCTTTTAAACTCTCTTTTAAAAATATAAACAAAAAAAGATAGCCTTATGAGGATTTTTTAATTCTTTTAAGGTTTTTATCAAAAACTTTTGAATATGTGACAGTATTTTTAAAACAGCTAATATTTACCTTTATAGATGATGGCTGATCTCATGTTCAGAAAACAGGACTATGAAAAAGCAATATTTCATTTCCAACAGCTTTTAGAACGCAAACCAGGTATGTACTTCCAAAGTGTGAAAATAATATTAAGTATTCTAGGAGATGTTAGACATGAATAGTTTATCATAATTTTTTGGAATGCTGTTAAAATAATGCTTAACATTCATGTTTGTGAAATTTCTGGCATTGAAAAGGATTTGTGATTGAAGGTAAGTTCATTAAGCCTTTTGGTTCCAAGTTCCCTATGACTTCACTTAAGTGATATGTGATCCTGAGATATTATAAACCAGTGCAGTTAGCCTTTCTTGATATATAGATAACTCGAAGAAGTAAAAATGTTGCCATTCACTCAAATGAAAATTCATTTGAGTATTTAGACAACAATTTATGCCATTAGCATTACTTTTTACTTAAACTTGAATCTGTTATCATTTCTGGAGGCATTTCATTTATACACTTTACTAGAGATAATGACATTACATGATTTATAACCACATAAGATCACATGAGAATATTGACACTTTATTGAAAATCTGGGCTTTTCAACCCTGATCAAGAAGGCATTAGAAGTAGCTCAGGATGATTGAAAACTTTTGAGCAGTCTCTCAAATGCCCTATATCCTACTTACCTCTTCTTACTCTTTTATGGATCCTCATGATTGTCCATTTGTCAATATTCATCCAAGGTATGTGTACTGAAACCTGCCCATCTAATTCATCATCTTGAGATTTCCTATATGGATTACTAGGTTATTTTGCTTTATATGTGAATAGAATTCTTTGATCCAAACTCTCAATATATTCTGGGGCTTCGTTTAATAAGGTTAGTGTCATGTAAAAACAGGAACATCTGGAGACAAATCTACTCCTGAGTAATCCTTTTTCCATTTGGACTTTAAGCAAGGTTTTTTCTGTGACCCTGGCAATCACCTTTGGCAAACCTCTGACTTGTTACTAACACTTCAACCACTCTTTGAACAATGTTATACCTCTGTTGACTACTGTCAAAGGGTCTTATATTAACTTAACATATAAACAAAATCTTGTATTCTCTGCACTATTCAAAAAATCATCAATGAGAGGACTTCTGGGATAATGCCAAAATAGTGGAGAAGAAAAAACACCCAGCTGAGCTCTCCCAATGTTCCCCTCATTCAGTTAAGTAACAGTTCAAATTAAATACTAGAGTGGCCAAGCCAACAAAAAGTCAGAGTGAGACATTCTAACCCACGACAACTTTGGAAGTCAGAAAGAGAGATCTGTGACACAGGATGAAATTTAAACGGAGCCCAAATGATTGAAACACTTGTGGTGGGAATAAATGGTGATGACTAAAGCAGCAGCAGCTTTAGGAGCTCTCAAGGCAGAGATGGTAAAGGGATCTGGGAACTAATCAGAGATTATAGAGGACCCATGTCTAGTCCTGTATGCAGGACCAGATATTGTTTGGCAACTCTATTGCCCGTACCCACCTCTGGGTCCTTAGTTCAAAGGTGAAGAAAGAGTGAAAGCCCTTAAGGGCTTTATCACTTTTGGTCACAAGGCATCAGTGACACTGAGGAATAATATCACTTTCAGTCCCAAAGGATCAGGGATCCTAAGGAACAGTATAATTCCAGGGTATCAAGGGCCCTTCCAGGATAAGGAACAGAATATAAATCAGGAATACAGTGATCTCTCTAGATTACCCCACCTTGGAAACTCACAGAATTAGCTCTCAAGGCAACATTGTGAAAAAGCTGAATGGTAACAATAACCCAAATCTAGGAACAGAATCCAATTTTTAACTTAAAGTTCCAAGTCAAGAAATGAAGTGGAAAACAAGTGAAAAAATAAAACATCAAAAAGTCTTATGGTGGCAAAGAAGGTCAAGCCACAAATTCAGAAGACAATTAGAACAAAATAGCTTCAAGCGAAGCCTCAAAAAAAGTGTTAATTTGAAAATATAATGATTAAGAATTCCTGAAAGTTATAAATGATAATTTTCAAAATCATGAGTGTCAGAAGGAAAATGAGGTAAAGAAATGAAAGCAAAGGAAGAAAACTATGAAAAGATAATAACTTGGTAAAAGAGGCACAGGGTTAAGTAGTTCAGTAGCAGAGACTGGAGTCAGGAAAACCTGAACTAAAATCTGACCTCACACATTTGCCAGCTATGTGACTCTGGGCAAGTCATTTAACCCTGTTTGCCTTGGTTTCCTCCTCTATAAGAGGACCTGGAGAAGGAAATAACAAGTACCTTTAGTGCCTTTATAAGGAAATCCCAACTAGGATCATGAAGGCTCAAACATGAGTGAAAGGACAAAACAGGCACAAAAAAATACCACACATACACATTAGCCAAATGGAAGAAGAGGTACAAAAGGCCTCCAAAGGAAATACTAGAATTGGGCAAGTGGAAGTTTATGACTTCATGAGACATCAGGAAACAGTAAGGAATGAAAAAAAAATAGAAGAAAATGTGAAATATTTAATCAAAAAAACTGACTTGGTATAGAAATTAAGAATTATTGGATTACCTAAAAACTATGATAAAAGAGTCAAGAGGTCATATTTCAAGAAATTGTCTTATGAAAATTTGCTCCATTATCCTAGAACCAGAAGGTAAAATTGAAATTAAAAGAATCCACAGGTCTCCCAAAACAGGTTCCAAAATGAAAACTTTGAGAAATATTATAGCTAAATTCCAGTATTCCCAAATCAAGATATGCCAAATATGCAACAGAATCAAGTATGAACTTTCAAAGGAAAACAGGCATATTTAATGAAATAGAGGATTTTTCCAGCATTCCTGATGAAAATACCAGAGCTGAACAAAAATTTTGACTTTCAAATAAAAGATTTAAGAGAAATATAAAAGAAATAGAAATCATATAAATAAAAAATAGAACTAATTAAAAGAATAAGAGCTAAAAAGGCACCATAGATAATGTAATAAAATCAATACATATGGCATGGCATCGAAATTCTTAAGGGAAAATATAAATGAGTTACAGGAGGAAATAGGCAGTAAAAATACTTGTGGAGTAGTTTCCCCACTCAGAGGTAGATAAGGCTAACTATAAAATATGATGTCAAGGAAATAAATAGAATCTTCGAAAAGTTATTTGTGATAGACCTGAAGAAAGCTGAATAGAATACCTTTTTCTCAACTTCATAAAAGTTGATCATGTTTCAGGGCAGAAAAACTTGCCAAACCAAATACAGAAAAGCAGAAATATTAAATGCACACTTTTAAGACTATGACCTAAATTAAAAATTACATTAAAGGGCCATAGAAGCATAGACTAAAATTATTTGGGAACTAAATACTCTAATCCTAAAGAATTAGTGGGTCAAAGAAAAAATCATGGAAAAATTTTATTATAGAAAATGACCACAATGAGACAATATTTAAAAATTTGTGGGATGCAGCCAAAGCTGTACTTTTTTTTAGTTGTTTTTGTTGTTGTTGTTGTTGTTTTTGCAAGGTAATGGGGTTAAGTGGCTCGCCCAAGGCCACACAGCTAGGTCATTATTAAGTGTCTGAGGACGAATTTGAACTCAGGTACTTCTGACTGCAGGGCCAATGTTCTATCCACTGTGCCACCTAGCTGCCCCCTAAAGCAAAGGTACTTAAGGGAAAAATCTAAATCTGTAAATGTGTAAAAGAAAAAAAAAAACAAATTAATGGATTGGGCATGCAATTAAAAAAACTAGAGGGGCTGCTAGGTGGCGCAGTAGATAGAGCCCTGGTCCTGGAGTCAGGAGTACCTGAGTTCAAATCCAGCCACAGACACTTAATAATGACCTAGCTGTGTGGCCTTGGGCAAGCCACTTAACCCCATTTGCCTTGCAAAAACCAAAAAAAGAAAAAATAGAAAAAGAACAAATTAAAATTTTTTCCACTTGGAAATCCTGAAAATCAAAGGAGAAAGCAAAAAAATTGAAAAGTTTTAAAATTTGAACTAATAAATAAAACAGTGCTGGTTTTATTGGGGAAGAGGGAATAGGTAAGTCATTGGTTGATTTGACTAGTAAAAAAGAAAATATCAAAAAAGGGTGAATGAACCACCAGTGGAGATTAAAGTAATTATTAGTAACATTTTGCCTAATTATATACCAATAGAGCTGACAATCTAAGTAAAATGGATATTTACAAAAATATAAATTGCTGATGTCAACCAAAGTAGAAATAGATTACTTAAATAACCCTATTTAGAAAAAAGAAATTGAACAAGCAATCAATGAGATCTTTAAGGAAAAACTCTCTGGAATCAGATGGATTTACAAGTGAATTCTACCAAACATTTAAGAAACAATAAATCCCAATATTTTATAAACTATTTGAAAAAAACAGATAAAGAAGGGGTCCTCCCCAGTACCTTTTATGTCACAAATATGATTTTGATACCCAAACCAAGGAGAGCAAAAATGGTGAAACCTTTAGACCAATTTCCTTAATATTTTTTTTTCCATTTAAAGATTTTATTTATTTTGAGTTTTACAATTTTTCCCCTAATCTTGCTTCCCTTCCCCCCCCCCACAGAAGGTCATTTGCAAGTCTTTACATTGTTTCCATGGTATACATTGATCTAAATTGAATGTGATGAGAGAGAAATCATATCCTTAAGGAAGAAAAATAATGTATAAGAGATAGCAAGATTACATAATAAGATATCAGATTTTTTTCCCTAAATTAAGGTCCTTGGTCTTTGTTCAAACTCCACAGTTCTTTCTCTGGATACAGATGGTATTCTCCATTGCAGGCAGCCCCAAATTATCCCTGATTGTTGCACTGATGAAATGAGCAAGTCCATCAAGGTTGATCATCACCCACATGTTGCTGTTAGGATGTACAATGTTTTTCTGGTTCTGCTCATCTCCCTCAGCATCAGTTCATGCAAATCCCTCCAGGCTTCCCTAATTCCCATCCTTCCTGGCTTCTAATAGAACAGTAGTGTTCCATGACATACTTATACCACAGTTTGTTAAGCCATTCCCCAATTGAAGGACACTTACTTGATATCCAATTCTTTGCCACCACAAACAGGGCTACTATGAATATTTTTGTACAAGTGATGTTTTTACCCTTTTTTGTTATCTCTTCAGGGTATAGTAGTATTGCTGGATCAAAGGGTATGCACATTTTGTTACCCTTTGGGCGTAATTCCAAATTGCTCTCCAGAAAGTTTGGATGAGTTCACAATTCCACCAACATTGTATTAGTGACCCAGATTTCCCACATCCCTTCCAATATTGATCATAGTCCTTTCTGGTCATATTGACCAGTCTGAGAGGTGTGAGGTGGTACCTCAGAGAAGTTTTCATTGTCATTTCTCTAATAAGTAATGATTTGGAGCAATTTTTCATATGACTATGTTGCGGTCCACTCTGGGCAGCCGGGTCTCAGTCTAATTCACACAACTCTTTGGGGAGCTCCGCCGGACATGTCAATAATGAAAGTCAGCCAGTGAGAGATAAGCAAGGAGTTTATTGCGGGTATATGCTAACATCTCTGCTCACATAGTTGAAATAAGAGTATATATAAGCCTAGTCCCCTTGTATCAGCATTCCTCATCTCCAGGCCTGTGAAAGTATAATGGGCATGCCACAAAAGGTCTGTATCCTGGAAAAATGTGGAATCTTCAACAAGATAAAGATGAAAGGTAAAGAGATAAGTACCAGAACTCCTTCCTGGGACACTTGAAAGAGATGAGGATGAAAGGCAGAGGGATAAGGACAAAAGGTCCTTCCTGAGAATATTCAACAAGATAAGGATGAAAGGCAGGAGAACAAAGAGAGAGAAGGGCCAGAGCTCCTTCCTGAGTTCAGAGCACTCTGGTATGGACATTCCTGTTGTCCCAGGTATCAATGACTCTCAGGATGAACTCCTCATGGCCATATACTCTGTCTATTATCCCCTTACATGACTATGGATTGCTTTGATTTCCTCATTTGTAAATTGCCATTGCATATCATATCTTTGACCATTTGTCAATTGGGGCTTGGTTTTTTTTTTTAATTTGACTCAGTTCTTTATAGATTTTAGAAATGAGTCCTTTGTCAGAAATACTAGTTGTAAAGATTGTTTCCCAATTTACTGCATTTCTTTTGATCATGGTTACAGAAAAATGCCAATGAAAGCAAAAGCTTTTTAATTTAATGTAATCAAAATCATCTAATTTGTTTTTAGTGATGTTCTCCATCACTTCCTTGGTCATAAACTGCTTCCCTTTCCATAGATCTGTCAGGTAAACTACTCCTTGATCTTCTAGTTCAATCTCCTTAATATTAATGCAAAAATTTTAAATATAATACTAGCTTGGTAATTACAGCAATATATCACAAAGATCATATGATTTTCTGAATAGATGCAGAAAAAGTCTGACAAAATATATATTACTATTAAAAATAATTTAATATAGAATAAATAGAGCTTTCCCTAAAATAAGTTCTCTATCTAAAATGAAAAGGAAGTATTATCTGTATTTGGGATAAACTCCAAGCCTTCCCAGTAGGATCAGGCATGAAGACTGTCATTCAATATTAAACTAGAAATGCTAGGTATAAAACAAAAAAAGAAACTAAAGGAATGAAACAGTGAGATGTAGTCTTAGAAAAACCTAGAGAGCTGAAACAATTAACTTTAGCAAGGTTTCAGTATACAAAATAAATCTACATAAATCATCAGCATAGATATATATATATATACTGTCACCAAATCCTATCAGCAAGAGATAGAAAGAGGAATTCCATTTAAAGTAATTTCAGACAATATAAAATATTTTACTGTGAAGACAAACCCAGGGATTATAAGACACCATTATGAAATACTTTGCACAAATCAAGTCAGATCTATACAATTGTCAAAATATTAATTGCTCATTGATAGTCTTGAGGCAGTATAATAGATGTGACAATTTTACCTAAGTTGACTAAATTATTAGTGCTATATCAATCAAACTACCGAAAGAACAGAACTAGAAAGAATTTATAACAAAATTCATCTGTAAGTAGAAAAGATCGAGAATATCAAGGGAATCGATAAAAAAAATTGTAGAGAAAGGTGGCCTAGCAGTTTGAGATTCCAAACCATATTAGAAAGTGGTAATCATTAAAACAGGGTAGCTAGGTGGAGTAGTGGATATAGTGTCAAGTCTGAAATTAGGAAGACATACCTTTCTGAGTTCGAATCTGCAAGTCACTTAACTAACCCTGTTTGATTCAGTTCCTCATCAGTAAAATGAACTAGAGAAGGAAATGGCAAGCCAGTTCAGTATCCTTTACCAAGAAAATCCCAAATGAGATCACAAAGAGTCAATCTGGCACTGACATAGATCAGTAATAAATGACCATTGTAATGATATTGATAAACCCAAAGATCCAAGCTTCTGGAGTAATAACTCAAGATTTGGCAATTTCTGGCAAAGCTAGAAAACTGTTTGGCAGAAATTAAGCATAGATCAAAATCTCTTTTTTTTTTTTGTCTTTTATTAATTTAATATTTATTCTCATTTTGTACAAATAATGGTTTTTTACATTAATAAAATATTCTTGTTTAAGAGTAAATGAGATACCCCCTCCCCCCAATAAATATAGACTTGTTTGAGCGATAAAGTAAAGGGGAGAGAAAAAAATTAAAATTAAAAAAAATAATAGTAATAATTGTAGGTATGGCCAGGTGGCACAATGGACGGAGCATCAGCCCTGGAGCCACGAGCACCCAAGCCCACATCTGGCCCCATACACCCAACAATCACCCAGCCATGTGACTTGCAAGCCACCCGAACCCCACTTCCCTGCAAGAACCAAAAACAAAAAAAAGACCCAAAATAAAATAAAATAGTAATAATAGTAGGGGTGGCTGGGTGGCGGACAGAGCATTGGCCCTTGAGCCAGGAGCACCTGGGTCCAAATCTGGCCTCAGACACCCAACGATCACCCTGCTATGTGGCCCCAGGCAGGCCACCCAGCCCCATTTGCCCTGTACCCCCCCAAAAAAAATAATAATAATAATAAATGTGCTTGAGTCTTTGTTCCAACACCAACAACTCTGTCATAGGTGGATCACATTCGTTATGATAAGTCCATGGCAAAAGTTACTTCCATATTTTTCCACCATTGCCGTTGTTGATTGCAACTCCCTCCTTTCATATTTCTCCACTACCATGTACTATATTTTCTCTCTCCTTTCACTCTGACTCTGCTGTAGGGTAGCTGAGTGGTGCAGCAGACAGATCCCCAACTCTGGGGCCAAAAGGCCCTGAGCCCCCCTACCACCTCTTAGGCCCAGCCACCTGGCCCTATGGTCCGGGACAGGCCATCCAATCCCAGCCCCATGCAAGAAGTAAAAAAGAAAATTAGTTATATCTGACCAAATCCCCCCCTTCCCCCATCCCCCCCTCCTTATAACAGATGCCTATACCCCATTGAGTATATATGCTGTTTTCCTCCTAGCCACCTCTGATGAAAGTGGTTTCCCTCATTCCCCCTTGCCTTCCCCCTTCCATATCATTGCAATAGCTCATTGTAATAAAGAAAAATCTTATTATATGAAATATCTTGGCCTATTTCCCCTCTCCTTTTTCTTTCTCCCATTACATTTCCCTTTTTTCTATTGACTCCATTTTTACACCATATTTTATCTTTGAATTCAGCTTTTTCCTGTGCTTCAACTATAAAAGCTCCCTCTACCTTCTCTGTTAACTGAGAAGGTTCATTTGAGTATTATCAATGTCATTTTTCTATACAGGAATACATGCAGTTCATCATTAAGTCCCTCATATTTTCCCCTTCTCCTCCAATCTCTATGCTTCACCTGAGTCCTGTATCTGAAGATCAAACCTTCTGTTCAGCTCTGGCCATTCCAACAGGAACATTTGAAATTCCCCTGGTTCATTAAAAGTCCATCTTTTTTCCCCTAGAAGAGGACATTCAGCCTTGCTGGGTAGTTGATTCTTGGTTGCATTCTAAGCTCTTTTGCCTTCCGGTATATTATATTCCAAGCCCTATGAGCTTCCAATGTAGTTGCTGCTAAATCCTGTGTGATCCTGACTGTAGCTCCATGATATTTGAACTGTGTCCTTCTGGCTGCTTGTAATATTTTCTCTTTGACTTGGGAGTTCTGGAACTTGGCTATAATATTCCTAGGGGTTGGTTTTTTGGGATCTCTTTCTCAGGGGGATCGGTGGATTCTCTCCATTTCTATTTTGCCCTCTGCATCTAGAATATCAGGGCAATTTTCCTGTAGTAATTCTTTGAAAATGATGTCGGGGCGGCTAGGTGGCGTAGTGGATAAAGCACCGGCCTTGGAGTCAGGAGTACCTGGGTTCAAATCCAGTCTCAGACACTTAATAATTACCTAGCTGTGTGGCCTTGGGCAAGCCACTTAACCCCATTTGCCTTGCAAAAAAAAAAAAAGAAAATGATGTCAAGGCTCTTTTCCTGATCATGACTTTCAGGTATTCCAATAATTTTTAAATTATCTTTCCGAAGTCTCTTTTCCATATCAGTTGTTTTTTCAATGAAATATTTCACATTTTCTTCTAATTTTTCATTTTTTTGGTTTTGAAGTATTGATTCCTGATTTCTGGTAAATTCATCAATCTCCTTGAATTCTATTCTTTGTCTGAAGGATTTGTTCTCCTCAGAGAATTTTCTTATCTCTTTTTCCATCTGGCTAATTTTGCTTTTTAAAGCATTCTTCTCCTCCATAACTTTTTGAACTGTTTTATCCATTTGACCTAAGCTGCTTTTTAGCATGCTATTTTCTTCAGCATTTTTTTGGATTTCCTTGACTAGGCTGCTGACTTCATTTTCATGTTTTTCCTGCATCTCTCTCATTTCTTTTCCCAGTTTTTCTTCTAACTCCCTCGTTTGATTTTCAAAGTCTTTTTTGAGCTCTGTCATAGCCTGAGCCCAATTTTTGTTTTTCTTGGAGTCTTTAGATGCAGGGGCTTGTGCTTCCTCATCTTCAGACTGAGCATTTTGATCCTTCTTGGGCTTGTTTGAAAAATATTTCTCAATGGTGTTCCTCTTTTTTTCTCTGCTTGCTCATTTTCCCAGCCTGAGCCTGGTTTTGGGGTGCTTCCTGAGCTTTTGAGACACTCCCACAAGGATCTCAGTGTGTGAGGCTCTGTCCTCCCTCCTGGTCTGTGAATGACCATATGCGCCCCTCTCTGCCATGGGGCTGAGGTGTGGGGGGGGGGGGGCCTGCTGTTCTATGGAGGGGACCTAGACTGCAATCAGGATCTGAATGTGGTCAGAGCCCCAGAGTCCTGTTCCGGGGTAGAGCACAGAGCTAGGCAGTCTCTCTCTCTCTTCACTCCCCTCCCTCAGCTCAATGGACTCATGCCCTGGGAGCTCTTGCTTACCTGCCCTGCCTGCTTCTGTTCCTGTATCTGTGCTGTGCTGGCCACCCTGCTTGCTGTGTGCCCTGAGGGCTGGGTTTCATATGCTCACTCTGGCAGAGGTCCCCATCTGTTCCCCCACTTTGTGCCCAGTGCTTCCCTGGGGGCTCTGGAAACTCCCCTGCCTCTGTGAGCTATGGCTCCCAGCACCCTGGGGCTGCCTCCAGGAGACTGAAGTTCTTTTGCTCTGGCAGGCCGCCCCTCTGACCCCAGAGAGCAGAGCCTTTCTGCTCTTTTCCAGGTTACCTTGAGTAGGAGAACTGCCTCCCTGGGTCCCTCTGTGGGTTCTGTCTCTCAAATTTAGTTAGAGTCCTTAGCTTATGAGTTTTATGAGAAAGCACCTAAGACAGGATCCATTCTTGTTGCCATCTTGACTCCACCCACATGATCAAAATCTCATACAACAAGATAAGATCAAAATGGATAAATAGTAAATTAAGGGATTTAGTAAATTAAGGGAAGAGTATATATACCATCAAACAAGATATAGAGAGTGTCACAGGAAGTACAATTGATAATTTTGATAACATTAAATTTTTTAAATGATGCATAAACAAAATTAATGCAGCCCAAAATAAATGGAAAATAGAAAACCGGGGAAAACTTTTTACAAAAAGATTCTCTGATTAAGGCCTCATTTTTCAATGATAGAGGGTACTGAGCCAAATTTATTAAAAAAGGGGGAGGCTATTCCCCACTTAATAAATGATGAAAGAAAATGAAGAAATCAAAGCTTTCAGCTGTCACATGGAAAAAGTTCTGATCAGAAAAATGCAAATGAAAGAAATTCTGAGACATCACCTTACACACTCTGATTAACATGACAGAAATGGAAAATTGCAAATGCTGGAGGCAGAGTTGGGAAAATGGGGACATTAATGCTCTATTATTAGAGTTGTGAATTGGTCCAGCTATTCTGGATGGAGACCAATTTGGAATGATATCCAGAGGGATATGCATTCTAGAGCTAGAAATACTACTACTAGGTCTGTATTCTAAAGAAAATAGAAAAACATCCATTTGTACAAAAATGTCCTTTGTGTGATGGCAAAGAATTAGAAACCAAGAAGATACTCTTCATTTGAGGAATGACTGAAGAAGTTGTAGGATATAATTTGATGGATTACTATTATGCTTTAAGTATTGAGGAGCAGAATGGTTTCAGAAAAACCTGGGGAAATTTATATGGAGTCATGCAAAGTGATTTGAGCAGATCTAAGACAGCATTGTTGGTCAGTTGGTTCTTGTCCTTAATTATTGAAGAAGACCAAAATGACATCACTATATTAGGGTCAAGTTACAGTGTGCCCACCTGGGTTGATCTGACCAGTACAAGCTCAGAATGCTCTACCAGAGGTTAGACACAAATAGCCAATGTGAACACCTGGGCTGTTTACTCTAAACTTATGTATCTCTCATTTCCTTTGAGCTGCTCCAGTTCTGCCTTGTTCATAGAGCCCAGCACTCTCTCTGATGAGGACAAGCCATGCTGGGCATCCTGTGCCAATGTCTCCCATGCTGTGTAATTGATTCTAAAGTTCTCAAGAGAGAGACACTATGTCCTGATATAGCTTCTTCTGACCCCTCCATGTGAATGCTTGCCCTGAGTTCTCCATAAAATAGTCTTTTTTTTTGGCAAGCATCCATCTGGCATTCAAACATGACCAGTCCATTGCAGTTGCTCTCTCTGTAGTAACATTTGAATGCTTGACAGTTTAGCTCAAGAAAAGACCTCAGGGTGTGGTATCTTATCAATATTTAAATGGAAGAGATTCATTTCCCTGACTTGGTCCAAGTTTCACAGGCACATAGCTATGATGTCAGCGCAACAGCTCTGTAGACCTTCAGTCTGGGAGTCAGTCTTTCAGAGTCTCCCAAATACTAAGCTAGCTCTGGGATTGTGTGGGTCTACCACCTTATCACTGTAGAAAGGACTATGAAAAGGACACTGCCAAGGAAAGTGAATTTGTCCACAGTACTCAAAACTCCATTTGCTGTAATCAGTGACTCCATTTGCGGATGGTGTGGTGCCAGCTGATGGAGCATCTGTGTTTTCTTGGTGTTAATTGTTAGGCTAAAATTAGCACAAGCAGCAGAAAACCAATCCATACTTGGTTCCATCTCGGCACCAACACTCCCTCTTCTTTGGAATTTGTCATCAGTGCATTAGCCAACTTTGATGCCTTGTTCATCCTCAGTGAAGGCATTTGATATCATGGCAGAAAATATCATACTAAAAGCATGGGAGCTAGAACATAGTCCTGTTTCACTCCATTGTTGACTAGGAAATCACAAGAACATCATCCACTATCCAGAACCCGGGCAAGTGTGCCATCATAGAATTGACATACTGACAATACTGATGAACTTCTCCCAAAATTAGACATAATTTTCCATAAGCCCTCATGACTGACAGTATCAAAAGCTTTGTATACAGAGTTCTGTTCTGTTCCTGGCATTTTCCTGGCGTTGTCAGGCAGCAAACATCACATCAACCTTTCTAAAGCCACAGTGACTCTGAGAGAGGTGACCATCTTCCAGGTGAAGGATCAGCCTATTAAGGATTCTGGCAAGAACCTCACCAGCAATGACTAAAAGAGAAACTTCCCTGTGACTGTCACAGTATAATCTATTCCCTTTACCTTTATAGAGATGGATGATGGAGGTATCCTTAAATTCCTGGGGCATAACTTCTTCATGCCATATAATGTGGAAAATTTCATTTAGCTTTTGGATGAGCAATGAACCTCCCCACACATATACACCTTGTAAATCTCAGCTGGAATAGAATCAGCACCAAGTGCTTTGCCACTTGAAAGAAGTCTAATGGCATTCAAAACCTCTTCTTCAGCTGGAATTTCAACTACAGGTGAATTGACTTCAGCTTGAGGTAAAAGGTCTTTGGCTTCTGCATTGATTGATGATGGTCTGTTTAAAACACTATGAAAGTGTTCAGTTCAAGTCTCTAGGATCATGTCCATATCATTAATCAATGTGGCCTCATCAGCACTTGAGTAGGAGAGATGCACCATATGTCTTTGACCCATAAACAGCCTTCAGGGCATCATAAAAAGCACTTTGGATTGTTATTACATAAAACTGAATTTCATCTGCCTTCTTACTGAGCCAAGAGTCCTGCATCCCTCTAAGCATTGCTTATACTTTACTTTTGATGGAATTATTTGCTGCCTTCGTAGAAATGGATGAACTATCCTGCTGGTAAACCCTCTGGAGTTCTCATTTTTCATCTGGCAGCTTCTGTAGTTTCTCATCATTGTCATCAAACCAGTCTTGATGTTTGCAAGTGTTCTGACCCAGATAAGCAAATGTGGTGTTGTACACCAAATCTCTGAAAACTGCCCACTCTTTTTTCTGCTTCACTGTTGCCAATTGTATGTTGGTTCACCTTTCCCTCCCAAGTTAGCAACAAACTGTTCCCATTCAGAGAGACAGTCTAATCTTTTGACATTAATTCTTCAAATAACATTGTACATAGTAACAGTAATATAATGATAATCAACCATGACTGACTTAGCTACTCAAATCAAGACAATGATCCCAGAGAATTCCAAAGAGCTCTTGATAACAGATGTAGCTTACCTCCAGAGAGAGAACTGATGAACCCTGAATGCAGATTGAAGCATATATTTTTTAAACTTTCTTTATTCTTGTTTTATTTTTTTCTGGGTATTTTGGCAGCATTGCTAAATATAGAAATATGCTTTATATGACTTCACATGTATAATTGTTATCAAATTTCTTTATATTTTGAGGGGAAGAATTTGGAATTATTTTACATATAATTGGAAAATAATTTTTAAAAGTCATCCCTGAAAGCCTGACCCTTTCTTATGTTTTCATTATTGATACATTGATCCTTTTTATAAAGATTTTATGGAGATGAGAAAGTAAACAATGTAGTTCAATTGTTATTGATGCCTTCTGTTGTCAAACATGGAAGGGTCCAGTTAACTATAGAATTAGAAGGAAAAAAACTTTTTTGAAGTAGCTAAGTAGTTAATCATTTCATTGTCTTAATTTCTATTCCCATAATTATTTCTTTATTATTACTAGTAAATTAGGTGGATATCTTTGGCAATCTTAAAGGAGGACATGGATGAGAATTACACAAGATAAACAAGAGTTCCCATATCAAAGATATTACTGATACATATCCATTTTTTCTGTCTTTTGGCATGCCTATAAACTGCCTGAGGCCATTTTAAAACTTTTTTTCCATTTTTAATAGGCTGCTATTTAATTTATAAGTATTAATTATTTATCCCTTTTGTTACTCTTCTTGAGAGCTAAATACCTCTAAGCAACTTTAATTTTCTCCAAGTCTGTTAGCTTTCCTGCCATCTATTCTCTTTAAATCTCCCTTCTCCCCTTTTTTCTTTTTTCCAAAAGGCATTTAGTATATTAGTGAATTCTGAAGGGGATGGATGCATTTAATATCATTGTTTATCCCCCAATACATCTTATAGAGATACTTTTCTAGGTAAAGTATGTAGCCTTTTTTTAAATTATTTTTTAGTGGGGTTAAGTGACTTGCCCAGGTCACACGGCTAGGTAATTATTGTCTGAGGTCTCATTTGAACTCAGGTGCTCCTGACTCCAGGGCCAGTGCTCCTGCACCACCTAGCTGCCCCTAAAGTATGTAGTTTTACTGGTTAAACAGACTCATACTTTATATACATTTTGAAACCATTTGCCTTTCATCTTTTAACCATTTTAGTTTTACCTCACTTCAGTTTTAGGAGTTACCTCACTGCCTTCCACCCAGGTAGAAATGGTTCCAAGTATTAACAGCATTGGAATAGTGAACTGGCTACTTCAGGCATGTAAAACTAGTCCACAAGCATTTACAAAGTGCTTCTATGTGCAAGTCACAACTACCTAGGTACTAGGGATGAAAATAAAGGCAAAACTTAGAATCTAATAGAGAAGACAACATTTACTAGGCACTTGTTAGATAGATACAGAATGGGGAAGGCACGGGTAGCTGAGAGGGCTAGGAGAAGCCTCCGGAAAAGGAGGGATTGGAATATCCTTGAGAGAGAGACTAGGGCAACTGACAAAAGCCAGAGCATGGGAAAGCAAGTGGGCTGTTGTATCTGAATCATAGAATGCAAAAAAGAGAAATAAAGTGTAAGAAGACTGAAAAGGTATAAAGGGGTCAGATTATGAAGAACTTTAAATGTCAAACAGAGGGCTTTACTTGATCTTTAAAGATGGGTAGTAATTACATGGTCAGACCTACACAATGAGAAAAATCACTCTGGCACTGAGTGGAGTAAAAGATTAAAGTAGAGCAAGAATTGAGACAACTTGACCAGTTTAAACTATTACAATTATTTAGGTGAAAGCAATAGTAACCTGTGTTATGAATAGAGAAAAGGAACATGAGCAAGAATTGGTGTGAAGAAAGAAACAAGATTGGTACTGAGAATGAAGACTAGAGAATGATACTGTGTTTGCCTGAGTGATTAGGAGAAGGGAAAGGAACAAGCATTTATTAAACATCTGCTATATTCCAGATGCTAGTTTACAAACCTTAACAGATATTCTCTCATTTTTTTTCTTATCACAAACCTGGGAGGGTAGGTACTGCTAATATTCCCATTTTACAGATGCAGAAACTGACTCAGACAGATTAAGTGACTTGCATAGGATCACATAGCTCTTAAGTGTGTGAGATTTGAGCTCATTTTCCTGTCTCGTGGCCTAACACCAATCCACTGTGCCACCTAGCTGCCTAGGAAGATCATGATGCTCTTGTCAATGATAGGGAAGTTGAGAAGAGGGAAAGGTTTGAGAGGCAAGGTGTGGAGTTTGTTTCATGTATATTAAATATGAAATGCCTTTAGGCCATAAATTCAAGATATCTAAAAGACTGTGACAAAGGACTTGAGCTCAGGAGAAACAGATAGGTCTGAATATGTATATCATCTACTTAGAGATGATAATTGAACCAGTGGAACCAATGGGATCAGCAAATAAAACAGCAATGGACACAAAGAAAAGAGGACCAGGGAAAGAACCTTGACGTACACTTACTATTAGTGTTCATGGGATGGAAGGAGATAGAGAAGCAATGGTCATACAAGTAGAAAGAACCAGGAAAGAGCACTTGCAAAACCTTAAGAGACAGGAGGGTATCCTGGCTAATACTCATTTCTAAACAAAATGTAAAATTTATTAGCAGGATTTCATAAGTTTACAAAATATCCTATTCATCCCAGTCAATTTTCATCCATCAAAGCCCTCTCCAGCTGCTTCACTATTTCAGACATTTTCTGTCTGATTTAGCTCATTCTAGCTGGTGAAAAGAGATATTCTTCAAACTTACCATATAGCAGCACTTAACAAAGTTTAATAGCTCTTTTCAAAATATTATTTTCTTATATGTAAAATGAAGATCTTATTTGAATTACCAGCTTTTACAGGGTTATTGTGAAGATCAGATGAGGAAAAATATTTAAAGTGCTTTGCTGACATGGTTAGTTGTTAAATCTAAAATTTCAGTGTCTTTAGGTTGGAATTGAAACAACCTACAGTTGAGATTTTATTCAATTTATGGGAAAAAAATAAGTTAACCTGGAGATAGAGAGATTAAGTAATTTACTGAAAGCAAAATGGCTAGTTAGTAAGTAGTAAAGCTGGGACTCAAATCCAGCTCTTATAAGTATCTAGTGATCTTTCACTATTACTTTATGCTTTATAGCAATATTCTAAGACTAGAGTAATTCAGGAAATTAGGGTTTGGGCTGACTTTAGATATTAGTGATTTTATATAATCTAGAACAGGGTTGTCTAAAATGCGGCCTGCAATACGATTTTATGTGAACTACTTAGAGTTTACTAAATGCTTTAGAAAAGGAATCTGAGCTACCACAGAGCTCTCACTAAAATGGCAAATCAAAATATATTGTCTGTTGTTTCAATAAAATCTTTTAAAAGTAAGGTTGGATAGCCCTGACCTAGAAGACAAGACTCAATCACATAAGGACTACTGGAAATAAATCTCTTCATAAAAAAGATGCTATACAATTATCCACCAAAAATCCTGATATTTGCCACAGCACAGAACAATAAGGGCCTAAGAGTGACAGAGAAGTAGAGTGAGTAAAAATGATGACAGGTAGCAACTATCTTAAAATCTAGACTGTCTACCATCCTAAACAAAAGTTATGTACAAGACACTATACTAAGCACAGTGGATACAAAAAGAGGCAAAAGATAGTCCCTGCCCTCAAAGAGCTCATAATCTAATGAAGTAGCTTTAATAATGTACTCCAAAGACACTTGCCTTTTGTTTAATAATTGCTTTATTGATTGAATTCTTAATCTGATACCTAAAATTTTACTTTGAATCTTCTTTAAATCTGTGATCTTATTTATGTGTTATTCTTGGGCTGTTGTCCTGTAAATCCTTTACAGGGTATCCACCCAATATGCCTGTCTTATGTTCACTTCAAATTTCCTTTGATGGAATCTTTTGAGCCATTATTTTTGTATAATTCTTGGAGAGTGCTATATTACACTATATTCATATCCACCATGCTGATGCATTTTTCATTGCCTTTTTGTGACCCACCAATACAAAATGTGATAGGAATAATATCTATGTATATAAAGATTATACATAAGACCAACATCTCACATCCTATACCAAGATAATATCAAAATGGGTACAGGATTTAGACATAAAAGACAATATTATAAGCAAACTTGTATATCAAGGAATAGTTTATCTGTCAGATCTATGGAAAGGGAAGCAGTTTATGACCAAGGAAGAGATGGAGAACATCATTAAAAACAAACTAGATAATTTTGATTATGTTAAATTAAAAAGCATTTGCACAAACAAAACCACTGTAACCAAGATCAAAAGAAATGTAGTAAACTGGGAAACAATTTTTACAACTAATATTTCTGACAAAGGACTTATTTCTAAAATGTATAGAGAACTGAGTCAAATTTATAAAAAAAAATCCATTCCCCAATTGACAAATGGTGAAAGGATGTGCAGAGACAATTTACAGATAAGGAAATCAAAGCAATCCAGTCATATGAAAAATTGCTCCAAATCATTACTGATTAGAGAAATGCAAATTAAAGCATCTCTGGGATACTCCCTCATACCTTTCATACTGGCCAATATGACCAGAAAAGACAATGATCAATGTTGGAAGGGATGTGGGAAATCTGGGACAATAAGGCATTGTTGGTGGAGCTGTGAACTCATCCAACCTTTCTGGAAAGCAGTTTGGAATTATGCCCAAAGGGCAATAAAAATGTGCATACCCTTTGATCCAGCAGTACCACTACTGGCTCTATACCCTGAAGAGATGATGAAAAAGGGTAAAAGCATCAGTTGTACAAAAATATTCATAGTAGCCCTGTTTGTGGTGGCAAAAAAAATTGAAAATTGAGTGAATGTCCATCAATTGAGGAATGGATGAACAAATTGTGGTATAAATATGTTATGAAACATTATTATTCTATTATAAACCAGGAGGGATGGGAATTCAGAAAAGCCTGGAAGGATTTGCATGAAGTGATGCTGAGTGAGATGAGAAGAACCAGAAGAACATTATACACACCAACAGCAACATGGGGTTGATGATCAAACCTTAATGGACTAGCTCATTTCATCAGCACAATAATCAGGGACAATTTTAAGATATCTGCAATGGAGAATACAATCTGTATCCAAAGAAAGAATTGTGGAGTTTAAACAAAGACCAAAGACTATTAACTAAACTTTTACAAAATGGTGTCTTTTTATGCAATTTTGCTATTTTTTTTCTTAAAGTTAAGATTTGTCCATTCAGTTTTGATCATTGTATAGCATGGAAACAATGTAAAGACTATCAGACTGCCTTCTGTGGGGTGGGGAGGAGGAAGGGAGATTGGGGGGGAGAATTGTAAAATTCAAAAAACAATTTAAAAAATTATAAAAAAAAAGATTATACATACATGGTATCCTTGATGAAAGTATCAAGAGAGAACAAGAGTGCTTTTATAGACAGTATTCTATAATCATCAACATCTTAAGAACTGAAAATTTGACCAAAAGTTTTAAGGAACACAAAAACTTATAGTGCTTATTTTTTGTTAACTAAAAAGCATTTGCTTCATAGAATCAAAGGTGACATTAAAGGATTTCTATCATGTATGTCAGAATTTTGCAAGAGACCCTGAAAGGCATACCAAATATAACCTTGTTTGACTTTCTAATTATTTATATCATGAAAGACATAAAAGAGAGATGTATATTTACTAAAAGGTATTTGTTACTTAAATTGAAATGCCCAGCTCAGAATTCAATTGAAAGGATTCCCAGGCCTATCCAACCCAAAACATCTATGTTTTACAGGTTCTGTGATCTCACTTTTAAAAATGTGTTTATATCTGAATTTCAATGAAATTAGTTTTCTTTGTTAAACATGTCTTATTTTATGCATTCTAATATGTGATTCATACACTTCACTAGATTGCCAAATAGTGTTTCGTGACTTTAAAAATTGTCATTAACACTGCCCTAGATTTTTGTATTTATGAATGATCTTGTATTTTGGGACATCCAGACTAGCTTCCAGTAGAAGCCCTACTGTAATGGCTTCTTGAAAAAGAGAAGGGAAGTTACAGGAAATTCTTTTTTTTTTTAGATTTTACAAGGCAATGGGGTTAAGTGGCTTGCCCAAGGCCACACAGCTAGGTAATTATTAAGTGTCTGAGGTTGGATTTGAACCCAGGTACTCCTGACTCCAAGGCCAGTGCTCTATTCACTGCGCCACCTAGCTGCCCCAGTTCCTTTCTTTTCAAGAAAGTTTTAGTTTTTAAATCCTGGCCCTTCTTCATCCTCTCTGAAGCAGAAAATTTAGTTAGCCACTTGATAATATTCATGGATTATCACTGTACACAGTATTGTACCAGGTGCTTTTATAAAAATAAATACAGTCATCAAAAATAATTAAGAAAGTAATAAGTAATTAAGAACTTCGAGGGGGCGGAGCCAAGATGGCGACAAGAAGGGATCCAGTCTTAGGAGCTCTCTGATAAAATTCATCAGCTAAGGACTCTAACTAAACTTTCGAGAGACAGAACCCACAAAGGGACCCAGTGAGGCAGTTCTCCTACTCAAGGTAACCTGGAAAAGAGCAGAAAGGCTCTGCTCCCCGGGTCCGAGAAGCGCCGCCAGAGGGGTGGCCCACCAGAGCCAAAGAACCTCAGCCTCCTGGAGGCAGCCCCAGGGCACTGGGGGTTTCAGCTCACAGCAGCTGGGGAGTCTCCTGAGCTGCACCCCGAGGAACACTGGGCACAAAGTGGGGGAACATCGGGGGACCTCTGCCAGACCGAGCACGTGGAGCCCAGCCCTCGGGGCACACAGAGAGCAGCTTGGTCTTTCTGCAGCCCAGACCCGGAAACAAAAGCAGGTGGAGCTGGTAAGCAGGAGCCCCCATTGAGCTGAGGGAGAGGAGTGAAGAGAGACTGCCTAGCTCTGTCCTCTGCCCCTGAAACAGGACTCTGGGGCTCTGACCACATTCAGATCCTGACCACAGTCTAGGCCCCCCCATAGAACAGCAGCCCCCCCCCCACATCAGCCCCTTGGCAGAGGGGGGGAGCTTATGGTCATTCACAGACCAGAAGGGAGGACAGAACTTCACACACTGAGACCCTTGTGGGAGTGTCCCAAAAGCTCAAGAAACACCCCAAACCAGGCCCAGGCTGGGAAAAAGAGCAAGCAGAGAAACAAAAAGAAGATTATTGAGAAATATTTTGCAAATGAGCCCAAGAAGGACCAAAATACTCAGTCTGAAGATGAGGAAGCACAAGCTTGTGCATCTAAAGACTACAAGAAAAACAGAAATTGGGCTCAGGCTATGATAGAGCTCAAAAAAGACTTTGAAAATCAAATGAGGGAGTTGGAAGAAAAACTGGGAAAAGAAAGGAGAGAGATGCAGGAAAAACATGAAAATGAAGTCAGCAGCTTAGTCAAGGAAATCCAAAAAAATGCTGAATAAAATAGCATGCTAAAAACCAACTTAGGTCAAATGGATAGAACAGTTCAAAAAGTTATTGAGGAGAAGAATGCTTTAAAAAGCAAAATTGGCCAGATGGAAAAAGAGATAAGAAAACTCTCTGAGAACAAATCCTTTAGACAAAGAATAGAATTCAGGGAGATTGATGAATTTAACAGAAATCAGGAATCAATACTTCAAAACCAAAAAAATGAAAAATTAGAAGAAAATGTGAAATATCTCATTGAAAAAACAACTGATATGGAAAACACACTTAGGAAAGATAATTTAAAAATTATTGGAATACCTGAAAGTCATGATCAGGAAAAGAGCCTTGACATCATTTTCAAAGAATTACTACAGGGAAAATTGCCCTGATATTCTAGAAGCAGAGGGCAAAATAGAAATGGAGAGAATCCACCGATCCCCCAGAGAAAGAGATCCCCAAAAAACCAACCCCTAGGAATATTATAGCCAAGTTCCAGAACTCCCAAGTCAAAGAGAAAATATTACAAGCAGCCAGAAAAACTTCATAGGAATTAAAAGTTGTTATTTTCAGAAAACAAATTTAATTATTTTATGTGGAAGAGGATTGAGATTGATTATGATTATCTAAAAATATATATAAAAGTGTTGGTTATATGTTGCCATATATCTTGTATGCTTTTCATGTCCATGTCTGAAAGAAGATAAGGAAATAGAACTCTTAGTTTGCCAACTATCAGGTATTGTCATCTGCACCTATCATAGTCTCTCTAGACTGTAAGCATCCCTACCCTTTCTCTCAGTAGAAATAATATATTTTAAAATATGTTTATAAATATATATGTATGCATGTATAATGCTATACAAAATCTAAACATGTGAATACATTTATATAAATATAAAAAATGACATGAAGGTCAAAAACTTTTGTGGCACTTAGATCCTGAATTCTCTAGTATAAAACTATTCAAAATGAAATGTGGTTCATATATTTAAAGGCCAGTGGCTCTAGTTGAGAAATTAATAATAAATCCTAGTGAATGTATATATCTTTCAGATATGATGATATAGAATGTGACTGCTAAGATCAAGTTGGCCACCAATATAATCAGCTCCTATTTAATAGTTCGTCTAGTCATCCAATAATATTTTTGTCCATAATAATAATAAAAGTTTTCATGTTTACCTTTAAAATATACTTTCAAGTATGTTTAAAATTTCATTTACCATTTTATTCAAATCTTAAATATTGTGTGTTGCCAGACAATTACAGAACGCTATCTCGCTTAATTGATCTCCTAAGAAGATCTGGAAAACTTGAAGAAGTTCCAAGGTTTCTTTTGATGGCTGAGAGACATAATGCCAGAGCCAGATTTGAGCCAGGATTTTGTTACTGTAAAGGACTTTATCTTTGGTAAATTAATTTCGTAAAGAAATTTCCCTTGTAAACAGCATCTTTTAATTGTCATTGTGTTCAACTGAGATATCTTTTTATCCCATAATTTGAACACTAAAATATTCTTATACTTTATGTTTAACACATAAAATAGAAATTTAATTGAAATTTTAATTATAGTAATTGGATGTTTGAAGGAAAAAAGCCATAAATGTTTGTTGTTTTTAACCTTGCCAAGGTACACTGGAGAAGCAAATGATGCACTTCGACATTTTAATAAAGCCCGGAAAGACAATGACTGGGGTCAGAATGCCACTTATAACATGATAGAAATCTGTTTGAACCCAGATAATGAAACTCTTGGAGGTGAAGTATTTGAAAATCTGGAGGAAGACCTAAGGTAAGTCACTGAAAAATCCACCATTCTTTTCATTTTTAACAGCTTGGTTAAGAAAGAGATATGGAGCCAGTGTAAGAAGAGAAGTAAAGTTCTAGTGAGAGCATTACCAAGATGTCAGACAATCTAGTCTCAATTACATAATTGACCTTTTGGTCTCTTAATCAGAGACAGAAAAATCATTTGAAGTTTCACTGAATCAGATTTCATCTTCCAAAAAAAACAACTATTCCTGAGACTCACTTGTTCAAAAGTCTTAAATGGTTCCCATTGCCTATAGAATAAAGTCCCAACTCTTCAGTTTGGAATTCGGATTTGTTTCTCTGGTCATATTTCCTACCCCTTAGCTTTTCAGTACTCTACATTTCAACCAAACTGAACTTGAGTATTTTGTGCTCTCCACTCTTCACATTTTTATTTATGTTCTTTCTGTCAATATATCTTACAGCACTTTCCTAAATAGCGCCTCTTCCATTAATCCTTCTTTGATTCCTATTACCCCCCCCAGTAAAGAGTGAGCACTCACACCTTTTTTTCTTACATCTTTTTAGATTTATTTTGTTTTACTGTATTCTTAAGGTATCTGTGTTCTTATGTTATCTGTCCACTAGATTATAAATTTCTTGCCAAAGGTACTTATATATCTTAGCATCAAAATGAATTTAAAGTAAGTGTGTTCAAAATTCAGAGAGACTTACATGGGTTGTAATTTCCCAGGGAAGTAGTAGAACTTGAGCTGGACTTTAGAGAATGATTTTGGAAGATTAAGAAGGATATTTCAGGTGGGGGGAAATGGCAGAGGCACTTAGATGAGTAGACTGAAGTCTTTTTTGGGAAGCCCAACTAGATCACCCTGACTAGAATAAGCCCAGGGATGAAGAATATTAATAGGAGGTCAGATTGGAAAGGCAGGTTGGAGATCGAGGATATTATTCATTAAATAGCAGGATAAGGAAATCAAGGAGCAAGAGAGATGATAGGATAAAAGTAGTGCTTATAGAAAACTTAATCTGATAATGGTATGCATTATTTTGAAATTAAACCATTTAAGTGGTTATTTCAGTTATTCAGTTATTTCAGTAATCAAGTCATGATCAGGTAAAGACCTGATGAAGACTATAGCCTTGGCAGTGAAAGAGAAAGTAAAGGGAGAAGAGAGACCATAATGTTACATATGATATAACATCCATGTGCAGTAGCTAAATGGAAATGCAAAATGAGGATGCCTTGGAAAAGAGTTCAAGATAAAGATTTATTTCATTGTCCTCAGCAGAGAGATGTTAATTGAAGCAGTGAGAGTGAATGAGATTTCTTAAGATTTCTTGAGATTCCTAATGCTAAGAATTTAGAGAAAAGAACAACTGGCCAAGGGCAAAGCCTTAGGTGTAAAGCAAACCATAGAAGTATAAAAGGAAGAGAAAATAAACAAGTAATCAGTAAGGCAGAGAACCAGGAAGAGAAAGTTTAACAAAGAAGAGGATTAGTTAAGTACTACAGAGAAATCTGGGAGAATGAGGAATGAGAAATAAGCTTTACTTTCACTGGACATCAATGTCATTTTTTCAAGAATAGTTTTAATAAATTTTATTTTAAAAATATTTAGAATATAAAATACCACTGGGCAATCCATTTTCTATTGCAGCTGAAATCTTTAAACTATTAATGACTAAAATGTCATCACCACCTAAATAGGCACTCTCATTTAATATTTACTGTTTTTACTGTTTTTACTGTTTTGAAAATATTTACCCTAGCATTTTGATGCTAATAATATTTTAATAATTTCTGTAGTTTATGACTCCCATTAAGAGCAAATTTCATCTTCTTAAAAACATTTTCAATATTCTTTACTAAGTCCATTACGTTAGGAAAAATAAGGTCTCTTAAAAATGATCTTATTTCAATGTACAAACTTTATTTAATAAGGAGGAGGGAATGATTTTCCATGTGTGTATGTGTTTATGTGTGGAATTATACCATTCATTTTTTTTGATATAGTAATCCCACTGAGAAGCAAGAATCTATACAGTTAGCTGTGAGAACAGCTGAAAAACTCCTCAAAGAACTAAAGCCACAGACTACCCAAGGTCTCGTACAACTTCAAATAATGGAAAACTATTGCCTAATGGCAACCAGGCAGAAAGCCAATGTTGAGCGAGCACTAAATACTTTCACTGAAATAGCAACATCAGAGGTTAGTAGTTTTCTTTAATTTAGTGAATAAAAGTTTTCTTTCCAAAGTATCACAGAAAAATATATTTTGAATACTTGTTATTTCCAAAAATCAGTTCCTTGGTAATTTTGAAATAAATATTCATTTTGCAAAAAAAGTCAATATAGCAAACCCAAACTATGAAGATAATGTATTTCTTTGTTTAGAACTCTCATAGATATGAATATTCTTTAAGAGTTGTAATTAGGGGGCGGCTAGGTGGTGCAGTGGATAAAACACTGGCCCTGGAGTCAGGAGTACCTGGGTTCAAATCCAGTCTCAGACACTTAATAATTACCTAGCTGTGTGGCCTTGGGCAAGCCACTTAACGCCATTTGCCTTGCAAAAAAACCTTAAAAAAAAAAAGTTGTAATTAGGATGCAAAGAACAGGAAATCCCCCAGTATGGCCTATAGGACATAAACAATTGCTGAATGAATCCTCTGGAGAATTTCCAAATTATAAAGGTGTCCTAGTTTGATTCACTAAGAAAAAAAGATTTGGCTACTGCAAGGTATCTAAGCTTATCAACTGAAGTGAACTTGGAATATTTCCAATTGTGAGGCTAAATGAGGACAGTGTTGACAGTATGTGTTTATATTACTTAAAAGTCATGCAAATAATTACTTATTATATATGAATACTGCATAAGTACTAACCATAGTAAACTGATTTTTACCTTCAGCTTTTCCCACTTTCTTCTTTCCCAAGAAGCCTTCAACTGTGCTTTTTTTTTCCCTTATAAGAGAGAGTAACTCATTTCCCCTTCTCAATTTCTCCCCATTTCTAAGGTAAAACAAAAACAACTTTGCTCTTTTCTGGTGTTCCATTTTCCCTTTCAACTACACTACTACAGTTCCTGTCTTGAAGTGAAAATGACAAGAGAAGAAATATTAGTTATTCCTTTCAGCTGACAACCAACTCCAAGCATTCATTTTGTACTGTTTTGCCACATTGCTGACCACTGAAAACTAGAAATTTTCTATCTCCAGTTGAATGTCTGGATCCTTGCTGGGTTTTTTGCTTGTAGCAAAAGTCCTAGTCAAGAATACTTGTTTAAATTTTTTTGAATACTTCCTTAAATGTAGCACAAATTATTATGATAACATTATGTTGCTTAAAATCCTACTTTTAGTGACCTAGGAAGGCTAGTTACTTAATTGTGTCTTTCACAGAAGGATCCAGGAATTCCAGATCTTTTTTCTGAATAACACTAATCTCTTGATTCTAACTTGGGCGAGGACATAGTACCACAAGGCTTGCTCTGGTCCAAACTCAAAAAGGTCCTATAAGGTTCCCATCAGCACTATTTTCTCAGAGCATCAGTGTGACTGTTTCTGGCTACAGGATATCCAAGCAACTCTTCTCTATTATGAAATTTTGTGTCTTTGAATGTTTCAATTATTTTAATTCCCATATATTTAATAGTTCTCCAACTTCTCTATATCATTTATATGCTGGTAAATATAAGTACCCTCAGCTGAGATTCCCCCATTATAACAAAGGTCTCATTGTAGCATAGAAATGATTCTGGGTTCTCAAGGGCTATTCCAGTAGTCAGAAGAATACAAATTTTGGCACTGAAAGAGCTTCAGGTATGGACTTGGAAGCAAACTATGTGTATCATGTGAAGATCAGCCACATTAAGTTCATATACTCATTGTCAGAAAATTGGTCACTGGCTAATGAATGATTTTGGCTATATTAGTTCACTTGCATACCAAATTACATGAAGGGATTCCAATCTGTGACCATGGAAGGAATAATCACATAGATGTAATCATTGCTTCTAAAAGTATTGAAATACAAAGGCCATAAATCTTAGTTCAATTGTAATCTTTCATTACTTAAAAAGTATAAATGTTACAAACTTTTTAAAAATGTGAAATTGAATTTATAAATATTGATCTTTTTTACTAATATTCAACATGAATATGTTCTTGTGTTATACATAGTTCTAATTAGTTTTCATTCTTTTTTAATTAAATCATCAGCTCCTACTCAGTGACTGAAAAAATGGCCTTTGTAATCCCAACTTCAAAATCGTCCAAAGAATAAGGTTTTAATACATACGTGATGATTTTGATATGATCTCTCAGAAGAAAAAGTCTAATGGAGATAATCATGTCATCAAGGTGGTCTAATTCACTAGTCTGAGAAAGTATCATCCAGAAAATTTCAGTAAACATAATGTACTCATCTTATTAAAATTAAAAATATTCAAAATTCACAAATAAATATAGAAATTTAAATAATTGACTTGTAATTAAATTTTTGTAGCACTCCTCTTTCAGAAGTTGTCTTTAACTTGCACTAAGATTATTGGACATCCTATATAGGTAAATACTAGTGAGGTCATATTAGTGAATTCAAAATATTCTAGCCTTGTGTCATTATATTCCTCTTGTTCTGCTGTTAATTTGTCATTTTGTTCCATTTATTCAGATTCCTATACAGTATTATTTACTCAATAGGAATTCCATTTTGAACCTGATCAGATTTTTGAGCATTTTCATTATCCCTTAAAATATATATATTTAAACATAAAACTGCATGGTCCTAAAGCACAATCTTCCACTAATATTCATACAATGCCCTCAGTAGTTTTACTCTGCTGAAATATATGTGTGTGGCAGATGGATGACAACAGCTGCTATGTGGAGTGCAGAAGGGAGATAATTACAAGTTTGCCAAGCCTAAGAAAATCTGTAAGAACAGAATGAAACTCAGTTTCAAGTGATATGTCATAGCTACGGAATGCTGAAAAACAGCACTCAAGTGTGTAACAATCAGAATGAGTTCATTGTGAACAAGAGTGTTATGTTCCGCATGAGGTGAGAAAAAGAGATAGAATCAGTGACTACTATCCTTCCTACTGTCTTGTAGCCAGTTAAAGCCATCTTCCAAATAACAGACTATATATCTTATCAATGTAGAAAAATGTGCCTATATTTATTTCATTCATGTGCACATATATGAATAATAACATCATCATAATCTTTTAAGAAGTAGATTATAGTATTGAACCAGTTCATTTAGCTATACATGATCACTATTCTCACCTAAACTGAATAATAGACTGGTTTCCACATTTTCCCCTAGTGCTGCTAACATAATATTATATTATACTAAAAAAAGTGTCTCTAGGAACATATCTTTTAGTGCCCCTTCTCTGTGTTCTGTTATTTTTCCACATATTTCAAATGTAGGAATATTATCCATACATTAACTTTGCTCCTTGCAATTATAAATAATTAATTTTCTCTACCATTTCTCAATTTTATTCTAAAGAGTAAATGTTATATAGTGGGAAAACATATGAAAACCTGGGTTTGAAGCCTTGTTTGACCATCACCTATACGGCCAATTCATTTGACCTCTCTAGGATTTAATTTCCTCCTCAAAAAACAAAGGACTTAATTAGACCTCTAAGATTTCTTCCATCTCTAAAATTCTCATAATCCTGTATATTTTACAATATGAATTTGATATTTCTCATAATTACTTAAAGGAAAGGTAACCTACACCAATTTTAATTTTTGGTCTGGTGCACTGTGTGAGAGATGAACAAAATTAAAGGTGAAGGAAAAAAGAGAAGGGAGACTAATTTAAAAAGAAGGAAGATAAGGTTACACAGATCCATTTCTTTTTATAATCCATATTTTAGGAAAACTGACAAATGTTAAGTGACTTGTCATCATAAATACTTGAAAAGTAAGAACTGTATTTAAAATGCTTGTTTTCACAGGTACAATAAAACATACACTAAAAGTGGAGTCAGACAAATTATCTGGCATCAGGATGTGGTACTTGCATGATTGACTGTGTGTTTCCATATTAAATATGCCAAAGTTTCTTCATCTAGCATCTAATGCAATATTCTGACTATGAGGATATATAATGTCTTTTAAGGGTGATCATTTCAAATAATTATATATTTCAGAAATGAGGGATTCCCAAAATAAGATCCTCTGTCATTCTAATTTTATTTTGCATGTAAACAAATAACATTAATAAATTTTTTAAGGAAAAACTAGTTATCTATATGTATCTCAATTTCAATAATTTAATTGCAGAAAGATCACATTCCAGCACTTTTGGGGATGGCAACCGCATATATGATCTTGAAACAGACACCACGAGCCAGAAATCAGCTGAAACGAATTTCAAAAATGAATTGGAATCCTATTGATGCTGAGGAGTTTGAAAAGAGTTGGCTGCTGCTTGCTGATATTTATATTCAATCAGCAAAATATGATATGGCAAGTGAACTGCTAAGACGGTGCCTGCGTCATAATAGGGTAAGTAATAAAAGTAATTCTTCTTTCCTTTCCTATTTTATGAACTATATTCCGTATTTTTATAATAAGCTATTCTATTCATTTTCAAGGAGGTTTCTGTTCTTTGGAAGGGGGATGAGAGGGAATGGAATGCTTATTCTTGACATGATTAGGAAATAAACTTAAGAAAAACAGGAGATAAGCAATTTATCTTTGAGAGTTAAAAAAATAATTGCAGATGCTATTTAGTCATTGTCATTCATAGAAGTAATTTATGCATGTTTCAAGTTTCAGCTGTGAGTATGCACTACTTTCTAAAGGTGTTTGTGGAATGTCAAGTATTTGCCTCTGATTATCTATCCTATCCAGAGGTAATGAAAATTGCAGAAAAATATCAATTGCGGTATTCTGCTTCATTTGCTAAAAGAAACACTGACTGAATTTATTGCAGCTGGATGCCATTCCCATGTATTAAAATACTCTATGCAAATACATTTTATAAAAATGCCTTTTCAAGTTTTGATTTGGATTGTTTAATCAAAATGTTAGTTTACTTGCAAAATATAATGTGGACTTTTATAACATAAAGCCTTTTCTAACAAAATTATTTTTAAGTATGGGATTCTCTTATAAGGGAAAAAATTAGTGATTCTTTCATAATTAATTTCTAAGAGCACCTTGAATTTGCCTTAGTTTCTTGGGGATATTTGTTTTTATAGATTCATGTAAATTATTTCAGGAACTGTTTTATTTTATCCTTACCTACATTTGTAGCTTCAGGGAAATATATTTGTAAATGCTTTTCTAGAGAGTTATATTGTCTAATGAAAGAATATTGTTAACTAAGGTCTTAGGAAAGATGAATCATTTTTATCAGTTGATTGTCTTTCCCAAATAATAAAATACACAGTATTTTTAACTAGACTTATAAAACACAACTTTGAAAAATCTGAGAAATTGTAGAAATATATGTTCTAGTCATAGCTCTAGGCTTGACATAGTACAGGAAGAACAGTCTGCTCAACAATGAGAGAGATTCAGGTGGTGACCTGTTGTCAGAGTATGCCTGGATACTTTTTCGAAGATGGCAGTCATGCTCACTGGTTTCCTATATCTGTAGATTCAGAAGAAAAAATGACACTTAGGGGGGAAAAAAAAGCCCTGTAGCTTAGAAACGACACATATTATAATTCTCATATATATATATATATATATATATGTGTGTGTGTATATATATATATACATATATATATATTATTTTTGTCTCATTTGAAGGTACCTTTGTATTCATTTTAATAAAGTAGCTCAAAAACAATATGCTTACTTCCAGATATTTGTTGGTTGATGAAAAAAGGTTGGAAGAGAGAAACTGATTGCATTCTAATTATTGTACTATGACATTTTTGAACACTTTAGAATCTTTAAACAGTTCACTGCTTTACCAAAGGGGTTTTGAGAATTATCTCTAATAAATAAAGTTTCAGGTCTTCTGAATGAATGTTGGAGTTAATGATTTATGTTTTCATAAACATTGTTCCTCAGTCTTGCTGCAAAGCCTATGAATATATGGGATATATAATGGAGAAAGAACAAGCTTATAAGGATGCTTCCATGAATTATGAAATGGCATGGAAATATAGCAATCAGACAAATCCAACAATGGGTGAGTGTGGTCACATTCCAAAATCTTCACTTAAATGGGTTTGTTTTTTATTTGTTATCCACATCAAAAACTGCAGTAAGAAGTAACTACTTAAAGAGCTCTCTTTTGAGAGTCCTCCTGAAAAGAGAATATCTTGATAGCCTTACTAATCTTTTACCTGCTTATGCTTACAAGGGACAATTCTTTAACACTTTTCATTGTTCCCTGTTTCTTTTAACATGTTATATGTTAGGGGTGGCTAGGTGGCGCAGTGGATAGAGCACTGGCCTTGGAGTCAGGAGTACCTGGGTTCAAATCTGGTCTCAGACACTTAATAATTACCTAGCCGTGTGGCCTTGGGCAAGCCACTTAACCCCATTGCCTTGCAAAAACAAAAACAAAAAAAAAAAAACCATGTTATATGTTCATAACATCTTAGAGTTGATAGTGAACAAAAAAAGGTCTTTAGTACAATTTTCTTCCCACTAAAGAAGCACCCAGTTTTTGATCCTAGTTCTCCCCCATGTAGTATCCCGAACTTGCCTAACCCTTCTTCAACAAGACAAATCTTCAAGTGTTTCAAGAAATCTAGCATGTCTTTCTCAGTTTTGTACAAACCAACCATCCCTAGTTTCTTCAGTCATTCCTCATATGACATAGTTTCCAGAATATTCATTATCCTTGCTACTCACCCAGATACTCTCTTATGTCTGTGTTTCTCTTAAAATACAGTTTCCAGGGGCGGCTTGGTGGCACAGTGGATAAAGTACCGACCCTGGAGTCAGGAGTACCTGGGTTCAAATCCGTTCTCAGACACTTAATAATTACCTAGCTGTGTGGCCTTGGGCAAGCCACTTAACCCCATTTGCCTTACAAAAACCTAAAAAAAAAAATACAGCTTCCAGTACCAGATACAATTCTACCTGTAGTCTGATCAGCACAGCTTTCAGCTCTAGGCACTATGAGACTAAGCTTCATAAGAGTAGTAATTATATGGCTTGTTCTTTGACTCATCTTCTATAGCTCCTAGCACACTGTAGTCACTGCATACAATGAATTAATACAGGACATGATTGATGTCCTCTTTTTAGAAGACATGTCAGACTTATTTATGCTGAACTTTTGTTTAAAACTTCCAGGTATATTTCATTTAAAGTGCTATTTGTTAAAGCATGTTTCATGACGCTTTTATAAAAATATTTTTTGGAACTAAATGTAAGGCTTTACATATTTTCCTATAAAATTTTGCCTTGTTCATTTAAATCCATTGTTCGAGTCAACATTTATAATATATTATTTATCTTCCTCCAGGTCATTTCAAAAAACCTCAGGGTTACCTCCTTCTGATCTTATATTTAATTTGGTAATGTGAGAAACTTTTCTGAATTTTGATTAGGTAGAGATATATATTTTAACATAATTCTATTTGTGGTAGAACTTAGGGATTTTGTTTCACAGATTTATCTTGAAATTTTCTGGTGCTTTATTTATACTATACCATAGGATTTTTGTGTTTGAGATGGACTTTAAATATATTCTAGTAAGTTTTTCTAAGAATAGAAGTTGAAAGTCCCAGAAAAGGTTTAGAAAACTGAATGTGTTACAAACACAGAAGTTTGAAATCCCAAAAACTGTGTGGTGATGGCAGCAATTGAATGTATGAACCCATTTGGTCTCTCTGGTCTCAGTGCTCCAAGCCTCTCTCCACCCACTTCCATCTCCTATTCAGATATCAAAGTAATCTTTCCAAAGTGAAAGTCTGATCATGTCACTTCCCTAGCCAGTAAACTCCATTTGCTCACTCTTATCTCCAAAATAAAAGATAAAATTTTTTGTTACTTTTTAAAGCCCTTCATAAACTGGCATTTTCCCACCTTTCCAGTCTGTTTACACTCCATACTCCACATCCTCCACAATCCACTGACACTGGCCTTCTTCTATTCTTGCACAAGACACTCCAGCTCAAACTCCATACATTTCACTGGAATCCTCTGCCTCTTCAGTTCAGCCTTCTGGTTTACTTGGTGACCTTCAAGTTCCAGTGTAATCCCCACCTTATGCAAACCTTCTTAAAAAGAATGGCTCCCTTTTGATGAGTTATCTTTGTATAAATCGTGTTTACACATTGTTGTTTGCTATTACTTTTCTGTTAGACTGTGAGCTCCTTGAGAATAGGGACTGACTTTACCTTTCTTTATATTCCTGACACATGATAAGTACTTACAAATGCGTTTTGCCTGACTAGCAGTCTTATATCTCCATGACAGATACTGTCTGCTGTGTCTTTTTCTAATTGCTTTCATGCCTTCTTGTCTCGTTCTTTTTTATTACTTCATTCTTGCCCATTCCAATGCAGTCCCTTGTAGCCCACAAAATTAAAGCAAATTGATAGAACAAATCATATAAAAATGGGGCATATTTATAAATATATCTTTAATATCACTATCATTTTTTCTTTATAGGCTACAGACTTGCATTCAATTATTTAAAAGGGAAAAGATACGTTGATGCCATTGATATATGTCACAAGGTAAATATTTTTAAAATAAAAATGTTTTTTGCCTACATAGGTAAACTTAACGAGACATTGGTGCAGCTGAGTAATAACTTTTTTTTAGTGAAACTCAAAATAGACTTTAGCTACATTACAGCATTACTGAGAATTGGAGAATTCTAGACATTGTAGATCCCTATTATTTCCTAAATATGTATTATACAGTCTCTGTAGGAATTTGGCACTTTAAATCACTCATTTCTTTTTCATATATAAAATTCCAGTATTATGAAATTCAGACATTAAAGCTGATATGTTTTATGACAATCCCTTCACTAATTTTAGTAATGCCATTAGACTCATATGATAATTACCACTATATAATAGTTTGACCTGTTAAATACACTGAAATTTACTTATATAAGTTGGTTACTCCTATGGAAAAAAGGATTTAACATGATAAAAGTATATCCTGTCAGTACAATAAAATTTGAACCACAGTAATTGAGGCAGTTGGCATGTCATTTATTTGTAAGCAAATGTTTTTGTTTCATTTCTTATTGTTGAAACCTTTTTTAAGATATTAGTTTACTTTCATGCCTTAGCAAGTACAGCAAATTGAATATAATTAAATCTTGCTTATAAACTGAGGTCTTTTCAGGATCCCTGGGTGACTGTTTAAAACAGTTCTCAAAATATAATTCTGTAGGGGTTGAAGCTATAAGAGATGGATCAGAATTTAACCTGGAAAATGTTGTGTCTTATTTTGAAATAACCTCTAATGACAGATTGTTTACTTGTGATCTGGTTCTCTAAATGTGGAATTTTAAATTTTTTCTATTTAAGATTTGCTTGATAAAGCTCTTCCTACATTAGAAATTGTTTTGATGTATGTTTCAATTTCAGGAATGAAGAAATGAAATATCTAGAGGACAATTGTCTGACTTGACCTTTTGATTTATATCTTGATGATTTGATTTAATCTTGACTTTATGAAATGTGAATGGTTAAATGTAAAGCAAACCTAATATAAATAGATGAAAAAATATTGTCCTTTTTTTAAAAAAAATGCAATAAAATCTTGTTATCATTCTGACATGTTATTACATCATATTCAGTTATTCTGAGATTTCTTTTAGGGTTTTTTAAATATGGTCAGGCTCCAAAATCTTTTGATATTCATCAGAAAAATCGTAATTCTTTTACAAAAAAAGAATATTCAGAAAGCTAATTCTATTTCCTAATCCCATATACTTAGTAATTATTTTCAACTTTTTTTAACTTTACAGATTCTTGAAACACATCCAAGTTATCCAAAAATCCGAAAGGATATACTTGATAAAGCACGTGCAGCTTTAAGAACTTGAAACTTTAGATTCCTAAATTGAAGCAGAAGCTAAAAAAAATTAGATTTTAAATTCTTTCAACTATTATTAAGATTTGTCTCAAATTTATTTTACGAAGAAAAATATTTTTTTCAGTTGATGGTTATTTTTCTCCAGCAGAGGCTGCTGTTGTATATGAAGAGAAACATTCCGATAGATTTTAAAGGATAGGGGAAGTTAATACTCAATTTTTTATTGACTATCTTTGATTAAAAACTATCTGCAACACTATTAGTCTTCTACAATAGGAAGAGTTATTTCCTTTCTCTTTAAAAAAAATGTCTTGACAAAATCAAGTTAAAACAAACTTAATACTACAATTTTTAATGTAATACTTGTGTTCATTTCATGAAAATGCATTTAAAGCAGTGAGATTTCTGTTAATATTTTTAAGTACTTTTAACTGTTGGCATAACTCCAAATGTCATTTGTAAATAACTTAAATAAGAGAAAAATCAGTTTGTTTTAATAAATATTTTCTAATCCAAATATTGTGTTCATCTTAATTGCATTTTTCTTCATCCTCTAAGCAACAGGATTTGTATGCTAAAAGGGAATTGCTAGTTCTAATGTAGCCATATTTTTTGTATGTGGGACTTAAGCACTTAAAAGTAGAATCATAGAATCTTAAGAGTGGGAAAGGCCCTTAGATGCCATCTTAAACAGGAGTCTCCTACAAAACAGCTTGACTTCTTCAGGAGTTCAAATCCAGCCTCACTAGCTATTGTGACCCTGAGCAAGTCACCTGACCATCTGCCTTGTAAGTGAAATGAGATCAAAGATAGTAGAAAATCAAATAAGAAAATATAGGTAAAACACTTAGCATAGTACCTGGAAAATAATTAGACCTATAGAAATGTTGGTCTATATTATTATTATTTTAACAGACATTTTCTTTGTATCAAGCTGAATCTGCAGCAACTTCACCTACAACTCCTAATTCTGACTCGCAGTGTCAAGCAAAACAAACAAAAAATATTTTCCACATGGCAGTTAGATGGTGCAGTAAATAGAATTCTTGGTCTGGATCAGGAAGATTCAAATCTGGTCTCAGATTCTTACTAGCTAGTCCCTTAACCATAATTTAATTTAAAAAAATCTCATTAGTATTGGATTATTGAATAGCTATTATTTCAAGCAAACCTATTGATAAGTCTTCAAACAGACCTCAGTAGCTTTTTCTCTTAAATACTTGAAGACAGCTATTGTCCCTAAGAATTTGCCTTCGAAAACATTAAGAAATTTCATTAAGACTTCAAATGCAATAAACTTCATAATAATCTACTAAGTCAGATTATAGACTAAAACTCACCAATGGAAAACTTATTAATTTGATGTTTGAGTTTTAAAGATGGAAGGGCACCTACAGATCATCTGGTTTTACTTGATTTTGTACAACTAAAAAAAGTGAAATGTATGTTACAGTATTTACCTTTATATACTATGATACCTCTCACTATAGGAATGTACCAACCCTAGAAAGAGGCTACTAATAAGTTCAGCTTGATGAGAAAAGTATCATCTCATTTATCAAATTAGAAGTATTAAGGCAATTTGAAATTATTTTTAAAAATTGCAGCCAAATTACTAGGATCTTCTACTTTTCTATTTATACCATAGGAAAGATGTGAGGGAAAGAACAATTTTTGGTACTATATTCAGTTTTCACTTTCACTGTTTATTTTGTGATATAGTTTGAACATACTAAATCCTTTCTCAAATATTGTTTAAAGGGAATGGGTCAGTGCAAAGTAAAAATAAAATACACCATATTGGTTATTAAGGACTTAAATTAAGTGTGGTATCTGCTATTTGGGGAAAAGTTTCTTTGGGGTGGAACAAGTTTCTACATAGAAATATGCCCTTGGGTTTTCCTAAAAGACTGTGAGAAAATGATGGTCAAAGAAGCTGTCTGAGATTTCCTAGATTCTTCCTCTAAGGATAAGCAACAATTAATTTGAATGATTCTTATAAAGCAGTTTTATTTATATTATAATTCACCCTATTTGGCATAATTATAAAATAGACATTGGGTCCAGCCCAATGAATGTATAAAGTATGAATTTGAATAATGTGGTTAGTTATAGGACTCATTCAAAATGATCAGGATCCTTGAAAAAATAAAGTTTAAAAATGAGCAGGATCTAGCTGTACTTTCATCTGACCTTACAGCCATCTCCTCTCCCTCACACTGGCACCACCAGGACCTCCTGAAAAGAGTAAAGGAATATATAACTGTCAAAAGTCAAACATTTATTACATGCTTGTTATATTTCATGCATTTTGCTAAATGCTAGGAATACAAATAAAAGCGAAAAGAAAGTAAGTCTCTCCTCTCAAGGAGCTTACATTCCAATCAAAAGTCCACCTGTGAAATCCCACATTTTGGTTTATCTCCTGTTATTGGTCACTTAGTCAATTTTTGCTTGATTTCCTCCGAGGTGGCTCCATGGCCTCTAAGGTACCTTCCAGATCTCATTGTATGAGAAGTTTTAAGGAACAGTAATAATTAATTTGTCAAGCAATCATCCGGCCTTCTCATTACTAAACACCCTGCTAGGTGCTTTGGGAGAAGAAGGGGAACTGGGGAGAAGAAAAATACAACAAAAGAAACTTTTTTTTTCTTATGTTTAATAAAGAGGTTGTATGGTTTACTGGCTGGAGGCCTGGACTCCAAGTCAATAAAAACCAGAGTTCACATCCCACCTTTGACACATAATAGCTACCAACCCATAAATCATTAAACCTCTTCCTGCTCCCAAATAATTATGCATTTGGTAGAGTGTTTCCTTCCTAGGGGTTCCCTTCACCAAGAAAAATCACTAATCCTTTTTTAAAAAATGGAGATCAAGCAAAACTTTTTTTACATGCTTCACTGCCTTTAAAAAGAAGACTGAACAAATTTTGACTTTTTAATGATTTGGAATCAAAATTATGTGCATCTCTTATTTAGTACAGTAATGCCCTCAAGAACTTTTGAAGTGTTTACTTATGAATTAAATAGCCCCAGATTAATTTAGATAGCCTAGAAAATTTTGCTCTTTTCACTGTTTCCAAGAAGATCCCATGTTTGAGAAAAGTGCAGTCAACTTTTCTGAATTGTATTTAAATCTATGGATATGACAGCAAGAAAAATTGAGATGATGAATTCTACCTAGGGTAGAGGCAGAGCCAAAATTCCATACAATTTAATTTCCTCACCTAAACTAGGACTTTTAGAATTAATAGCATTTAATAAGCTATAAATCTGCTTCTAAGCTAAATGCAAAAATCACATAATTGGATTGGAAGGTGACTAAGGAATTTGAATGTTTTGACCTCTCTCTACTGTCCAGCAATAATACTAAAACCTAATAAAAGCTTGATAGCCTTGCTCATTTGCAGCAGGATCCTAGGAAAAATGACTTGATACTCCACCTGGTGGCTAACTATGTGAATTAACTCATTGATGAATTTTTATCAATCTTACCTGTGTATATCGCTCTTTCCTTCTTCCATAGTTCTCAATGAATTCTTCTAGTGAAATCTCCCCTAAATGCATACACACACACACACACACACACCTTAGAGGTCATGTCTAGCCCTTTAATTTTTCACAAAGGCAAGCTAGGTGGCACAGTGAAGAGTGCTGGGCCTGGAGTCAGGAAGACCTGAATTCAAATCCTGCCTCAGACATTAGCTATGTGACCTTGATCAAGTCATAGAGAAGAATATTTGCCTCAGTGTCTTCAATTGTAAAACCACAAAACTGGGACGAAAACAGTACCTGCCTCACAGGGTTTTTGCAAGAATCAGATAATAGCATTTGTAAATAGCTCAGCATCAAAGAAACAGAGATCCAGAGATGTGGAAATATATCAATAAAACTAGTTGAGAACTAGCACCAGAATTCCCATCTCCTGGTGCAATGTTCTATTCCATCAAGCTACCTCTTAATTCTACAATATTTCTAAGTCAATATGCTTAAGTCTGAAGGGCCTCACAACCTCTTTTTGTGCTTAGGCATAATGGCATCTGTTTTCCTGCAGCTCAGAGGTTTTTTCACTTCCTTCCAGTTTTGTGCCTGTGGCTCAGTGGTTAAGATCACCGGAAGCCTGACCATTAAACAAATGAGGCAGCTCTGTAATGAAGTATATAATAGCCATGGACAAAATAATGGGTGATACATATTCTACATTCTTCATAAGGAACAGATGTTTTTTAGCAAAGTACTTTCCTCCAGCAATCTGCCTTGCACTGTACATAAATGGTACTGGCAGAATGCCCATAAAGGCAATTTTATCCTATAAATGAGGAAAGCTGAGTAATGAGTAGGCCCTGAATGTCTTCCTTCCAAGCAGTACAGCCTTGGAATCCAGAGTAATCTTTAGACCATTCTGTCTTCAAATAGCGTATATATTTATCTTTCTCCAAATTACTTCTATCCCAGAAAGGAAACTTTTAAAAAATCATCTAAAGAAGCTAATTACTATCTCAGTTTCCTCCAAATAAAGATTAGTTTTATTTTTAATAGTAAAATATGTAATCCTTTAAGATACTAAGAGAAAATTGCAAAATGGAAACTTATTTAAAAATGCATTTTGTACATTTTAGTTAAAGTCAATTTCATTCAATGTTTATTCAACAAACATTAGGTGCTTTCCAAATACATCACGTCACAGAGAAATCCAGACATATAGAAACTTAGATCTGCCTTCAAGAAATTTTTATTCTAGTAAGAAGAAAAGAAACAAGAAATAACCATAAAGCAAAGCAAAACTTTGGTGGCACAATGGATGGAGCATCTGCCAGGAGTCAGGAAGACCTAAATTCAAATCCAGTTTTTTCCCATCAGTAAAATGGGGATAATATCACCTACCTCCCATTGTCGCTTGATTCAATGAGATATGAGTAAAACATTTAGCACAGTGCCTGGCTCTGTAGATAAAATGTATGAGTATTACATAAATGTTAGATGTTATCACCATCATCAAAAGTATCTAACAGTGGTGTAGTGGTGATATGTGGAGATGAGAACATAGTTATTTGTCACTTTTAGTTGCCTCCCCCTTTTGTGGATTTGGCTATTCCTTCCCTTGGATGAGATTTCAAATGCCCTCAGCCCTTCCTCTTCTGAAGGAGTGACTTTCTTTTCAAAGCCAGGTCAGGAAAAAAACCTATGGAAAGAAAAATGGTGAAGGCCCTGCCTCAGTACTAGTCATAGACATTATGATGGCTAATTTCATTGTCAAAAGGACCCAAATAGAAATATTTTCTCTCTGCCCTAAGAAGTTATAAAAATGAATCAACAGTTCTCTTATATAACATATAATAGAACCCTTAGAACCTCAGAGAAATTCAGTTAAGGGATATGGGATGGTGATAACAGTGCAAAGGGTAGTGATCTTACTAGAAGGGGACAAAGCCGATTAGGGAGAAAGATCTAAGAGAAATGCCATTGCTTTGATATCCTGGAGGACTACCAGACAAAGTTCTAGGATCATGGTCATTGTGGAAAGGAAGAGTGTCCCCCACCTTGATGGAAAGTATTCCTGCAAATCAACATCCTGAGAAAAAGCTACTGAGGTCTGTTTGAAGACAAGTCAATAGATTTGCTTGAAATGGTAACTATTCAATAATCCAATACTACTAGTGTGTTTTTTATATTATGTGAAAAATAGATTGTTTTCTCAGGCAACTTTAGATATCAAATTATTTAACTGCGTTTTTGCTGTTCAGTCATTTTTTCAGTAATTTCTGACTCTTCATGACCCCATTTGGGGTTTTCTTGACAGATACTGGAGTGGTTTGCCTTTTACTTCTCTAACTCATTTTACAGATGAGGAAACTAATGGTTAAGGGAGTAGCTTAGTAAGAATCTGAGACCAGATATGAATCTTCTTGATTGAGACAATTCTATTTACTGCACCATCTAGCTTCCCTATTTAACTGCTTATTCAGGTGATAACATATACATATATATATATATATATATATATATATATATATATATATATATATATATATATATATATATACACATCACTAGGTTTTGATAGATAGGAACAAGAACCACTCTCCAAAAGATGGTCAAATGCCATAATCCAGAACTTTTCAAAAGAAGAAAAGCAAATTGTCAAATATCTAGATGAAAAAAACTCCAAGTTTCTAATAATAAAATAACTTACAAAAATAAAAGAAATCTGAGGTTTTACGTGATACCCAACACATTGACAAAGATAACAAAAGATGAAAATGGTCAATGTTAACAGGGCTATAGGAAGATAAGGTAAAGCTGTGAGTTGGTCCAACCATTCTGGAAAACAATTTGGAATTATACTAGAAAATGAACAGTCATTAAAATGAACAGAGCCTTTGACACCACATTATCTTTACTGGTGTGCCAGAAAAGTTAGAGGAAAATATAAAAATATTTCTGGTAGATTTATTGTGATAGAACAAAACTAGGGAATGAGGGGAGAATTCATCAATTGTGAAACAGCTAGAAAAATTGTGTTAAGGAAGGTAATAGATTATTACTGAACCTTTTAAAAAATGACAAATATAAAGAATTTAATGAATTTCTAAGGTTTTTATGAACTGACACAGAGCTAAGTATGCAGAAACCAAAAGAATAATTTTCACAATAGCTGTAGTATCAAGGAAAATAACATTAAAAGACATCTGATCAATAAAGTGTTTAAATGACTTTAGATATCTGACAATGAAATACAAATTCTTCCTCTCAGGAGCAAGGGAAGCTTACATTTTTGGAATAGGACTGATGTGTTGATTTGTTTTATAGTGAGGTTTAGTGGTTAGAGAACTGCCCTAAAGTTCAGGAAAGCCTGACATAAATACTTTGTAACCAATAGCACATTAATTACTATCTCAGTGCCCCCAGATCATTCTTTTAAGACCATAAATTACAGAAAAGATGCTGACTTACATTGATAGGAGGGGTTTCCTCACTAGAAAATGATTTCTGTCCATAAGCTCACAGGTACAGGTCCTTTATTTCACTGGGAGAATTACAGTCAAAGGTTATTGGAAATAACAATAATTTTTTGAATAATTTTTCAATAATTTTTTAATTGGGATGATTTATCACAAAGTAATAGAATTCTTAAAAATCAATAATTTTTGAATATTAACTTATACTTATTTAGTACTGAAGCAGAATATCCACTGCAGACCAATTTTGACAATCTAAAAAAAAACTCAATTTGCAAACTATTTCCCATCCTTTTTTATACTAACCAATGCAACTAACTAAAGATGCAGACCCATACCCTGTATGATATTACATGCTGATTATCATGGGTTCAGATTAAGAAATTTTTTTTAATTTACTTTCAGGAATTCCAATTTCTTAGCTTCAGATTAATTTGTTTCCCCCAGATTCTTTGCTGATTGTAGTTTGCCTAGGTGCTATAAAATATTTTAATGTTTATTTTACTGAAGAAATATTTCATCTGCTTATTAAAATAGAATTCCAATTTATAATAAATCAAATCATTTCTATTAAACATTTTCCCCCAAAATTCTTTGTTCTCTTCCCTGAGTGTTTCCTGACTTTTGCTTGAAAAATAGTAGTTTCCCCTGTTGTGAAAAATACATTATTTATAAACAGAATACTTATCATAAAGTATACTATTATAAATAATATTGTATAATATGTTGTATAAATACAGCATATATAACACATATAAGTTATTGTGTTACTTATATATAATAGTACTATATATTAGGTAATATACTATGTAATATAATAGTATTACTTATGTACTAAAAGTATATTTATTGTCAAACTATATTACTGTAGTTACATGTAGTAGTATTACTATGTAGTAGTACCATATATATATATGTTATGTATACTATTTATATGTAATATATTCATCTTACTGCTTTAAAAAATGGTTTTGAATAGTAGAGCTCTAGAGATGTTGGAGAGGTCAGCTACGATAATTTCAAAGAGCTCCTATCTTCAGTGTGATGTTGCCTAGCAACCTGTCTCTTAGTCTTCCTCCTCTGTGGCTATAGAGTGTAGAGCTGATTCTGTTCTCAGGCAGGGATACCTTCCTAATTTGAGTAGATTTTAGTAAAAGAGAGCACAGAAATCCCTTTATTCTCTCCTAATCATCTTAGATCTTCACATGCAAAGATCCATATGCTTCATTTTTTCAAGGCTTAAATCATACACAGATATATATTGGAAAAAAGCCAAATACATTGGGAAACATTCATAAAATTTATCCTCTTTGCTATCTTTGTTTCCATGAGACAGACTTTCCCAAAATTCCAAAAGGCAGTTAGTACTCTTCAGTGAAACTTGAACTGAGTGCTAAGTATCAGTTACTATAGCAACAGGAGTCAGAAGGGCATGCTTTTCTCATTAGGTGCAGGGTGGCTGAAATTTGTTCAACCGGGGTTCAGAAGTACTCAAACAGCATGCTCACTAATCAGAAATCAGGCACCTACTTTTGTAAAGTACTCCAATTCTTTTCCTCTAAGCTTCACATGAAAAGCAAACAATCCTTTTGCAATCCCCAACGCTAATGATTTGATATGTCTAAATTGAACAGTAAGGCTGTTGATGCATAGGCACAAGGAAGCAAAAAGCAATAATGTATAGTAACAAACAATGAGTAGAATTCATATAAAAATTTAAGTCTTAAACGTCTTAAGGTTAAAAGGCATCTTTGAAAGAAAGAAAGAATCGAAATATGTTGTCCAAAAACCAACTATAGCTTACCCGACTCTAGGGTATAGTCTGCCTGAGATTTTTTTTTTTGATGATGATGATGATGGCAACACAACAACAACAATGATGACAAAACCAGCAATAATAATTTACCTAATTAGTACAGGCTAGTAGAAAATTACAGGGCAGTAGAGCCTAACCACCTGCCCTTTGCTATGTAATAGTTTAATTGATTGCTACCAGGTGTCATGCAAAAAAACAGACTAGATCAATCAATCATTGTAATTGAAGTTGAATTTAATTAACTATTTAATTACATTCAGGTGGCCAAATGCATGTGGCTTTATGATCATTTGACTCATTATTGTAGAAAAATGGACCTGCCCCTGATTTAGTTCAACTTTCTCATTTTACTGAAATGCTCAAATTTATCCCTGATCTCATCAATTTGAATGTTCCCTGTAATCAAGCAGATTACAAGTTATTCATGCCTGATATTCTATATGACTCTTGTCTTTGTCTTTTCATAAATTTGCAACAGAAAACCTAACCAAAATGCAGGTGGAACCTTCCTCACTTCATCAAGGGGATACCAATGGAACAATTAGGCTATCCATTCTGTCATCTCTCATCCTCAAAACCTGGCCAATCCTTCTCTGTTTCCTGTTTTACATTTTTCTAATGACATCTTGTATTCCTGTTCTCTTTTTGAGTTTCTCGAGTGTTACAACCTGTCCACACACACTCACCTTCACTTTTCCATTGGTTTCAGTGAATTACTCATTTTTGCTTCTTTGGAGACCATTGTGTTCCATGTGTCACATGATACAATGAAAGCTGCTAAAAAATTGGTATTAAAAAGTTTGTTTTGGCCCTGTTTGTGGTAGCAAAGAATTTGAAATCAAGTAAATGTCCTTCATTAGGGGAATGGCTTAGCAAACTGTGGTGTATGTATGTCATGGAACACTATTGTTCTATTAGAAACCAAAAAGGATGGGAATTCAGGGAAGCCTGGAGGGATTTGCATGAACTGATGCTGAGTGAGATGAGCAGAACCAGAAAAACACTGTATACCCAAAGAGCAACATGGGGTTGATCAATCTTGATGGACTTACTCATTCCATAAGTGCAACAGTCAGAGACAATTTGGGGCTGTCTGCAATGGAGAATACCATCTGTATCCAGAGAAACAATTGTAGAATTTGAACAAATGACTATTCCCTTTAATTTAGAAAAAGATACTAATATCTTATTGTCTGATCTTATTGTCTCTTATACTTTATGTTTCTTCCTTAAGGATATTATTTCTCTCTCATCACACTCAATTAGGATCAATGTACAACATGGAAACAATGTAAAGACTGACAGATTGTTTTCTGTGAGGGGTGGGGAGAGGGAAGTAAGATGGGGAAAAATTGTAAAACTCAAAATAAACAAAATCTTTAATTAAAAAAAGTTTGTTTTGGGAAGAAGCTTATGATCGTTACAAAAGCTTTACAGTTTCCTTCAGGCAATCCAACCCCCTCAATCCCATCTAATTTTAGGCCCAACTTCTTTGTATAATCTGTCCCAAGAATAATGATGCTCCAGATCTATAGGTTTTCCATCTAACTATATGAATTAATCTGGGTAAGAGATATTGACTCTTTTTTCCCCCCTATATAGATGATCAAATAAAACTCTTTTTAGTAGTTATTGATCTCTTCCAGAAAACTTCAGTGTTTGAAGACTTGATGCCTGCAGGCATCACAGTGTCATCCACAATTTGGAGCACCTGGAAAACCTCACCATTCACCAGAAATCAATCTTCACTTTAGACTGCTCTATATCTTCTCCATAATGATGAACAGTTCTCAAGATAATATATTTCTATGTTAATTGCTTCTTGAAGGAGAGAAGCATAAAGCACGATTGAATTTTTACAGAAATTAATGAATCTTGAATGCTTTTGATGATGATAGGAAACACCTTTTTTGTCAGAGCTTATAGGGCAGAATTTTGTCCAACCTAAATCAATTTTTTCATAATCATCAAATAATCAGGACATCAGGACATCAATGTTCATTAGATCCTATGATCCTCTCATACAACTAATTGTTTTACTTCTCTTCCCTTTCTCAGCCAAACTTCTGGGAAAAGATGTCTGTCTATGCTTGCAGTTTCTACTTCTCTTTTCACTCATGCCTCAAACCTTTGCAAACAACTTCATTACTTAATTGGAACTGACCTCTCCAAAGCTAGCAGTGATCTCAATTCCCATATCCATGCCTAGGCCTATATGTTCCATTTAACACTTGATTATCTTATCCTCCTGAAGACTCTCTCCTCTCCGGATTTTAATGACACCACTCTCCTGTTTGTCTCCTACTTGTCTGAGTGTTCTTTTCAGACTTAGCTGATTCATGATCTACATCATTCCTGCTAACTGTTGATGTTCTCCAAAGATCTGTCTAGACACTCTTCTCTTTTCCTCTACAGCTGCTCTTGGTAATATCATATTCCATGGGAATATTTGTTATTTTTATGCAGATGACTCAGATTTTTATATTGAATCCATCTTTCTCTTGAGTTTCAGTCCTCACCAAGAATTACCTATGGACATTTCAACCGGATCTCCTAGAAACCCTTAACTATAACAAATCCAAAACTGAATTAATTATCCTCTTCTAAATCTACATCTTTAGAGGCCAATCTTAGCATCATCCTTGAATTCCCACTCTTTTTCACCTAGTATATACAATTATTTGCCAAATCTTGCTGTTTCTACTTTCACAATATGCGTCCACCCTGTTTTTGTTCTTACACAGTTACCACCTTAGTTCAGGTCTTCATCAACATTCACCTAGATTATCACTATGACTTCCTAAATCATCTCCACATTTCAGCCCATCCTAAACACTGACACAAAAGTAATTATCCTCAAGGGTATATAATGACCATATAGTTCCCCTATTCAATCAACTCTTATTTTCCTTTTGCATCTAAGATAAAATATCTCCCCTGTTAACAAATTACAACATTCTTTTGGTTCTGGTCATTTGACTTTTCATTATTTCATGCAAGTCTATCCATGTTTTTCTAATGTCATTGAGCTCATCATTTATTTTGACACAGTAATATTTCTGCACAATCATATACGACAACTTGTTCATCATTCCTCAATAAATAGGCATTTCCACAATTTCCAGTTCTTTGCCAAAAGAGAATTATTATATTTTTAGAACCTATAGATTAAATTGACATAATACTTATAAAGTGCTTAGTACTGTGCCTGAACCATTGTAGGATACATTGTAGGTGCTATTTAAGTACTTTTTCCCATTTTTTACCACAGTTCCACTTAAGTCAGATTAACTTTAACTGAAATAATTACTCCAAAACTATAGCAAGAATCAGCATGTACATTTCCCCATAACCCTATTTTCCCCCACCTTCCCCACCCTGGGACATTATTTCCCCGCTTATATAATCTCAGTCTTGGAAAGAAAGGGAAATTAAGTTTATAGCTTAGTTCATTTCTTAGTTCATTTCCTATATAGCACAGTCCCACCAAGTTCCAAGTTCAAATCTTCCCTTGGTCTCAAGTCCTAGGCACTCTATTTTTTCAGAAATTCTCTGCAGAGGTAGAGGCAATATTCATTCTGGAACACAACTCCTGGTTCATCATGGTTTGATTATAAATCTGATTGTGCTCGTGTGTTGTGTGTGTGTGTGTGTTTGTGTGTGTGTGTGTGTAGTCACAGTTCTAACTTTGCAGTCAATAGAAAAAGACCATTCCTACCTACATATTAAGGGAACACAGAATGAATATCTTCTTCTCAGAAGCAGATCCCTGGAATCTCCTATGTTGGCACCTCATTGTTAGGCAATCTGAGCATGTGCAAAGCCCCCATTACACCAAAATGATTAAACCAAATTCACATCTCTATCATCACTCTACAACATCCATTTTCCTACAGCCCCTCCAACATTTGTTATCTTTTGTCATTTTTGCCAGTGATAGGTATGAAGTAGAAAATCAAAATTGTTTTAATTTGCATTTTTTCTAATTACTAGTGATTGAGGGGTTTGGGGGGGGGTTGTTTTGGGTTTTTTTAGTATTTTGCAAGGCAAATGGGGTTAAGTGGCTTGCCCAAGGCCACACAGCTAGGTAATTATTAAGTGTCTGAGGTCACATTTGAACTTAGGTTCTCCTGACTCCAGGGCTGGTGCTTTATCCACTGCGCCACCTAGCCACCCCATGATTGAGGTTTTAATGTTGATAATTTAAGTTTCTTTATTGGAAAACTCCTTGCTCGTATCCTTTGAACAATTATCTATCAAAAATTGGTTCTTATTTTTCATAAATTCAAATTCATTCCTTACCTATCATAGATATGTAGGTTTGGGTTTTGGGGTTTTTGGGGTTTTTTTTTTGGGGGGGGGACAGGGTTTGCAAGTTGAGATTAAGCAACTTCCTCAAAGTCACATAGCTAATTTTTAAATGTCTGAGGTCAAATTTGAACTCAGGCCCTCCTGACTCTATATCTGGTGCTCTATCTACTGTGCCACCTACCTGCCCCATTATATGACTTTTTTCACAGAAATTTGCTCCAAAGATTTTTCACAGTTATCTATTTCCTTTTTGATTTTAACTAAATTAGATTTTATTGTTCAATAACACAAATTTTATATAATCAAAATTGTTTGTCTGTTCATTAGGGTTATTGATTTGTAAATCCTTTTTTTGCTTTAAGTATCAAAACAATATATCAGAAAGAGATTGGAAAGATGAAAACAACTTATATAGCATAATAATTAACTGTTCTTTGAATGTTTGACAGTGGTGATTTTTAAATTTATCTAGTCAGTGAGAGTTCATTTCTATATGGTTCAATTTATTTTTTTGCTTTAGGGTTATTTAAAGATATTCTTGCTATTCCAATTTTAATTTTTGTAAGTATTAATCTCTTTTCCTCTGTTATAATTTGTGTTAACACATAAGCAGGCAAATTAGTTTCTGACAATTTTATTTATTTTCTCTTCAATTTGAGAGTATTCCTATTTAATTTTTTATGCAAAAAATTGATTTTCCTCTCTTGTTTTTATAAAATTTGTTAATTATTTCCCCCTAAAAGTCTTGGTTTTGCTTATCAGTTCAATGGGCTTTTATTTTCTATTTAATAATCTCTTTAATTTTCAGAATGTCCGCTTGGTATTTAGTTGGGAATTTTTTATATATGCTTGTTCATTCTATATTTATGTTTCTTTCATTGATTTATTTTCATTTTGTTGATAAAAAAATTTAAAAACAAAATGTTATTTTCTTTGTGCTTTACTTCTTTCATCATGTCATTAGCTCTTTTCATATTTCTCTTTATTCATTAAATTTATCATTTCATACAACGTAATATTTCATTGCATTCATGTACCAAAATCTGTTTAAACATTTTCCAATAGATTGACATCTACTTTGTTCCTCAGTCTTTGTTATCACAAAAAAAAAAGTGCTGCTAATAAATATTTTGGTATATGTGAAGATTCTTTGAATTAGTGACAAACTTGGAGGAGAAGCCTTATAAAAGAATCTCCAGGTGATTTTAGTGAATGACTTTGTACATTTTATTCATTTTATTTGTGGAATCTCAAATTGCTTTCCAAAATTTTCTACCAACAAATATATTAGTGTGCCTGTCCTCCAATTCATTCTGGTACATTGTCTTTTATCATCTTATATCAACTTTTTTCAGACTATGCAGTGAAATCTCAGAATTCTTTTCTCTTAGTAGTAATTTAAGGATATCCTTCACAATATGTATTTATTGTATGTAACAAATATGTATTTATTGTATGTAACAAATATGCTGAGAATAGAAAGCAAATATATAAATATCTATTTATCACACACATATACATATGTTTATATATCTTGAATACTGAATTTTTATTAGAGAAATTTGAAGAAAGATTTTGATCCATTCCACTACTTCGCTTCTCATTCTAGGAATTAATTTTGTTTAATCAGAAGCTTTTAAGTTTCATATAATCAAAGTTATCTGCTTTATCTTTTGTAATTGCCTCTGGCACTTTTTTATTAAGAATACATTTCCTATTTAAAGCTAAAAAGGTTTATGATTTTTTCTCATCTTTGTAGTATGAACTTTAATATTAAGGTCACAAATCTATTTAGAATATATTGTGGAGTGTGGTGTAAGATTATGATGTGAGTCTAATTTCTGACAGACTGCTTCCCAATTTTTCCAAGAGTTTTTGTCATATAGGAAATTCTTTCCTAAGTAATTTACCTTTTCTATTTTACTGAACTAGATTATTGTGTTCTATTTTTTCTAATTCTCTCTTATCTAGTCTGTTCCAACCACCTGTCTATTTTGTAAACAGTATCACCTAGTAGGACAAGGAAGGGTTTTTTTTTCCCTTTTGTAATTCCTTTAAAGCTAGTTCTATTTCCTATTCTAAGAATATTTTATTTAATATCTCTATCTGTTCATCCATTTGAATATTTATGATTTTAAAGAGATTCTATTTCTTCTGTGTTTTCATTTTTTTTTTGGACATAGTTGTTTGTGAATTGTTATGGAGCATCTAGGTGGCACAATAGATAGAGTACTAAATCTGATATCAGGAAGATGGATCTTCATTCAAATCTAGACTGAGACATTTACCAACTATGGGATTCTGCATAAGTCATTGAACCTTGTTAGCCTCAGTTTCCTCATCTGTAAAATGAGTTGGAGAAGGAAATGGCAAACTACTGCATATTTTTCCAAGAACACCCCAAAAAGAATTGTGCATGACTGAGAACAACTAAACAATGTACATAATAGATTCTGATTTTTGTTGTGACTCCTTTGCTATTTTGTTAATTTGCTTTTCTACTCTTCTTTTTAATCAAATTGGATAAGTTTATTAATCTTTTCAAAGAACTATATTTTAGATTAATTGGTCATTTCTGTGATTGAGTGGGTATTTCAATTTATATGCTTCTTCTCAACTTTTTTTTTTTGCAAGGCAATGGGGTTAAGTGGCTTGCCCAAGGCCACACAGCTAGGTAATTTTTTTTAAGTGTCTGAGGCCAGATTTGAACTCAGGTACTCCTGACTCCAGGGCCAGTGCTCTCTATCCACTGCACCACCTAGCCACCCCCTCTTCTCAATTTTTAATAGTTCTTTCTACTTATTTTAGTTTTATTTATTTGTTGACTTTCCCCTTAAAAACTGCTTTAACTGTATCTCAGAAATTTTTGTATGTTATTTCATATTATTATTTTCTTTCACATAATTATAGTTTCTGTGATTTATTAATTTCATTGTTAAGTCCTCATTTGTATCTGTCTTTTGTTTTTGCTTCTTGAATTGATTATTATTTTTATTGTGTTATGGTCTATAAGAGATATGTTTTCTATTTTTATCTTTTTGCATTTGTTTGCAACATTTCTGTATCCTAATGGTCTTTTTTTTGTAGAAGTTTCATATGATGCTAAGAATATTCTTTAGGTATTCCATTTCAAAGTAGCCATAAGTCTTTTAGCTCTAGTTTCTCAACTATTTATTAAACTCTGCATTTTCTTTTTTGTTTATCTTTCTGTTAAAGTTATTCAAAACTTGTTAACTTTTTTGCTTGATGAGGGTAAATTATATCTCTCTTCTTCCTTTCTCCCCTTCTAAGAGGCCTCCTATTCTAGGATTTAGTCCCCAGAAAAATATTGATTCACCCATAGGAACAATGTTGTGAGGTTTAGTCCAAGACCTGGAGACTCTTTCTCCACCATCACTTTTATTTACCTTCCTCTTTCACCCTTGATTCCTTGTGTACTCTTATAAAGAAATTCCTCAGCCGACGCAAAGAGGAGTCTGCCGGCTGCAGCATGGCGGACAAGGAGAAGAAAAAGAAGGAGAGCATCTTGGACCTGTCCAAGTACATCAACAAGACCATCCGCGTGAAGTTCCAGGGAGGCCAAGAGGCCAGTGGAATCTTAAAAGGATTTGACCCTCTGCTCAATCTAGTACTTGATGGCACCATTGAGTATATGAGAGATCCCGATGACCAGTACAAGCTCACTGAAGACACACGTCAGCTGGGGCTGGTGGTCTGCAGGGGGACCTCGGTAGTATTGATTTGCCCTCAGGATGGCATGGAGGCCATCCCAAACCCCTTCATCCAGCAGCAGGATGGATAGCCCCAGGCTGCATTCAGATATCCTGGTGGCTTCTCAGCCCTGTTGAACAGGGCTATGTGATTCCAGTTAATCAGGGAAATAATTTCTTTTCTGAAAGGCCTCAGTTGCCTTCCCTCATTATAACTTGTCAGCTGTGAGAGAAGAGATACTTTTTTTTTTTGGTGTATTTTTTTCTAATAAAATTACAAAACAAAAAAAAAGAAATTCCTCATTTTTACCTTTTTTTATTTTTTGATTCAAGGAATGCTTTTTAATCACTATAAAAATCCAAAGAATTTGTCCCAATAGTAATGATCTCTTAATTGCCTTTCTGTTGTTATTTTGCAGTTAGTGTTGTCCTTATTTGTTTTATTTGTTTATCTGTCTTGTATTTCTGTTCCCTGGGGTGTTTGAAAAGTAGACAATTTGTTCAGGTAGGAATAGGTGCACATAGCACCTACTATATCCTAGGTACTATGCTAAGCACTTTTCAAATATCCTATTTGACCATCATAACAAAGGGAACTGAAATAAACAGTGACAGCTAGAAAGGGATTTAGAACTTTAAAACAGATTAGAACTCAGAACTTCCTGACTCCAGGTTAACATTCTATTCAGTGTACCACCTAACTGCTTAGGTCTATTTTTCTTCTGAGGAATGTCTGTTTTTATTGAACATCTTTTTTTTCATAAATGATTAACTCAGATTTGCAGGATATTTCACTTTGGTTTAGATCTTGAGCTTCTTTGTTCTTCAGAAGACAGTATTCCATTTTCTTCTGTAGTTTCTGGTGGGTAGAAAATAGTCTTGTGTTATTCATATTTCTTTCCTTTATATTTGAGGGTCTTTCTCCTGGCCATTTGCAGAATTTGTTGTTTGTCATTGGAAGTAAATAATAGTATTTTAAAAAAGAATGTATATCTGTTAAAAATATATCCTGTAACACAGAGATAGGAAGGAGACCATAACTAATAAGAAATAGTAAGTAGGCAAATATGGTAGAGTATATGGAGAAGAGTATTTATTTAAGATTAGAAAGGTTAAAAAAGGGTGGGATTATGAAGAGTCATTTATATTTGATCCAAGAGGTAATAGGGATCCACTATATTTTGGATGTATGTGTATACACACACACACACACACACACACACACACACACACGCATGCACACACATATACATACACATACAAAATGAAAATAATGTACACTTGTGAGACAATTTGATGGTATAGTGCTAAGATTTCAAACACATGACCTGTCTGAATCAGATTAATATATTTGGAAAATATTCAACAAAATAAATAAAATTCAATAAAACATTAAAAATGTCCTTGCTAAACTTGCTAAACTCATTCATTATTTCAATTTTTTGAGATAGTTAGATTGTCAAGATAAACTATCATGTCACCTGCAAATAATGACTTCATCATTTCTGATTTTAAACCCTCCCAATATCTTTTAATGTCTTATTGCAATTGCTATTATTTCTGATATTTTGTCAAATAGAAATAGTGAGTACCACTCTTTTAGTGAGATTGCTACTAATATTTATCCATTTCATATCATAACATTATGTTGATTCTTGGTTTAAAGTAGAGACTTCTCAGCATTTCTATATATTACTAGCAAGATACAGCAGCAAAAGCTAGAAAGAGAAATCTCATTTAAAATAACTTCAGACAATATAAAATACTTGGGAGTCTGCCTGCTAAGGCAGACTCATAAACTCTGAATAAACAACTACAAAGCACTTCTCTTACAAATAAAGTCAGATTTAAATAACTGGGCAAATATCAACTGCGCATGGATAGGCCTAATTAATATAATAAAAATGACAATTCTACCTAAATTAAACTACTGATTTAGTGCCTTATCAATCAAACTTCCAAAAAATTACTTTAATAAGTTAGAAAAAATTGTAACTAAATCCATATGGAGAAAGAAAAACTCAAGATTATCTAGGGATTTAATGAAAAGAAAATTTTAAAAAGAAGGTGGCTTAGCCTTACCAGATCTAAAATTATATTCTAAAACATCAGTCATCAAAACTGTCTGGTACTGGCTAAGAAATAGAATGGTGGATTAGTGGAATAGACTAGATGCAAAAGAGATAGCAGGAAATGATTATAGTAAATCTGCTGTTTGATAAACCCAAAGAAAACTTAGATTAGACCAACTCACACCCAAGATAAGATCAAAATGGGAACAGGATTTAGACTTTAAAGACAATATTATAAACAACTAGGAGATCAAGGAATAGTTTATCTATCAAACCTATGAAAAGGAAAGCAGTTTATGACCAAGGAGGAGATGGAAAACATCATTAAAAACTAGAGGGGTGACATAGTGGATGGAGCACCAGTCCTGGAGTCAGGATACCTGAGTTCAAATCCAGCCTCAGACACCTAATAATTAACTAGCTGTGTGGCCTTGGGCAAGCCACTTAACCCCATTTGCCTTGCAAAAGCCTAAAAAAACAAACTAGATAATTTTGATTAAATTAAATTAAAAAAGCTTTTGCACAAACAAAACCACTGGAACCAAGATCAAAAGAAATGTAGTAAATTGAGAAACAACTTTTACAAAAAAGTATTTCTTACAAAAGACTCATTTCTAAAACATATAGAGAACTGAGTCAAATTTATAAAAAAAAAAGCCATTCCCTAACTGACAAGTGGTCAAATTATATGCAGAGGCAATTTATAGATGAGGAAATCAAAGTGATCCATAGTCATGAAAAATTGCTCTAAATCCTTACTGATTAGAGAAATGTGAAATAAAGCATCTCTGAGATACTACCTCACACCTCTCAGATTGACCAATATGACCAGAAAGGACAATGATCAATGATGGAAGGGATGTGGGAAATCTGGGACACTAATACATTGTTGGTGGAGCTGTGAACTCATTCAACCTTTCTGGAAAGCATTTTGGAATTATTCCCAAAGGGCAATAAAAATGTGCATACCCTTTGATCCAGCAATACCACTACTGGGTCTATACCCTGAAGAGATCATGAAAAAGGGTAAAAACATCACTTGTACAAAAATATTCATGGCTGCTCTGTTTGTAGTAGCAAAGAATTGGAAATTGAGTGAATGTCCATCAATTGAGGAATGGCTGAACAAATTATACTTTATGGAATACTATTCTTTTAGAAACCAGGAGGGATGGGAATTCAGAGAAGCCTGGACGGACTTACATTTGTTTATATCAAGTCTGTCATTTTTGAAAATACTTCTACACCCCCTACACACACACACACACACAAACACACACATATTGAATCTTCCCATGTAACAAAGAAAAATGGTTGAGTTAAAACTAGTACTAAATTGATATAGTCACTATAATGTTGTAAGCAACATTGTGTACCCACATTCCACTCTCCCACTGTCTTCATTCTTTGAGATCAACTAATCATTAATAGCAACTTGGGGGTGATGATCAACCTTAATGGACTTAGGCACTTCAACAGTGCAATAATCAGGGACAATTTTAGGGTATCTGCAAAGAGAATACCATCTGCATCCAAAGAAAGAACTGGGGAGTTTAAACAAAGACCAAAGACCTTCAATTCTTTTAAAAAAAAGTTGTCTTAAGTACTATGTAATTTTACTATCTCTTGTATTTTATTTTTTCCTCAAAGATATGATTTTTCTCTCAACACATTCAATTTTGATTAATGGGTAGCATGGAACAATGAAAGATTATCAGACTGTCTTCTGTGGGGACTGGGACAGGGAAGGGAGGTTGGGGAAAAATTGTGAAATTCAAAAATTACAAAAAATTATAGTAGAAACTACTATTATATATAACTGGAAAGCAAATAAAATATATTTTAAAAATAAAGTAGATTTATTAAGGTGAAGAAACATCTCTTTATTCTTATTATCTTCAAAGGTCTTTTTTTGGTCATATATTCTGAATGGGAATTCTGAATGGGAAGACTTTTGTAAAGTAGATGTAGAAGAACAGGCACTGCGACTATAATCATATGAATAACAACACTGAAGATCACTTGTAAACTGAATAATGTTAATGACTAGTTGATCCCAAAGAATGAAGACAGTGGGAGAGTGGAATGTGGATACACAATGTTGCTTACAACATTATAGTGACTATATCAATTTAGTACTTGTGTAACTCAACCATTTTCTTTGTTACATGGGAAGATGCAATGTGTGCATGGGGTGGAGGAGGGGTGTAGAGGTGTTTTCAAAAATGATGGACTTGATATAAACAAATTGTATCAATTTGACATTTTATTAATATTTATATTGGATTTTATAAAAGACTTATTCTGCAACTATTGTTATAATTTTGTAGGGACATTTTTGGTTTATGTCTTAAGTAATATATCACAGATGGTAGCCATGGTGAGAGAGGTGACCTCAGATACAAGAAGACCAGGACTCAAATGTCACCTCTGTGACCCTAGGCAAATCATTTAACCTCTCGATGTTCTTGTTAATATTCTAAAAATAAATTGAAGAGAAGGTGCTGAAATTCGTTGGTAGAAGTTGTTTCCATATTTCCTCACTTCTTCATTCCTTCCTCTTCAAATGAAATTACAAATCTGGTCCCTATATGAATCATATATTATATTGATAGTTTTCCTAATGTACACCTGGCAGAATTCCTAACTGATCACAATGAATACTTTTTAAAGTGCAATACTGCATTTTCACAGCTAGCATTTTATTTAATAATTTTGTAGCTATGTTCATTATTGAAAATGGAATCTAATTTTCTTATCTGAGTCTTATCTTTGCTAGGTTTTATTTTTTTAAATCAATATCAAGTATAAGTCAAATAAAATATGAGCAAATTTTTGAATTTAATTTCTCTACATTTATTATGTATGCATTACTAGAATTTTAGAAAGGTAAGGGGCCTCAGATATCATCTATTCAAACCTAGAATATGATTCCCCTCTGGCCTATAGGAATTGCTTATTATGCAAAGATTTGTTGTTGTTGTTTTGAGGTTTTTTAATTTATTTATTTTCATCCATATTCACATGTATATTTTTAAGTTACAGAATTTCCTTCTACTCTCTCTTCCCAGCCCCTCCCCTCAGTGACAGTCAGGTTAGCACTGTACATACATATTTTGATAAACATATTTACAAATTAGTAATTTTCAGTATGAGGAATTGGTATTAAGAGAAAGATACATAAGAGATCATTTTTATAAAGTTTATCAAATTCTGAAGGTTTGTTTGTGTGTTTTGTTTTGTTTTTCTTCCTCTGTATGATATAGTCCATAGCCAGTCTAATACTAGTTGGTACTAGGACAACTGTCCTAGCTCTCTGGACTGCTGAGAGAAGCTGCTTCCATCAAGGTTGTTCATCTCAACAATGTTGTTGTTAATGTATACATTACATTATTCTCTCAGTTCTGCTCCCTTTGCTCAGCATCAGATTCCCGTAAATCGTTCCATGCTTCTCTAGAATCCAACCATTTATGGTTTCTTACAGAACAATAGTATTCTATGGTATTCATGTACTCTAACTTATTTAACCATTACCCAATTGATAAGCTTCCCCTCAGTTTCCAATTCTTTGCTACTGCAAAAAGATCTTCAATGAATATTTTGAAATATATGGGACTTTCCCCTTTTTTGTAATTTCTTCTGGATATAGACTTAGAATTGGAATTGCTGGATCAAAGGGTATGAACAGGTTTCTTGTTCTTTGGGCATAGTTCCATGCAAAAGTTTTTTGGTTTTTTTTAGGTTTTTGCAAGGCAATGGGGTTAAGTGGCTTGCCCAAGGCCACACGGCTAGGTAATTATTAAGTGTCTGAGACCAGATTTGAACCCAGGTACTCCTCACTCCAGGGCCGGTGCTTTATCCACTGTGCCACCTAGCCGCCCCTATGTAAAAGTTTTAAATCCATCTTACCTAGGTTTTATATATATATATATATATATATATATATATATATATATATATATATATTGCAGAATGATTCATTAATGGTTTACCCAATTAGTCCCTTTAAATTATCATAGTTCATTTGTACCTATATTGTTAACTAATAACTCAATTGATATTTAGGTATTTCATCTAAGTTCTCATTTTAACAAATAGCTAACTATAATATTTTCTGTTGATAGTAATTTCTTTTGTGTATTATTTGTTCTTTTTCATTTGCAATTTCATAGATTTATATTTTCTTTTCCATTTTTTATTATTTGCTAGTAAATAATTTTATTGATTTAAAAAACCAGTTCCTGATTTTCTTTCCAGTATGATGTATGGCTATGAGAGTTAGACTCTAAAGAAAGCTGAGTGCCACAGAACTGGTTTCAAATTTGAAGCTGAAGTTTAAATACTTCAGTCATGTAGTAAGATGAGATTCATTGGAAAGGATTCTAATGTTGGAAACACAAACCAAACACACAGACTCATAGACACACACACTTAAACACACACACAGACACACATAAGCACAAACACAAAACACACACACACATGCATACAACGCACAAACACACACAAGTGTACACAGACACACACATAAACACAAACACAAGCCAAATACACGGACTCACAGACACACTCTCCAGCACAAACTCAAACACACACACACACACACACACACACACACACACACACACACTTCTTGTTTTACAAGAATTTTTGACATCCTAGTGCCACCCCTGAGGATATGTCCCCTAACTGACAATGACAGAAAGATGCAACCTACCAGGTCCTCCACTCCCTATCCTATTTATTTCTGTTATTAATTTTATAATCTTTCTTTGTTTTCATTTTCCTTTGAAATATATCTTTTCTTCTAGTATACTTAGGTGCATGCTTAATTCATTTTTAAAACTTTTATTTAACTTATCAAAGAGAAAAAAAACTACCAGTCTTATTCACAAGGAACCCAGATGTTTACAGTTTGCTCTACCATTTCAGACAAGTTTCAGGGGAGGTCCCAGAAAAGACTATTTCTCTAAGTACTTTCTAAGGTCCAGCCTAAGTAAAGAGAAGCTTAATGCCCCTAGGAAGGAAGAAAACAAGTATATTAAGCAATTACTTTGTGTTAGTGTTTTTCACATATTAGTTCATTCAATTTTCACAACCATGAAATAGTAGCTATTATTATTCCACTTTTCAATTGAGAAAACCAAGGTTAAATGACTTGTCTTGGGCTGTCTCAAGCAATGAAACAAAGTAAAATGAAAAATGTTTTGCCTAAGTATATCCTTTTCCCTTCTTTGGTACGGGCATCACAGTAGTAGAAAAAAGAGAGAGGGGGGTCTAAGAATCAGTCAGTTTTTAAACACCCTACAAGCATCAAATCCATTTATTGGCATTATCAATGTTTGTATCTGTTCCAGTTGACCAACCAGTGGAATACCATTGGAGGAAGTAAATAGTTATTAATCTTGACATTGTCTCTGTACATAAAACCAGAAGACAAATAATGGTTACAATCAAATGGAAGGAAGGGCAATTTCATAGTTTCTACTTTTAGAAGCAAATAAAGGACTTAACCCAGTTGATTTTACTGTGTACCCAGAAGCATCATGAAACACCATTCCAAAGGACATTTCATTGTCTTTTGTTGTGGTGCTCATTATATGCATTTCTAGAACCATGAAGAAAATAAGCATAGTTCATGTACCAATACTTGTTGCAGAGGAGATACAGAAATCCTACTGAGAACACAGTGACCCCCTTAATCTTCACTGTAAAGACACATTTAAGAGAGTTTGGTTAAAAAAAAACTATGAAAAACCTATTTTAAAAGAACAAAAATATGAGACATCAAAGGCTCCAAAATCATACAGAAATATCATACCTATTTATAAGGATTACTTCTTTCTAGCCACACCTTTCTAGACAACACCCTATTCAGCAAACATGATCTCCTTGCCAAAGTCTTTTCTCCATCAATTTACAATGGAGTCAACACATAGCTGGACTCTAGTACAACAGTCCCAGAATGTGTTATTTGAGGAAATAGAAATGACCTTTAAAAAAAACAAACAGGTGAAGAAAGCTGTAAGATGATGTTGCAAAGTAGTATATAATCATTATATTAGTTGCTTGTTTAATCATTTTCTGTACTTTGTGGTTGGTTGGTTGATTAGTTTAAGAGTTGTTGGGTAGTATCTATTATGTCAAAATATGTCAACAAAAATAAATTTAAAAATAAACAAGCAGTTCAAGTCTGCTGTTACTATTAATCTTTTATTAGATTTAATACTTTTTTGTTATTTAATTTGTCAAATTCCCTACTATTATCGAATTTTATTTAATACTTTCTATATTGCTGATAAATTTTAAAGAGATTTAACTTTTGGGGCAAAATGAGGATTGTTCTCTATTAATCTTTTTTAATATTATTTAATACCCTTGTCTATCCCTACTAATGTTTTCTGATTTAAATTTGCTTTTCTCAATTGTTTATTTCCTCTTTATATGAACTTGGAATAAAATGGCATATTTTAACTAATTTTGTTTTGTAGTTTTTATTTTGTTTTGTTTCGTTGTGGGAGGAAAGGAGATTGAAATTTTTTATTACTTAGAGAAAAAATATTGATGAGAATCCTAATAGTATATGAGCTTTGATTCTATATCTCCTATCAACTTGTGGAACATTGCTTTATCTTGCCATTCCAGGAAATTTTCCCACTATTTAAATTCTTAAATTTGGTATCTAGTTTGGTTTTTTTTTTCCTTTATTGGTAACTTCTGGAATCCAAATTAATCTAATATTTGCATTTGCTTTTTCTTTCAAATTTTGCTACTTTGTCATTCATAACTGGTTGATTTCCAAAATTTGTTATATCCCAGGGTTCCTCTTCAATTTTATTTTTATTACCTCTTGGTCTTTTAAAATGTAATTTATTTTGTAAATTGTTATATGTTATTTTTAGTTTGGGATATTCCTTTTCATTTTCCCTAATAATTCTTTCCTATCTTTTTTTATGAATATATTTTAAATGAATTAGAGTCCTATTAATTCCTTGAATAATATCAAATTAAATATGTATATTAGTATTAGGTCTTTTATAAAATGTATTCTTTCTCAATTTTCTTTTAACTTGCCATTTTTTTCTATACAGGAATTTAAAAAAATGGTAAAATAAGGACTAACAATGGTAACCTAAGCATGAACTGGAGCTGTGGATACAGGGACAGCTAGTGAGTAGAGCAACAGCCCTGGATTCAGGAGGACCTGAGTTCAAATTTGACCTTACTAGCTTAGCTGTGTGCCTTTGGGCAAGTTGCTTAACCCCATTGCCTTGCAAAAAAAAAAAAAAAGAACTATGAGTGGTACTTGAAACTTGAAGACTTGATAGGAAAATCACAGCAGCAGAGACCTCTGGAAACCAGAGCTATGGTTTTGATGGCCAGTGTGGTTGACTGAAAGCTTATGGTGGTTTAAACTATGTAGTTACATAATGGCTTTGCTATTGTTGGTAAATGGACCAGTAGTTGCCAGAGGTATTGCATTAAACCATCAACTGGCCTAGATTTTGATGGGTATTACTGGATCTGAAGCTGTGGTAGTAAGTCATTATCTGCTGCATGGTGGGGATGAGAAGGTAGAGGGCCAGCAAGAAGGTTGAAACTGTGAGCATGGAATGATTTTTCCAATACCTCTGGAGACTAGCTGAAGAAAATCATGAAAGAACAACCCATGTTAAAGCACCCCAAGAAGTTAAGAAAATAGACTGACTCAACAAGACTGATTGGAAAACATGGTGTGAGGAGAAGCAGAATAGGAAGAGACTTAGAAGTTTTGAGGGAAATCTACACATCTAAGATTCTGGTTAGATATAGATGAAAAAAGGAGAAATTCTGCCCAAGTCTCAGATCCGCCTAAAGGATGGAATTATGAAGTGGACCTCCCAAACTCTGATCTTAGGGGATGGTGGAAGCCAAGATATCTCTGGGTGGCAAGCCTGGCTCCCTTGACTTCAATTTCCTGGAGCTCAGGTTTATTATGGAAATAAGTGAATATATGACTTTGTATATTAAGACAGGGAAAGATGGTTTGCCAAGGCTCCAATTGTACTGGGTGGAGGGAGAAGGAATGGGACCAACTCACTTTGGCTTTGTTTGGACCAACTGTGTGTGAGGAGAGGGAAAATATCTCCTTTGCTTTTGTCAAGGCTTTAAGAGTGGGAAATAAGGGGATTCCCCTCTTCTCTAGCTACCTGCTCAGGTGAAGGAGCCTGGGACTTGGTTTTATTGCTACTTTTCTTACTAAGTCATTTTGTTAACTGTCTTTGCTTGGAACTAATTGTGTCTTCTGCCTGAATACAATGTAAATGTAAAATGTAAATACATTGAGCCAAGACTTAGAGTACTTAAACCTAAGTTAGGTTTTGGCGGTTTCAACCTACAAAGGTGAAGGGTAGCCCAGGTATTATCTAGTTCTTTTTTAAAAATCAAAACACTATCTCCCATCTTACTTGAATGTCTCATTTGTGAGGCAGCAAAAATTTCAATAAACAAAGAACAGAAAAAAGAGGTTTGTGAAGCTGTGAACCATTATGAGCAAGTTTTAAAAGCGTATTAAAAGCAACACAATAATCAAACCACTGCTTATCTACATTGTCTTGTGAATTTCCTTCTGCTTTATTCTGTCTCATTATGTTTTTTTGTTTTTGTTTTCCAAAACAAAATCCATCCTTCAATTATTGATATATTCCATTGATACTTCCTGATTCTCCACCAACACCAATTTATTTCGGGTTTCTTTATCTGTGTGGTTGGGTGTTCTATACCTTCTACTCTCAATAGATTGTAACCTTCTCAAGTTCAGGAATTAGGGCTTTTTTCCCTTCCCTTGACCACCTAACACCTATCATAGTTCCTAGAGCATAGTTTATTGGCTTGAATTAAAAGGATTATGCTCTTGTCCTTAAAGTCTCTTCCAAAAAAGAAATTCCAAAAATATGTTTTGATTGAGGACAGTATCATAGAAGTTCAATTTCACAAATATCATTGGATATATAATATAGATACAGTACACAATACATATACATTCATCTACATGTATATATTTATATAAATAAACACACACACACACACACACACACACACACACACAACAGGATAGGCAATAGAATTTTTTTTAATTTTTAGATAAGACAGTTCCTGCTTTCAAGGAGCTATCAGATCTAGTCAAGTTTCCTAGGTCCAATTTGAAGACAAACACTCCCAGAGTTTCCAAGTCACAGAAAATTTGCATTATAAGACAAATTGAAAATCACTTAGACAAAACCCTTAATTTTATAAAGGAGGAAACTGAAGCTCTGGGAATTAAGTGGCTTACTCAAGGTTGCTAAATCATGCTGCCTTAGCTAATGTTTGTGTATTTAATTTTGATTTGTTTTCTGTCCATCAGAGTACATTGTAAACTAAAGTAGTCCACAGAGGGAGAAAAAAATATGTATTAAGAAAACATAAAACAGAGAGAATTATAAATTGAACATGTGACTGAAAAATATTAAAAAGTCAATAAATGAACAAAATAAAATAAGTTTAAAAAATAGGAACTCTTAAAAATTGGAAGAGAAAAAAATTGGAAATTGAAAAAATAGAATTAATAAACAAAAATAAAATCTAGTTCTTTGAAAAGACTAATAAAATCGATAAGCCATTAACCATTAGAAAAGAAAAGCAAGGAAAACCAAATGAACAAAACTTAAAAAGAAAAAAGTAAAATTACAATACAGAAGAAACTAAAAAATTTATAAGAACCTATTATATATGCAAAAACTTGAGAATTTAAAAGAAATATGGGTTATGAATAAGAAAATAAAATACTTAAAAAATGAAATAGAGATTTTTTTATAAAAATAATCTAATCTTATTAACTAACTCTAAAGAACATATCAAAGGTAGGGGGTGAGAAAATTCAGTTGACCAGATGGACCAAAGCTGAGTTCTGTCAGCCTTTTAACAAATTGATGTATTGATAAGATATCATAGCATAAATATTAAGAATTAATACCTATACTGCAAAAATCATATGAGAGAAAGTACTCTGTCAAATTCCTTTTGTGAGGAAAATATAGTCTTAATATCTTAATCATGGAAGAATAAAACTTCTTTGCTTTATTTATTTATTTGCTTTTTATTTTTTACAGTCCTATTTCTTTAGTGGATTATAGCTCAATATTATTAATGAATATCATCTCTATAATTATCTCCCTTAAGCTATTTAAAATAAAATTATTGCAAAAATATTATGCTAGGTATAACAAAATTGAATATATATTACATGTAATTGCATTTATAATAGGCTTGTAAGAATGGTTCAACTTTAGGAAAATAATTAGTATAATTCATCATATTAAAAATAGGGGATGGGGCGGCTAGGTGGCATAGTGGATAAAGCCTTGGAGTCAGGAGTACCTGGGTTCAAATCCGGTCTCAGACACTTAATAATTACCTAGCTGTGTGGCCTTGGCCAAGCCACTTAACTCCATTTGCCTTGCAAAAACCTAAAAAAAAAACATAGGGGATAGTATATAGGGACTAGAGTTGTGATTTTATTGCTATAGGGATCTCCCATGGCAGGAATAGGGAACTCCCAATGCATATCTTCTATGCAACTATAGAATTTCCTAGATTTCTAAGAGGTTCAATGACTTATACAGGACCATATAAACTATTTATGTAACAAAGGTATAACTTGAATCCAGATCTCTGGATCTCTGAACCCAGCTCTCCTCCATTCATTATACCATGCTTCCAAAAGCTAGTATCATGTCAGTGGGAAGCCCCTAGAAGTTGTTCAATTAAATGTATAAATAAAACAAGAATCTTTCCATTTCCTGTTATTTGCTGAAGTTCTAAAAGTGCTAGCAATAGCAATGAGAAGATAAAGAAATTAAAGATATTAAAATAGGCAAAAGGGAAACAAGATCATCCTTATTTTCTGACATAATGATTTAATTATAAAATCCTAAGAAATTGTTGAAGAAACTAATTGAAACAATTAATGGGGATAGGACAGGGATTTGACCTGTACTTCACTAATATAAAGATTCCAGCTTGAAGAAACTGCCTTTACCTTTTCTTCATATATATATATATATATATATATATATATATATATATATATATATATATATATATGTATATATGTATAGTCATAGTGTCCTAGAACCACATGATCAGTATGTCAGTGGCAATATCAGTTTCCAAAATAACAATCCCTTTCACTTGGGAAAAATAGAAAGGGAAGTCCCACTAAAATAAAAAAAAATACCCATATAATTCATAAAATATAATCTACTAAAGCATATTTATTACTGGAATTGGTACTGTTAACAATTATTTTAGGCTAAAAAGTGAAATAACAAAAAGATTACTTTTTTTTTTGTTCCCTAGGATCTTACCTAGAAAACTATAGGTGGAAGCTATCATTAAAGATATCAACCAAGAGCTTAATGAGGGGAAAATATTTATAAAAATCACAGGGAGTCATAAAATTTTGGTGGCCAACCAATTAGGTTACACATTAATACATAAAGGTGCTATTTATTTATTTATTTATATTTTCTTACCTACTCATCAGATCTCTTCTATGTCAGAAGTGACAAAGATCTAATTAGCAGTAGGACTACTGTCTCCTAATCTGACTTGATAGTTTATGTTGTTATCAGATATGTTACATACATATAAGACATTAGGATTTTTCTCTTTCCAAAATGTCATAAGTATATGAATTTATTTAGGTCTCATAGAAATAACCAGACCTTCTAAGGATGGCCTTTGTCTAATTGTTGACACAAATGTGAAAGCTAAACTTGTAGATGCAATTAGAGGGAGACCAGTCTGTTTAACAGAAACAGCCTGTGTTCAGATTTATAGCTGAAGAAACACAGACCTTGAAGAAGGTAGAATCTAACATTCAGACCAAAAACCCCAATTAGAGACTGAGAAACAATTTTTTGATGATAAGTATAAGATATATATATATATATATATATATATACATATATATAGTCATAAGGATTAAGTAACTATAGGGATATGTAGTAAATATGCAATGAAAATGTCATTAGCTAAATTAATTTACAGATGTAGTACTTTTCCACTAATCAAACTATTTCACATGAATAGATAAAATAATGACCAATTTTTTTGGAGGAAGAATAGCAGAGGAAATAATGAAAAAAGTAGAAATGAAAGGGGAAAATTTCATTTCCAGATATTAAACTTTATTATAAGGTAATATTCATCAAAATTATTTGGCACTCATTAAAACAAATAAACAAACAAAAAACCCTAAAAGTATCTTAATAGATAGACCTGAAAAAAAAGAATCAGAAATAATTTAAGTCAATAAGCTGGTTATCCCTAGACTTCAAAACATGAATTATGTGGGGGGAAAGTCTCTATTTGACAAAACTGATGGGAAACCAAAAAGCAATCTGTTAGAAATTAGGTTTAAATCAACATCTTGTACCATAAACCACAAAAATCTGAAAATGGATTCATGATCATAGAATAAAAAATTAGAAGAGTGTAAGATCATGTACTTTTTGCATCTGTGTTATTAAACAGCTGTATTCCTAACCAAATTTCATGTAATTTTGATTACATGAAATGAACTTTTGCATCAGCAAAATTACTATAATTAAGATATTAAAGGAAGTGGTTGGAAAGAAAACCTTGGTACCAAATATTTTGCTCCAATAGCCTAAATATATAAGTAGTTAACAGAAGTATCTGATCTAAATTCCCAAATTTATAAATGCTCAAATATGTGAATAAACAGTTGTCAAAAGGATTTTTATTGTTGTTCAGTCCTTTGGTAATGTCTAACTCTGTGTGACGCCATAGATTATAGCAGCCAGACCCTTCTAACTCCATTATCTAATATCTAAGTTTAATGTCTTTAATCTTTTATTTCTGATCAAAAATTGGTTTTTCAGTCTCTATTTAGGGTTTGAATGTTAACCTCTGATCTCCTCAAGGTCCATGTCTATGAATATAAATCTGAAGGCACATTGTCTGTTTCCCCTGATTGCATATGCAATCTTGCAAGTTTGGCTTTATCAGACGTATAGAAAATTGGCCTCTAAAATTTTTTTTGAGGAAACAGGAATTGATCTAATTATCCTAGAATAGAATACATAGTCTTCCTTCTAATCAAATTCTTATCAATTTTCTTACAAGAATAGATCTTGTGAACAGGATAGAGAAGTTATAAGTAAAATTAGTGACGCCTTTATGTACTAATATGTAACCTGATTGGTTGACTGCCAAAATTCTTGTTTCTTTGTCTCTTCTGTAAATATGCTCCCAAAATTCTATATCAGTGTGGCATCTTTAGTGACACCATCCAGATATGTTGGTATATTTAGTGATGCCAGATCCAAGAGAATAAAACTTCATGGATAAAAGTAACTTTTTGTTATTTAATTTTTAGCCTAAGAAAAGGTTAACACTCCTAAAGTGTATCCAAATTCTTGTTTCCTTGTTTCCATAACACTATCTATATACATCTTAACTTCTTCCATCCACTTCAATCTTTCCCAACATCAAGGGCATTTCCAATGAGCCCCATCTTCGCATTATATGATCAAAGTATTTAAATTTCAGCTTCAACATTTGATCTTCCAGTAAAACTAACCCAAACTTGATTCTGCAGTCAATAAGCTGGCATTGCTTTCTCATTCATATCTGCCTCTGCATGATACCATTTAGGGTTTTTTTGGCAAAAAAGTTTGCCATTTCTTCTCCAGATCACTATATACAAAAGGAAACTAAGGTAAACAAGCTTAAATAACTTCCTCCAGGATTGCACAGCTAGTAACTATCTAAAACTGGTTTTGAACTCAGTTCCTCCAGGAACTGCATTTTATTAGCCATTGTTTAGACCTTCATTGGTTCAGAGTGAATTCAAACAGTAATTATTTCTGCTTTGACCAGAACCAGATTGCAAAAAGAGGCCCTGTGCTTCTTTTCTTTCTTACCTGCCTTAATCACTGAGATATCCTGAAAGTTTTGCCCTCCCAATAATTTTTTCCCTTGTTTTTTGGGAAGTGGTCATTCTTAATTCCCTTACATGTACTCTCTTAATATGTTCCCCTACTCTGGTCATATCTCCACATACATCACATGTTATTATAATGAACCTCAAACTCCTCCTTGGCTAGAGAAGTTAATATGTATGAAGTTAATTAAGCATGTGACAGTAACTTAGGGCACCATGACCAGGCCAAGAACTGATGAGTTCAAACTGGTATGAGCTGGTTGGGTCTTCCAGCCCAAAAACTGGGGCTTCAGACCATTAATCTTATAGAACAGGACAGTTTTATCTGTTTCTATAACATTCCTTCTGACCAACTCCTTATCTGTGGAAGCAGAACTTCTTCTAGTATGGGGTCCCATACCTTATATATACATGCATGTTCTCCAGTACCAAAATTCAAATGCATCAGTTCTGCAATATACTGCTCTCCCCATAGTCCAGTTCTCACAGCCATACATTGTTATTGGAAAAACCATAGCTTTGACTCTACAGACCTTTGAAGAAAGGGCTTTTGTTTTTTAGCATGCTGTCCAGATTTTCCGTAGCTTTTCTTCCAAGAAGCAGATGTCATTTCATTTCATGGCTGCACTTGTCATCTTCAGTGATCTTTGAACCCAAGAGTATGAAATCTGACACTACTTCAATTTCTTCTCCCTCTATTTGCTAGGAAATGACCAAGATCTTAGTATTTTTTATGTAAAGCTTCAAGCCAGCTTTTATACTCTCCTCTTTCACCTACATCAAGAGGCTTCTTAATTCTTCACCTTCTGCCATTTGAATGCTACCATTTGCATATCTAAAATTGTTGATATTTCTCCTAGCTACCTTAATTCTAACTTCTTATTCATCAACCCTGTAAGTTAAACAAATAAGGTAATGGTATGCAATCTTCTTGTACTCTTTTCAACATTAAACCAATCAGAGAGTTCTAGCAACAGATAAGAAGGAAATAGTAAACCACTCCAATATCTTTACTAAGAAATGTCTATGTTCAGTACTAAAATGATAAAAGAAATGACATTGGATAATAAGCACCTCTAGTCAGAAGGTATCCAATATGCTACTGGGGAAGAGCAGAAGAAACCCCAAGTAGCTTCAGTGCTAATGAAGTGCTAGGCCAAACCTTGAAAGGAAGCTCAGCTGTGAATGCATTTTGTGATGGAAACAAAAGTCCAATTCTGTAAAGATCAATATTGCATAGGAACCTGGAATATAAGATCTATGAACCAAGGCAAGCTGAATGTATTCAAAGAAGAGATAGAAAGATTATACAGCAACATATTAGACATCGTTGAATTTTAAATGGATAGGAATGGGTGAATTTAATTCAGGTGATCTCTATATATACTACTGAGTTGGAATAAAAGGTGATAAAAGTCAATAAAAGGAGATAAAAGTAATACTGGGGTAGAATCTCAGAAAATGATAGAATGATATCAGTTCAAATCCAAGACAAGAATGATTACAAACTACTAACTCCTAAAAGAAAGATTTTTCACAATTATCAATAATACAAGAAATGCAAATCAAAACAACTGTGAAGCTTTGCCTCACTCCCCGCAATTGACAAAAAAATAGGAAAATAGTCAATATTGGAGGGGTTATGAATATATGGGTATACAAAGGCATTAGTGGAGCTACAGATTGGTCTAACTATTCTGGGAAGCAATTTATAATTATGCTAAGAAAATGACTGAAATGCCTATATTGTTTCTTGGGGAAATGGATGGAACATGAAAGAATTCGTGTGAAAAATTGACTCTGACCTAGAAGGAATTTTAGGGACAAAAAAGTGTATTTAAGTATTGCTGTAATTAGCATAAACTAAGGGTGGGGGGGAAGAAAGACTAAAGGGCAAGAAACCACTGATTCCTGAGCAACCTAAACAGCCATATGAGAGGTTGAACAGTGAAAAAAAAAAGTATTCCTCATGGTTTCAATGAGTCTTCCTTTTTCCCAAAGCCACATCAGCAAAAAATGCGGTTTCCATTTCCCCAAAGTCAGGAAAATGAGTGAGCCAACCTGATATAGGTGGAGGTGGAGGTAGGTCTCTCAGAGAACAGAGGATGAGATAATGAGAGATATGTTTATGAGGGGCAGTAGCTCAAAGACTTAATCCTTTCTGGCTAGGGCAGGGAACATTATTTTTTAGGATTTCAGGGAGGGCCAAGTTACTTAAAGTTCATTGACCTCATCTCAATAACTTGAACAATGGAATAGGGGTAGGAGAAGATTCTTGCTCAGTACAGAGGGTATAATTATGAAACATATTTCTCTTACCAGTATTCCCCTTATTTCTTTGGGTTTTTTTAGGGGGTTTTTTGCAAGGCAAATAGGGTTAAGTGGCTTGCCCAAGGCCACACAGCTAGGTAAGTATTAAGTATCTGAGACCAGATCTGAATCCAGGTACTCCTGACTCTAAGGCCGGTGCTTTATCCATTATGCCACCTAGCAGCCCCTATTCCCCTTATTTCAATCTAACCCAGAGATTCTACTATTAAACATACCTCAAAGAAGTCAACAATAAAAAGACAGATCCCCAAAACAACAAAATATACCAGAATTTATAATAGAATAAGAACTGGAGGACAAAAGTTGACTCCATGAATTAGAAAATGGCAAAACAAACTGTGGTGCATATGATAGATTATTATTATTCCATAAGAAATAATAAATGCAGAAAGGGATGTTCCACACAAATTAATATAAAGTGAAATAAATAAAACCAGAAAAACACGTGCCTTTGCAACTGCAACAGTGTAAATGTAAAGAACAACAAAATAATTGAAATTGAATCCTTGTAAATAAGGGACTTATCTTTGGATATGAGAAGTTCCCTTCAACCCTGCTTTGAACAAAGTACAGGATTATAGATATGGAACTCTCTATATAAAATGTTCAATCTTTTGGATATGTTGATTAGTTTTTGCTAAACTGTTTTTCCCCTCTGGGTTTCTTTTTTCTTTTTTTGTTATAAGGAATGTGTCTGAGAGAAAAGAGGAAGGATACAATGGGAAATACAGAAAAAAATCATGGTTTTGGTTTTGTAGGGGGGGTTCACTAGAGTTTTTTGGTCATATCATTTACTAATAGAATTTTTATATGCTAAAGTTCTCTATGGCAGTTAAATGGCACAGTGAATAGAGTGCCAAGCCTGAGGTCGATTCCAGTGTTGCAACCCAGCTGTAGCTAGCTGTGAGAGCCTAGACAAATCAATTAACCCTTGTTTGCCTCAATTTCCTCATCTAGAAAAACATCTAGAGGAAGAACTGCCAAATCACTGCAGTATTTTTGCCAAAGAAAGTCCAAAAGGGGTCATAAATAGTCATACATGATTGAAACAACTACGACAATATCCAAAGGCCCTCTACACACAAAATCTCTCATCAAAACTTTATAGAAGTATAGTAGAATAGAGAAAACTTATACAACTATTTTCACATCCAATTCCTGAATTACTTTGGTGCATTTCCCTGATTCTATTACAAGTCAGAGCAATATCTCCTATAATCTATAGTTGAGATTCAGTACTTCCTTATGAGATTGAAATAGCCAGAGACCTCTATTTCTTGGACCTCAGCTATCATGATCTGACCCTACAGTATATGCAATCAATTAGAAGGTAAGAAAATGAATCATATTTCACCCTCTCCAAAATAGTCAGTCATTAGTCTTTTCTCCAACACAAATATACCTTCCCTCTTACCATATAACTCACATACTGTCTCCTCATTCTGCCATGGAGGCTCCCAGCTTCCATCTCTGTCAGCCAGATACCAACACTTTGAAGCAGTTGTAATCTAACTACTACCACAAACCTAAATCAATAGTTGTGCCTATGTGAACTGGAAAAATCCCAACTTTCCTTCTCCCCAGCCATAACCACTCCTTGCCAGATCATATTGTGGCTAAAATAGGGCCTTCTTAAAGGGCAAAAGTCTTCAGAGGCAGAGGCCATTGAACAAAAGTCTCATCTCCTTTTTTTGTTTAAGGTGTTTAATAGATGGAAGAGAATAAATTTCATAGGTTGAGAAGGCATGCTAAAACTTGTATTCTTCATCACAGATCACATGATCTTTCCCACAAAGCTTCCTCTCTTCCAAACTTCACTAAGTATTATGAAGAGCACAATCATCCTTCCAGTTGCCAAGGTTTCATCTTTGATTCCTCACTCTTATTCACCCCACTTCAGTTGCCCAATATTGTCATTTCTGTTCCATTACTTTTTTTGTATTCAAAAAGATTTTTATTTGTTATATTTTTAATTATTTTTTATCCATATGCACATGTATATTTTTAAGTTAGAAGATTTCCTTCCACCCTCCCTTCCCCGCCAACAGCAGTCAGGTTAATAGTTTACATACATATTTTGTTAAACATATTTACAGATTAGTACTTTTTGGTATGAGGAATTAGGATTAAGGGTGCATAAGAATAATTTTCATCAGATTCAGAGGGGTGTGTGTGTGTGTTGTTTTGTTTTTCTTCCTCTGGATGTGTCCCATTATTTTTCAAATCTGTCCCCTTTTCTCTTGAGCACCCACCCATTTAGTATTCAAGTTCAGATTTTCATAGTCATTTGTCTGGACTATTACAATACCTTCTTAATTGATCTTCCTATCTCACGCATCTCTCCTCTTCAATCCATTTTCCAGAGAAATGTCAAAATAACTTTCCTAAATGAAAACTCTGACTGTTCTATTCCCTTACCTAGGGACTCCCTATTGACTCTATGAGCAATTGTTAACTCATCTGTATCTCATCTCTTTTAAATATCTATTTTTATATGTTTTATATTACACCTAGTTATTAATATAGTAGCACATATGTAATTTATAAGCAAGTAAATATATAGATATTAAGGGTGGATGTTTAAATGTTTTCTAGATAAGGATTTAATAGCAAAAGAGTTGGAGACCACTAATTTAGAATAACATGCTCATAAAATCAAGTCTTTCTTATATTCCCTGTCCTCAGACTGTCTCTAGACCTGGAAAAATATATCCTAAAACTAGAAGTATTCAAGTGTCTCAGGTGTCTGAGATCAAATTGAACTCAAATTCTCCTGATTCCAGGGCCAGCGCTCTATCCACTGCGCCCATCTAGTCATTTAACAACTGAACATTTCATTGGTCACAAAAAGGGAGGAAGACAATAAAGAGTGACTAGATCAGTAGCAATCCAACATCAGTAGCAGAAAAATAACTTGAAGACTGTGCCAAATCCAATCCTGAGTATCCACTATGTATTACAGGATCTTGGAAAAACAAAGAAAACACCTAAATAAAGAGACCTGCAATTTTTTTTCAGAATTTTTTCAGAAAACAGCTGTAAGGGGATGAACAATTAAAAGATTATGCATATAATACAATATTTTTGTCAAGGAGAAATGGTAAAATATTTATATTTCCTTAAGACATAACATGTGTACATTTTATAAATGGCCATGTGCCAATTGGAAGATTTGTCTTTGTTTGATATTTAACACATGGTATCATTTGAAAAAAAAATCCAAGCTGCTTTTTATAAACACAAGAAGTTTTTAAAATGTATACTGCTTAGTATAGGCATCTAAAGGTAGTTCAATAAATTCTTAGGTACACATTAGGCAAGGAATGTTGTTGACATTTCCCTTTCCCCTTGGCTTATCACCAGTTCTGATGTGTATGAACATGTTTGTGTGTATTTGTGGATGTGTGTGTGTGTGTGTGTATGTGTGTGTGTTAATAACTATGTAATCTGCAGTGATAGAAGCCTGATCTGGCTTCAGATGAATGAAGCAATAGAATGTTGGACATTGTGTACTCTGTCGTTATGGTTCAAACAATGAATCACTTTCTTTATTTTAACAGGCCATTTAGCAAAGTGTATTTTAAAGTTACTTGTGAGCCTGTCTTGTCATCTGATGTTTATTAGATTTCCTTTGCAAAGAATTCATTTCCTTGTGCATATGATTTTACCATCTCTTGGTAATTCATCTGCTACTTAATTCCCTCTTTTTTATCTTTTCTGTGGAAATACAACAGATACATTTCTTACCTCATGATAAGGGGTTCTTTTACTGTGTGAAACCACTTCAGTTTTTGCTTACAATTTCAAGTTGTAAATACAGTATCTCCATTGTCATTCCATGCACCCATCCTCCACATTCAGCTGCAGAGAGTCCAAATCATGATAAGCCTCAGTCTAGGCACTGCAGGAACCCCAGGCTTTTCTGATAGTGCCTTAAATAGCCACATTTACTAGTTTTTAATTACAAATACTGCTAGGTATTTGCATCTCCTATTCAACCTATGGTTGGTGTTTAGCTTTAGAGCTTCTTGCTAGAAATGAAGATGGTTTATTTTTCTCTATTTCATTAGAAGCCAAAAGAAAAGATACTAAAATAAACTACTTGCAGATTCTGACTGGCGGTTTTCTTTTTTTGTGGGTTCCCCCCCTCCAATCCCTCTAGGTTTAACAGAAGACAGTGCATAACTGAGCACCCTCTCATTCCTGTTCTCAAGCTTTTTGTTTTTAAGGCAACTGTTCCAAATAGTTCAAGGAGAGAAAATGAAATCAGTATTTTCAGAAGGCAGAGAAGAATCCGTATTCTAGCCCTATGAAGAATGATTTTTATTATGAGAGAATTGGGGTAAGTAAATCTTGCAGCATACTATAAAATTCAGGGGGAAATTAACAAGAGAATTAAACAATAGGTTTTCTTGAGGCTTGTGGCAAAGTAAAGAACTTGCTATTTGTATTTGAATTTTAGGAAATATGGAAATTTCAACTACTGTCATAATCAGCTTTTAAAATGCTTTTTCATTGAAGCTTCCTGAATTAAATACTGTATGCAATGTTAATTATATGTATTTGGTGCCCCCTCTACCCCCCCAAAAGTCACACTTTATTCTGTTATTGAAAAAGAAAAAATTCCAAATCAATATTCTCAATAGTACCACTGTCCCTCAAATGCTCTCCTCATTCCTTCCCAAAAGAGATGCTCTGCCTGCACGGTGATTCTAGGATGCTTCTTTAATCCTGTTGACAAAGAACTAATCCCATTATTTTCACATTAGCATTTTTTTTGGTCTGAAAATTGTTTGGTCCGATCTCAACTAGATGTGGGAATTTGAAAAAAATCACTTTACCTCTCTAGAATATAATCTCTTCATTTAAAAATATGAAGAGAGCTAGAATCAGTGACCATTATGGTCCATTCTAAGTAATTATATAGTTCTTTAAATCCTCTGCTCTCAGTTGGAAGTGTTATAAATATGAATATAACCTTTCAAAGGTAACTTGCCAACTCAGTTCGCCTACTACAAAATGGAGACAATATGTGTCTCAGATTAATATAGATAATGTCCCAAAAATCTTAGTGCAGTTTTTAAATAATGCAGTAAGACTTCTCGGACATCTTATGTGTAGAATGCTTTGTAAACATACAGTACTATCTGCCTAGTTAGCTAGGCAGCTATTATTTATTTATTTATGTTATTTGAGTTTTTAATACGTAAATGTTGCATTTCTTTGTAGGCCATGACATTATTTTCTTTTGGGAGGGTAGAGATAATTATCCATAGCTATATTGTCATACTTTAATTATCATTTTCCTAGCAATGAGAATATATTTTTTATAATATAGGATTTATACTGAGTAGAAATATTGCCTGGATGTGAAGTCAGGGAGACTTCACCAGATAGGGGAAAAATTAGGGAAATTGGGAATTAGACCCCCTCGTTCCTATTATTAATCAAATTGTTATCCCAGTGGACATGATTTAAATAATAAAAAATAAGAGTTTGAGGTTCCAGTCTTACAACTAATGTTTATTTGAGACATTCTGAGGTATAAATCTCACATAATACTCCCATCATATTGAAACACTTATACTTTTTGGATATATAAAGTGATCCAAAGTTCTTAAAACAGTTTTAATTATTAATAGTCATAAGTTATTGAAAATTTAATAATATTTCTTTTCAATAAAAATTAATGCTAATAATTATTTTAAATAAAATAATATTTCTTTTAAATAAAATAATAATATATTCCTTTTCATTAGATTATGTAATGTTTCTTTTAAATAAAGTATTGAATATAACTAATATTTAATCAGTTAATCTTACTAAAGCTTAAAATAGGACTAGGATTTTGGATCTTTCTGAATTATATAGCCCTACCAGCTGATTGATTGTGTACCATCTCAATCACTGGGCTTGATCACATACTTGGAATTTGAAGAAGAATCTGTGACTTAGAGTTTAGGAAGAAATGTGTTCAAATTCAGTCTCCAATTTGTACTAGTTGAATTACCATAAACATGAAGCTTCTCTTTCAAATCAGTTACCTTATTTATAAAATAATAATAATTATTAATATTATAATTATTATCATAATATCTATCTTGCAGGATTGTTGTGAGACTCAAATACCATATTTCCCCCAAAATAAACCCCAACATGATTTTTTTTCAAGAGGCTTGTAATATAAACTCTCCCCTCAAAATAAGCCCCAATTAAGATCATCAACTAGATGGATGCATCTAGTACATCTGTTGCAACAAACAGCAGATGCATTGAATTATAAAATAATAATATTAATATATAAATAAATATTATTAACATTAATACTTAAAATAAATGATAATATAAATTATAATTATTTATAAATACCCAAGTACTTATAAATACTCAACCCTTTTGGTTGAGACATAATGCCTATGTAAACAGATGAACTTGAAACTTATTGCTGAATGATCAATTAGAGTACCAACACAATACATGAATAATGTGCACTTGATAACTTCTGGGTGGAAAGAAAGCCCCGCCTCTAATCATCATTAAGGGCAAGAAAGATAAGACTGAATGTGTTTCTGGCATTTATGTTCTTGAAACCAAAAAAGCCTGTTCCCACAAGCAGATCTAGGGAAGTGGGTTGACCATGCAGCCCCTTATTATGTGAGGTGGCCAAAGAGGTCTGCTGGTCCTGGATTCCACCAGCACTCACCACTGAAGAACTTCCTTGCTCTTGAGAGAGAAGAATAGCTCAGATAATGATTCTCACAGGAATGACTGCCTCGATCCAGAGTCTTCATATTGCAATAAACAAGCCATTCAATGACCATTTTCAAATGGAGATTAATGACTACATTGAAAATAGAATGGAGAGAAGAAATCAGTGTGGAGAGTTGGGTGAAGAATTCATGGGATAAAATCACTGACAACTGTGTCGCCAATGCACTCTGGGCAGGTTATGTGGACAAGAATGTGGCCAGTGGTTCTACCAGAAATGGAGTTGCAATGGAGAAATGGAGAGTTATGATGATGTTCTAGAAGAAGATGACATGACTATATTTGAATAAATGTAGATTTTTGTACATGAATAAATATAATTTTTATATATGAATAAATGTAGATTGTTGTATATGAAAAAATAAAATAAGACATCCCCTGAAAATAATCCCTAATGTGTCTTTTGGAGTAAAAATTTACACGATCCGGTCTTATTTTGGGGAAAATATGGCATGATAATGCACATAAAGTGCTATATGAATTTCAGCTCTTATTCTGAGCACATCTTGTTTTGGTTTGCCTGATCTCAGGATACTTTAAAGACCATATAATCAACCAATAACAAAGATCACATAAAGACCAATAATAAAACCAATAACCAATACTTTTACATCTCTATCAGTGGTTTGATTGTGGTGGACTAGTTTTGTTCAAAGTTGTGTTTGGAAATTCTGGTTATGTGTAACCATGAAATTAAGTCTCAGATCAAATAATGAACTACCCTTCTCTCCTGTTCATTGTCAGCTCTGCATGAGTGGGTTCTTAAGTTTTTCTGGGATAGAAAGGAAGATCTGATGTGTGTTGCCCAGGCAGTGGCAGTATGTGGGAGTAGGGTTGGGGGTAAGGGGTATCATGGGGTGGGGGGACAGTGAAGGTTAGATTGGAGGGAAAGAATAATTCAAAAAAGATTTACCTCCTTACAGCCTGAGTTACCAGAATGGCAGAACAGTTCTAGGGCTTAAGGATAATTTTAAAAATTTCTGAAAGACACAAAAATAACTTTGTCTATCTCTGTCCATTCAACAACAAAATAGCTACAGACCACCCTGGTCATTTCCTGTCTAACTGCCTATCTGTCTACATGACAGGCTCCACCAACTGAATGTTTGCCTATCACACAGCCTAGCCAAGGCTCATGGAATTGACTCATACTTCCAGGGACCTGGTCCTTGGGTGGTTCTGCTAGAACATGTAAGCATCGCCTCATTCATGTGTCAATGTAGAATGCCAAAGAGGAAAAAATGAGGTCTAATTTTTTTTTCTCTACCACTTCTTTTCAATGAGGTAATGTTTGTACCTTCCATGGTTGGATTTTGTGACCAATATATTAGTATTAAATCAGATTTCACTAGAGCACATATGATTGAAGTTAGTTTAAGGAGAGGAAATGGAAAATAATATTAAACTTAACATGAACAACATCCAGGAGCTACAAAGTAGAATGGACATTACTAAAGGAACAAGGGATGTTTTTGATTATGTACTCATATCTAACAAGACAAAGTCCTTGGGCTTGCTGCAGTTACTATTAAATGGGGAAATGCTAATGAAAAGCTTTTCCCCCTGTTTTATTTAAGCCACTTTTGAGTATAATGTCAAATTACCTACTCGTTTCCATTAGAGCTTTCAGTTTCCTTTAAATTCTTGATGTTTAATACATTAACCTTGAAATTAGTGGGGAAAAGTCTTTGAGCAAAGTTGTGATTTAGCTCATACCTCTATTCCATAAGGAAAGTGAGTCATGGAACCACTCTCAAGCCTTTTACCTAAAATGGGAGGAAAACTAGGCCTGAAGTCAGGAAGACCTGAATTCAAATTCAGATACTTGCTAAGTGTGTGACACTAGATAAGTCACTTAGCTTCTGTCTACCTCAGTTTCCTCATTTGTAAAATGAAACTAATAATAGCTTCTATCTCCCAGGATTGTTGTAAGGATTATGTTACATAATATTTATAAAGCATTTTTCAAACCTTAAAGCACTACATGAATGCTATTTATTTTTATTATTAATTTTATATCTTAGAATTACATATAAGATAAAGATTACTGCCTAGCATTTAGATTTTCCTAGACAAAAAAAAAAGACAGTAGGTTAGAAGTAAAGGACAGGGGCAGCTAGGTGAAGCAGTGGATGGAGCACCGGCCCTGGAGTCAGGAGGACCTGAGTTCAAATCCAGCCTCAGACACTTAATAATTACCTAGCTGTATACCAAAAGAAAAAAAAAAGAAGTAAAGGGCATGGCTTTGTTTCCCTCATTAGAGGGCTGAATGGCTGTGATTGTAGAAAGGGTCTATATATCAGCATTTATTGACTTTGCTTAACTATCTTAATTTGTTATAATAAAGAGTTCAGTTGCAGGAATCTGAAAGGAGAAAAAGAATGATTTTTTAAAAGATGATAAAAGATAAAGCTTAAAACATGAAAATGAATTGGCTATTCACTTGATTTGTACAAGGAATTATGTTAGGCACTGGCAATACAAATAGAAAAGTTAGATATTCCCCTGCTCTCAAGGAGCTTATATTCTAATAGGAGACCGGGGGCAACCAGGAAGGAGAGTTTCAATCTGAGAAGTCACAACAGTAGTGAGCAGAGCCAAGTAACAATAGTCATATACTTTCCAGGATCAATGGCAATACTGAATTGATACTATTGTTTAGTTATTTCAGTCATATCTTACTCCTCATGACCTTTATGGGGCTTTCTTGGCAGAGATTGGAATGATTTCCCATTTCTTTCTCCAGCTCATTTTATGGATGAGGAAATTGAGGCAAGCATGGTTATGTGACTTGCCTACAGTCTCATAGCTAATAAGTATCTGAGGCTGAATTGGACTCAGGTCTTACTGACTCTAGGTCCAGTACTCTATCTAATGTGCCACCTAGCTACATGGACATCAAACATGGCACAGGGGTGAGACCCAGTGACTGAATGGAGAACATTGTCAGGGCCTCAACTAGGTTGAGTGAGTTAGACCAGTTTGCCTTTCTTCATTAACAAATTCTTCATTAACTCAATCTCCAGGAAGAAATTCCAAAGCACAGGAAATTACCTCCCCTAGGAAAGGGAAGAGAATTATGGCCTCTGTGGGTCTAGGTCAAATTGATGCTGTTCTGCCTGGGAAAATGGGGACAGAGGAAGAACAGATTGGCAAGATGCCAGAGGTGGGTGAAAGGTTCTAGGAGAACTATTTTAAAAACAGACTTAATTTAAATTTCAAAATTATCAACTTTTAAGATAGGAACAAACAGCCCTATATATCATAGTAACTTGAGTTCAAGGGTCTAGATAAGTGTGCTTTCTCCACCCATGTAGATCTTGACCCTTAAATGAATTTGCATATAGCTTTTTTTAAAAGTTACTATGGTTTAAAAATTCATCTCTCTTTAGGATAAGCTTCTCATATGTATCTTGGCTAGCCATTGTGTGACAGATATACAATCCATTAATGGGCTCATAATCAAAGCCGTTCCAGATTCGATAGTTTCTGCACTGCTTATATTACCTTCAAAAAGTCAAGGTTACCCATACTATGATTGGCAATAGAGAAGGTCTTTGGTTTCAATTTCAATAAAAATTTATTAATCAATCACTATGTGCCAGGCTTTATTAAGTGTTGGGTTATACAAAAAAAGGCATAATATAATGTCTGCCCTCAAGGAGCTTATAGTCTAATTAGGGAGACAACATGTAAATAGACATATACAATGTAAGCTATAGATAGGAGAAATAGGAAATAAGAAAAGGGAAAGTTTGGAATTAAAAAGTAGTGGATAGGGGCAGCTAGATGGTGCACTGGATAGAGCACTGGCCCTGGAGTCAGGAGGACCTGAGTTCAAATCAGCCTCAGACATTTAAAAATTACCTAGCTGTGTGACCTCAGGCAAGTCACTTAACCCCATTGCCTTGCCAAAAAAAAAAACAACTAAAAAAAAGTATTGGATACTGCTTCTTATTGAGTGAGGGCAGAGAACATCCAGTCCTGAGAAATCATTTGGTTTGGCACTACCATGACAAGAGCAAGCAGGAATCTAAATTCACTAAATCAAGGAACTTTTTAAGGGTGAATTAATTGTTTGACCAAACATAGCAGGCTAATTTTTTAAGTGGATAATTTTGTATGACCCACGAATGATGGTATAAATATTCAAATGACCCTTGGCAGAAAGAAAGGTTCTTCATCCCTATTGTAGAGGTAGGATTTTATTTGAGACTTAAAGGAAGTTAGGGAGTTCAGTAGTCAGAGGGCGGAAGGAAAGTGTTATAGACATGAGGGATAGCCAAAGAAAATGTCCAGAGCAGAGCAATGAAGTGTGTGTAGTTGGATGAAATAGCCAGGAGACCAGTGTCACTGTATCAAAGAGTATGTTAAGGGGTAAGGTGTAGTTGGAGAATATGGAGTGTTTAGGGAGAACTAGTACTTCTAGTGGGAGGGCTGTTGAGCCTTATTCAAGGCTGCTCATCCACCTTTGGTGTCTACTTCTAATCTAACTCTCATCTGTGGCTCCAAAAAGTTGTGGCTTGCTCAGCAGCCAAACCCTAGGGCATTCTTTTATACATTCCCTTCTGAGTTCAAATCCAGTCTCATATACTTCTAACTGTGTGACTTTGGAATCACTTAACCCTGATTATCTCTCATTCAGAGCTACCTACACTCATCCTGATTCATCTCTGGTCACTGGAACCAGATGGCCTCAGAGGAGAAAGTGAGGCTGGTGACTTTGCACAGTAACCCCCCCTAAATCCAATTCACATGCATGTCATACCTCCCTGATGTCATGATCTTCTTTGAAATGAAGGACAAATATCATCCTTCCTAGTTGACATCAAATTGTTAATGACTCTGGTCTACCCATTCAACTACTTTCTAATTCACCTATACTACTCTACTTTTGATGTCATCTTTTGAACTTTTCCACAAGAATATTTTGAATGACTTTGCCAAAAGTTTTGCTATAATTTAAGTAAACTACAATTTACTAGCTAAATAAATGAAGAATTGATGATTTTGGTAGTATGAGGATTTACCACCCATTTATAACTTTGAGTCTTAGACAATTACTCAAGTCCCAAAGAGATTAAATGATTTGTCCATTGTCATATAGCCAGTGAATGTCAGATCTTCTTGAATTCAAGGTTCAATATCTATTCAATGTGTTTCTTATTTAAGTCTAATAACGTGGTAAACAAAGGAAATGTTATTCTATAATTTCTTGATTAAGTCATGCTAATTTCTTTTCTATATGTTCAGTAACCATCCCTTTAATAATTTTTCTTTTTTCAAAGTAGGACTGAGGGAGGAAAAATTTTAAGAATCTGTAACTACAAATGTAGGAAATACTTTTCAAGAATGCAGTTCTGCAACACTTCTACAATTTATAATCTAATAGAGCTGTCAAGGCTGGAGAGAGGTTAACTGACTAGGACCATAATTAAAGCATGTGTCAAAAGTGGAATTTGAACCCAAGTCTTCTTGATTCTAATGCTTGTTCTCTACTCACTATGCCATGCTACTTTTCAACTTTAATAATTTATGAAAGAATTTTGTGAAACCAACTTCATGGCTTTATTCTTTGCATATTCCAAAATCTCTTTTAAAAATTTGGAGCATTTGCATTTTCTCTACCTGTAGCTTCTCTCCATTCCCCTTGACCTTTTAAAAGTCATTGACTAAGACTGATCAATCACCAGTGGTAGTGAAGGATGAGTTGGGCCTTGAAATCATGCAGACTGTTAGATACTCTCTTCTTAACTCTACTTATATTGGATTTCAACTCCCCATTAGAAACTTTCACATATTAAAATTATTCTCTTTTGAAAAGAAAACAGAAGAAAATATATTCTTCCCCTTTCCACTTTTATCATAGTCCTATCTACCTTGTGTAATAGTACTTTTCTTTCTTTAGTTCTTTTTTCTCCTCAACACTTATTAGACTTTAGGATTCTGATAAATGTAGTCTACACCACATCACCCCATGCTTCACAGAATCAGATGACCTCTTCCATCTTCCTCTTCTTCCACTAGCCCCCTCAGAATCCATAATCACTCCTTGCCCTTCCTAGGACACCCCCCCCCTCAATTATCTCCTCCTTGTGTTTCTTCCGATGATTCACTGCCCACTCCCAGTGATTCATCTTCACCAAGTTTGCTTCATCGGCTGGCTATTGCCTCTGCAAGAATCATTATGCCTATTTAAAGTCCTGTGGGTCTTGAGGCCCTGAGGAGGTGAACCCCTCCCATAAGGCTCCCAAGGATGGCTTATTTATATTTCAAATGTCTTGAGGCTAAAAAATAATCTTGTTGCTGCCTCACCAGCTGCCAGGTGGACTGGTAGGCTCTTTGCTTTTTGCATTGCACTCTGCAAGAACAAGCTGGGCCTCCCGGTTCAGAGTCACTCTTGACTTTTCTTCCTAAATTGTACACTTTCCAACAGTGCTCCGCTTCAGTATCACACTGTGTACAATTCACCAAGGAATGATATTATCTATTCAGCACAAAATATATAAAAGATCATTGGCATCTTTTTTCTTAAGGGGAGTATTATTTTTCCTAACAATGACACTATGCTTGGCCTTATTGAAAGGAAAGTAATTGCAAATTCATAGACTGGTTTTCATAGGCTTATAAACTATCTCCTTTCCTTTGTTTTCACAATCACTCAAAAAGAAAGTTATTACAAAGGTAAAGAGGTATGTATCTACCAGTTAAGCAGCTTAAATGCAGTGGCCTAAAAAGGAATGTACCAATAATGACTAATTTGTTCTCGCTTCAGGTAAAACTTCTCAAACCAGTTAGTTACATTTTCCTGTCCTGAACTGAATGTGCATTATTAATAGGCATGGGAAGGGGGGAGGTGAGCATATATGGTCTATAAGACCATATATTGCGGTATAGAAGTAAATAATGACATCAAATCACATCAATATTGTGTATTATTCAAATTATTATACAAAGCAGAAAGACAAGAAGTTTTCATTCTAATAGGAGATGGCAAAACAAAAAAGGAAACTGGAAAAAGTGGGTAGGGTACATAGGTACTACCATGTATGTACCTCGATAGGGAGCACTGGTAGAGAAAGTCTAGGAAGAAAGTCAGGAGTGTAGATAGCCTGGAGAAGAATGAAGGCATGATGACCTGGGACCTCTTTCTTTTTTTTTTTTTGTTGCAAGGTAATGGGGTTAAGTGGTTTGCCCAAGGCCACACAGCTAGGTAATTATTAAGTGTCTGATTTGAACTCAGGTACTCCTGACTGCAGGGCCAGTGCTCTATCCACTGCACCACCTAGCCACTCCCAGGACCTCTTTCTTAAAATGAATATTCAGGTACAACCTAGCCAATTGGAGGAATGGAGTGAACTTTCATGGTGGAGTGGTTTCTAGGGTTTTGTAAGGAAAATTGGGGAGGAAAGTCAAAAGTACAGCTTGGAAAAGAATGAAGACTTGAATGGCCTGGGCATCCTCCTTAGGAATGGAGGACCTTGATCAGAGCCTGATACTTTAAATAAGCACTAACACAATAATATTGGGGAGAAAAAGGGAAGGGGCATGAATTTCTAATCTAATGGAAATAGTCTACAGCAAGGTTTGCATAGTTAAGAGACTGATCTCCTAGACCAATGAAGACAAAGCTACAAGTGGAAACTGACTTCCAATAAAGTCAATAAGGTTTGTGAGCCAGAAACAAGCAGGGAGGGATTCCAGAGTCACAACTGCCAAAACTGATAGAGTAGACTTCATCTTTACTTCACAGCTAATTTGTGCTGGGCATGTGGTCATCCAACCACCTTCCTCTTCCTGCTTAAGTGCACTGAAGTTGTGTTTTTAGGTGTATCTGACAAGATTTTACAGTTTTCAAATAGAATAACTTATGAAATAGGCACACAACTTGCTAGGTCATTGGGCCGTGGAATCAGATTTTTTGAGTTGGAAGATATCTTAGAGAACCTTATGTCTTACCCTTCAATTTACAAAAGAGGAAATCAAAGCCCAGAAAATTAAAACCATCAATTTTGTTTACAGGCACTGAATGTATGCTCTTTGAGGTCAAGAACTATCTCATTCTTTTTTGTTTGTTTTATTGTCTTTTTTTTAAAGATTTTTCAAGGCAATGGGGTTAAGTGGCTTTCCCAAGGCCACACGGCTAGGTAATTATTAAGTGTCTGAGGTCGGATTTGAACCCAGGTACTCCTGACTCCAAGGTGGGTGCTGTATTCACTGTGCCACCTAGCCCCCACTCTTTTTTTAAAAAGATTTTATTTATTTTGAGTTTTACAATTTTCCCCCCCATTTCATTCCCCCATCACTAATCAAAGAATAAATTAGTGATATTGCCTAATAAACTAATAACTAATAAACTAACAAACATTTTTAAGTATCTATTGTATTCTAGTCCTATGACATATTAGAAATACAAATTCATTCATATAAGGACAGATTCTATAAGAACTAATAGAAGAGCTCCCATTCCTTAGAATTTAAAGAGTTTCTTTGTATCATCCCTGCTTCTGTTTGCTAAAGTTAAACAACAGAAAGTGTTGAATCCAGATTGAATTATGGTGTTACAATGTGGCAAGAGTACATCATTTGAAGAATATCAGGAAGGATGAACTAACTCCTAAAGAAATGGTGAGACTCCCTCCTCTTGTTCTATGATTTGCCTCATTCACTAGTTTTGTATGTGCTTGGAAAGTGAAATCTTATTTATGGTACTCTTTGATTCTTTGTGAGCTTGCTAGTGGTTGGTGGCACTCAATGTGGTGTTAGCAGAAGCAATGATCAATCAATAGCCTATGAGTTGGTTTAGAACCGAAATTCTACCTTTTTACCTGCCCAATGTAGGAAAGTGAGGAGCCAGCCAATTGTGACATGCTAACATTACATGGATATGAATATACTTTAATACATTAATAACATAAAAGATTTTTTAGGTTACATGTGTTTTCCATTTTCCTTCAAAATGTTATGTTAATTACTGGATAATAAAATGATTAATATGATACCTAATAAAAATATTCTGGTTTGATCCAAATTCTTATGATTTACATCTTAAAAAACAACAAACCTCTTTGTTGACAGGGAGATTCAGCATGGTACAATGACTCACCCTCCTCTGTTTTTGGATACTTAAAAGCATGCCCCCAGCTTTAGAGTTGCCACTTTCCTAGCCAGAAACTTGGTTTTAATGGTATCAAAAAAATTCTGGCACTCATTTTGGTTTGAGAAGGTAAGTAAAGTTATTGACTGAATCATTGTTGCTGCCTTTGCTATCCCCTCCTTAGTTGTCTAGTTGATACATAATGAGAAGTTTGGAAAGCTTGTTAGAGGACATCTAATACAACCTTTTCATTTTATATATTGATAAACTGAAGCTAAGAGAGGAAAAGTGATTTGTAAGGTCACCACATAGTAAAAATTTGAATCTAAGACCTCCGCTTCCAAATTCAATAATGTTTCCTCTGTGGTCTGATTAATACTTCATCTGTTTTCTCATTAGATGGTTTTTCTAATTTTTTCTCATTTTCTCAATTTTCTCATTAAGTGGTTGGTTTAAATGGCTGATGTCATAAAAGGTTCAGCTAATAGATTGTCTTGTACAGTGGCATTAAAGTCTGTCTGGGAGGTTGGCAGATTGTATGAGTACTTTTTTATCAGCTTATTACATCCTTCTATGAAGTTAGGTGGCACAATAGATCGAGTGTTAGGCCTGAAATCAGGAAGATTTACCTTCCTGAGGTCAAATCTGATCTCAGTCATTTACTAGTTGAGTAACACTGGGCAAACTCTGTTTACCTCAGGTCTTTATTTGTAAAATGAGCTGGAGAAGAAAATGTCAAACCAATTCAATATCTTTTCCAAGAAAACCCCAAATGGGTTCACAAAGAATTGGACATGATTGAAACAACTGGACAACAACAACAGCAACAACATGAAACAGAGTTTGTAGGTAAAAAAAAGATTTAATTTATAATGATATATCCTTTATGATGTAAGGGTTCTGTGTTATACCAAATTCATTCCCAGACTGTAGGTCTAATGCCTCATCTGTGAAGGGAATAATACCTTGATTAGAGGCCATTCTAAGTAATATGCCATGAGAAAAAAAAATAATTACACCCTCTGGAGGAGATGGACTTTGGCAAAACAGCTGATAAAAGTACCAAATTTATCCATTATGGGAGCCAGTGGTACCCAGTAGGCTCTGAAAGGGTTTTTACCTTGTTATTCAGAATTTTCAGAAATTTAATGGAGATATTAATTTTATTAAGCATGTAACAGTAGCTTCCATGTGCACTGAATAATTGAATTGAGTTAAAATAGAATTGAACTTCCAAGAAAATCCTAGGGTCACTGGATGAAGGCATCTATAATGATCTTTGAGCATAAATTCACTTTCAGGAAAAAGATGTTACCATCCCCCTTATGATGGCACAAAAATGAAGAGAACAGATATAGTAACTGGAGGTCAATTGTTTTTGATCCTTTCCTAGAACAAGTGGTGGAAAACAAGAGTATTGTCTGACCGATGATCTTGCTATTAACCATCATGGTTCAAAAGAACTCAGGAAAAAAAAAACTTTTAGTAGAGTTGATATAAAAAGATCTTTATGCAGAACAGGGAAGGGTCACAGGACTGGGAAATCTCCATGCTCTTAAATATTGGTAAAACACTCTGGGGATTTCATACATAGGATTTGGAATCTAGGGGATTGATTTTGGTTTGTTTGTTTCCCCAGGGAGAGTTGGGATCCCTAGTTGGGAAATTCTTTGCTTTTGCTATCAGTGGACAGAATGTTCAAGCCAAGAGTAAATTTGAATTGTTCAGGTTATAGGGGAATTATCCTATTTTGAAATCTGTCCTAGGCTTCAATAACCTCTAGAAGATAGGAAGATAAAAGGAAGGAAGGAGGGAAGGAGGGAAGGTAGGAAAAAAAGGAAGAAAAGCAGAAGTTTGAAATAACAGTCTGAGGTTTTCCCTCTGTACCATGGAGGATAGTATTGATACAACAAAATGTTGAGGATTTTTGTGTAGAAATGTAAAAATTATCAGACATCTTCAATCCAAAATCATTTTCAAAAGTAAAAATCTTCTGCATGACTTGTACTGGAGTAATACTGACCTGTCATGAAGATCAGGACCCTATAAGGACACTGTTTTATCATGTAAATTTATTCCTTAAATAACTTTCTGGGAAATACATGGATAATTTCCTGATCTAATGCATAACTAGAAGGGGTAGTAATCATGGGTGATATGAACCAGTTCCTGTTCAAAGTACTTTTTTGCCACCCAGTAATTGGATGTAGAAATTTTCTCATGAAGAAAGAAAGCATATTTAGAATATAACTTTGAACAAATATCAGCTGAGTGAATGTTATAATCTTGAAGGCAATATAACAGCTTCTCCAATTTTGCAATAGATTTGATGGAAAATGCTTTGTGCAATATATATATCTTTAATAGTTAATTATATACCATAACTGGAGTTATGTCCTGTGTTCCTAGACATTTGTGAGAACTTTTTAAAATATTGCAGTGTTCTGAAATATCTCACCATTGACCATATGTGAACCATATAACTCTCAGGTTTTGCCATTAATTACAACTAAGTCCTGACTCACATTATCACACTACATATTTCTAGTGGGATGGAACCAATGACTGTATTTTATGTAATTATATCTTTGAACAATGCAAATTAGAATATATGCAACCACCCAAGGGATCTATTATTCATACTAATCTAGGACCTGGCTATAATCCATATCACCCAGTGCCAGGTGATATTAACTGTTTTGACAATGCATGCTCTTCCCTCTGAAAAAGAGTGAAAGGTATATTTACTTCATTGCAAAAATCTACTTTTGACTTCCTAGTATCATTAAGGGAAACAACAATGTAAATCTCCTCAACCTAAGCAGGTATTGACATGTTGCTATGCCTGAAATGATCTGCAGCCCTTTTGGAGAAGACATTTCCCATGTTCTGCCAATGTAGATGGCAAAAACTCTATGGTGCCTTTGTAACTCATAGAGTTGCAATCCCACTGACCAGCAGTTAGTCTTAAATTATTCATAATTTAAGATTTACTTTAGTCAAGAAACTCTATTTTTTATATCCCTCCTGAAGCAGAGATTAGAGTGAGGTGAAGGTTCACCTGGAACAGGAAAGGCAAAGTTAAGAGGAGTTGGAAGGAGAGCAGGTGTCATCCAAAAAGCTAAGCTGGGTCAATAATTGGAATGTCTGACAAATGCCAAGATCCACATTTGAGACAAGTGGGTGAACTGGTTGTCAGTGAGAGAATTCAGAGCTAAGTGAATGCATATAATAGAGTACAAAATTGCAGTGAGAATGTGGGAGTTGGCACTCTGTACAATCCAAAGCTTAGATTTTTAGTACTGGTGGCTTGTATGCCCCACCCCAAGCTGGCACTGATTAGGCAGGTAGGTGAGGTTGGCAGTGTCTCCTGTAATTTGACTGCTCTTGTGGAGCTGGGGCCGTTTATATCATCTAAGAAATCCCCCAAATGCTGTGTCAGGACAACTAGAGCTTCTTGTAGCATAAGCAGCAATGACTTCATTGGACTGTTGTTTTCACTGGGAAATTTAGATGTCTGCATAATTACTGGGGGTTCTGTTGGGAAGTATGTTTTCAAGAATCCCACAAGTACATTAGCTAACAGGAGATTCAAGATCTAGAAAGTATTTTTCTTATGGTTTTTCTTTCTACAAAGTCAGTAGGAGAAAACAAACAAAAAACTATATATAAGATATACACACACACAGAGACAAACACAAATACACATATACATATATTCACATTAATAAAAACATATAAACATATATACATTCAGTTGTTTCAGACATCTCCAAATCTTTATGGCCCCACTGAGATTTTCTTGCCAAAGATAGTGGAGTGTTTGCCATTTCCTTCTTCAATTCATTTTACAGATGAGGAAACTGAAGCAAAGAGGGTTAAGCAACCTGCCCAGGAAATATGTGCCTGTGGTTCTGCACTCTATCTACCTGAGGCACCTAGCTGTCCCATATACATGTATGTATATGTGTGTGATATATTTTTTCACTGTATCACATTGTGGAAATGCAGAATTTTTGAATGTATCCATTTACTTTATCCTTAGGGACAAGATTTCCAGTCTCAGTGACCTTTTTTGATCCAACAACATATAAGGAATTTTCTTGCTAAAGGTTAAGATGACAGACTTTGCCAAATGAGCTTCATGAAAGGAATAGCATGAAGTTATGGAAAGAGTGCGAGCTCTGTAACCCAATAGTCTTTATTCAGATCTTGCCTTAAATATTTCCTGCCTGTGGAATTTTGCTCAAGTCATTTACCTCCCTTGAGGAAATTGAGGCAGTGTAAAAATGTTACCCAAGTTTACAACCAAGACTGGGACATTTTACATGAGGTACTCCTAACTGATGGAGAAATTCTTACAAGAGGAAAATCCTTTTTCTTTGAGAAAGGACAAGTGTGGTTCTAGACTCTCTGGGATCAATATATATCTGGGGAGAGAAAGAGAGAGAGGGAGGGAGAGAGAGAGAGAGAGAGAGAGAGAGAGAGAGAGAGAGAGAGAGAGAGAGAGAGAGAGAGAGAGATTTTAGAGGCAATAGAATTATAAGGATTGCTTCTTCACTATGTTCCTGATTTCCACTTTGCCTCCATATGTTCTTTGGGGAATTTCTCCTTGAATTAGATCAGGATCTCTCTCTCCCTCTTGGTTTGAATTTAGATCTCTTTTCCCTAACTAAAAAGCTTATTCACTCTGTATTTTCTGGCACATTCAAAATTACGTAACTTTTCTGATTTCTCTTAGCTATTTACTTGGATAAATGGGTTTTTATTTATTATCTGCTGTTTGTGATGGTCTTCTGTGCTAGCATTTTGGTGGGAAGGAATGAAACTACTAAGTTTAAGCTAATTCCCCTTAAAAGATAATGAAAAAGAAAGCAGCTTTGACCTATTGACTCCTACACCATCAATATTTAAACTGGCAGATTACATTCTGGTTTCAAAAATTTATATTTTGGTTTCCAAATATAATTCTAAAACCAATAATTCTAGTCCAATGTCCCCTCAGAAACTAGATGCCAGACAATACCCTAGGGCTTCTCTATTACTCCACTCTTCTCAATTCCCCAACTATTATACTGGCTTTGTTCTCCTTTCCTTATGGGTGGTCCAGATCTAAGGTCTAGCCAGACCTTCTCACAAGTCACATTTAGACAACTAATGTGTATATACATAACATGGGCAGCACTCACCTTATAGAGCATCATGCTTATTAAAACATTACATTGAAAAAATAATTTTATAATCATATAATAAAGAGAATCTCAATCACTGAAATAGGTCTTATAGGTAGAAACCATTCATAGTAGTTGACCTCTTTCCAAATTCTTAAACTGTAGCATTTTAATTTTAAAATTGCTAATTAATACCCTCTCCTTGACTGTCTCAATGAATATATATATATATATATATATATATATATATATATATATCCTTTTATCTATTTGTATAAGCAAAGACTTTTTTGAGAGAATTCTATTCTATTTACTGGGAGAAAAAAATAAGTATAGTAAAATGTAATAACATAAATATAGGTTAAGCATAAAAATCTGCTTTTGAGGAATTGTGTTTTTTTTTCAAATGTCAACTCAGAACTGATTCATGTATTCCCAATTTACAAGTCATTTAAACTTAGAATTATCTTAATTTTTGAAACCAAACTTAAACATTTACTGTTGTTAACTTTTTGGTGGATTTTATTCTCTTGAAAAAACATCCTCTCGCATCATTCTCTCACTCTCCTCCTCAGAGTTTTGACATACTGCTGAGTTTCCAGTCATTCCATTTCCTTGAAATTCTAATTAAAATATATAAATAAATTTAGTTGGCATTCTTACTGCTTATACTTGCTAAGAAAGGAATAAAAAAGTGGAAAAACTCAGATGAATCTGTGATCTCATAAAAGTTCCTATAGTGTGCTAGACAATAGGATATGAAGACAAAAAGTAAACTGCAACTTCCATGAATAAACTGTTGTTCTATCAGAGGAAATGATATGCAGATAATAATACAACTATTCCTACCCATTCTATAAGGCTTTCTACCCATAAGGAAATTTGATGCTTGTATGATAGAGGGAATCTACCCAAAGTACTGAGGTTTTCCTCACCTCAAATCACTGTAGATACATGAAAACCTCACAAGAATGCACAGGTTGTCCATTACCTCTCATTATTGTCACAGGACTTGGACATCTTTTTTCATTTATATATTTCTGTGATGACCTCTCACTCCTTCATAATTTTTTGTTTATAATGGGTTGTTTCCTGCTCCTATTCAATATGTGTCTCTACACTGCCCTTTGGATTGTTCTCATTTTCAATTCTTTAGAGAGTATAGTAATGTCCTCTAATTCACAGCTGTACAACAGCAATAGAGGACTATTGTGGTCTCCTTTGACTTCTGCATTGATAATGATGCATTATGTCCATTCTTACAAACTATCTAATTCCTCTGACCTAATAGGACATCTCTTTCAATTGTGACTGTGGCATTTTGGGAAGGCTCCTAAGTTTCAAGGAGCATGCTAACTTTTGCTAAATGGTCACCCAACTTTAGACAAGGGGGGGGAGAGTACAAATTTTCCTAAAGTTTTCTTTAAATTAAATGTTTCTCTGAGTTTTTTCTTATCTTTTGAAAATAAGCAAATGGAAATTTAGCATTGCTCCATCTTTCGATCCCCTAGAAGCAATTATTTTTAAAACTCTTTTACTATGTTGATATGCTTTTAAATCCTACTGATTATGCCAGAGCATAACTGTTCTGGCATAGGAACCATTTAGAAATGGCAGAATGTAAACAAGAACATTGTCTTAAGTTCAATTCTCTAAGGGAGCAAATATGTATGGAACTAAATGAGTAAAGGGGTTATGGCCATCTTGTTTTTCTTACGCAGACAAATCAAATGTGTGCCTCATCTTTTTGTCATATTTGAATCTCACCAATTTGGAAAGTTTAGATTGTAAATCTTTTGACCAATGACCCTCTTTCTGTTTGGTAATGTGCCTACTAGGAATGTCATATGTCTAGGGTTAAATGACTTACCCAAGGTCACACAGTGAGGTAATTATTAAGCGTCTGAGGTCAAATTTGAACTCAGGTCCTTCTGACTCCAGGGTCAGAGCTCTATCCACTGCGCCACCTAGCTACCCCTGCATGTGTCTTAACAGAAATTGAATCATTTAAATTTGCTTTTTTATGGTATAAAATTGAAGAGAAGTATATAATGAATGACTTTGATGATGATATCCACAGTTGGTTCAATTGCAGGGATTTTTTCCCACTTGGACAAGAATCATACTCTTGGCCAATAAAGAGATTCTTATAAAAACTTAAATTTTTAAAACTCCTAGAATTTACCTGGATAGATTGGACTGATTTTGCAGATAAGGAACATAGGATTTTAAAAAATATTCCAGATGAAATATGAATATAATGCTTAGAAAAGAAATCTCTGATACACTATTATTAATATATAAATTTCATTAAATTTTAGGTGTATTCTGTTGGGCAGTTAATATGTTTGCTGATTATTGAGTCTTCTAGGAGTAAACAATAGGTTTCAACAGATATTTATTAAAATGAACCAGAGATCACTCTGAATAAGTAGTTATGATTTGTCTGAAAAACCTCTTGAATTGGACTGATAAATGTAATTTATAATGAAATTCCCTTTCAGGGTGGCTAGGTGGCGCAGTGGATAGAGCACCGGCCCTGGAGTCAGGAGTACCTGGGTTCAAATCCGATCTCAGACACTTAATAATTACCTAGCTGTGTGGCCTTGGGCAAGCCACTTAACCCCATTGCCTTGCAAAAACCTAAAAAAAATTCCCTTTCAATATTGTAATAGTTGTTCTTCAAAACCATCTGAATATGCTGAACTACAGGAATGCCCCTGGAGACAGCTGTAGAGATCCATGAGGTCCCATATACAAGCCTATATACTATCAAAACAACTCTCCTCACTGATAAGACCAAGTACCTGTATAGTCTTCCAGAATTGTTTTTCTACTATGTATTCCCTGCCTCCATCATTCAGAAAGGGTTAGGGGAAGGATTGCCTATATAGGTCCTTCTTCCTTCAGCACATACACTTTCCACATATCACACAATACCAATTAATAGAAAAGTTTGGGTTGCTCCCTTCACTTTGTGATTCATCTTTACTTTTGAGTCTCCTCTGGTGCTGGCTCCCACGTATACCATATTTCCCCATATATAAGACACACCTTAATTTGGGGGCCCAAAAATTGAAAAAAATGTATTACATGAAGTTATTGAACATAAAATCATACAACTCCTCATTGCCATCAAAACTCCCATCCATTAGCTCATCCTCATCTGTGTTTGATGATGAATCCCTGTCTTAGGAGAGGTTCTGACTGCTCTCCTGCCTGTCCTCTGGTCTGGGGTTGACTACAAGCTCTCCCTGGGCAAGTCTGGTGCGTGGACACATGCTTAGTTCCTTCTATTTCATGAACCTGAAACACCAATTGTATCCTTTGAAATCAGCCACTTCTTTTTCGTCAGCAGTTGTTCTTTCCTCATGCTGAACCATCTTTGGAGACAGGAATTCCAATGACCCTTTGATCTTCAATCTATGTCTTCCATTCCCTCTCTAACTCCAGTCATTTGGCTGACTTGGCTCTCACGGCCTTCTGCAGGGGCATTTTCAGGAGAGTTTGTGTCTTCTTGTAACCAGTCCCAGATTGTTTTCTCAGTTGGAGGAGGACCAAAGTGACATTAAGCAGCACAATTTACATTCACTTTTGCAACTGGATCACTTGGAACTTGAATTCAGTGCTTTACAAAAATCTTTTCTGAGCCATTTCTGGGCAAAACGTGGCAAAATAGAACCTAATATACTGGTAACAAATGTGAAACAATGAGCACAAAGACAAGAAGTGCGAAAAAAGTAGGAAATCCAAGTAAAAAAATCTATAACCATTGTATAAGATGCTCCCAGTTTTTAGACCCCAAATTTGTTGGAAAAGGGTATATCATATACATGGGGAAATGTGGTACATGGTCCCTTTTATGGGCACTTGTCTGCTCAAGTCTCTTTTCAGTTCTCCTTCCAGTTTGGTGTGTCTGTGTAATATTTCTATGCCTCTCTCTTAGGAAGACCTATTTACTTTTTTTGTGTCTTCACTGGACACATACCTTGTTTGTTAATGTACATAGCAGAGAACCAAGTCCCCTCCAGTGGTCTCTTCTCTTTCCATCTGTCTCCTTCTCTGTCTCTCCTTTTTTGCCTATCAGTGATATCTGCAGTAGTAGTTTCTTTGTCATTATCTATAGTTTGCAAACGTTTCTTGTCTAGAACACACTAACATCTTGCATGAATGAACTGCATAAAATGATTAAGGTGAGAACTGTAGAGAATCTTAAGCAAACTGAACCAACCACTTATCTAGCAGTAGATGGTAGGCTTTCTCTAGAACTCAGAGAATTGTTCATTATTTTTGGCTTTAGAGAGTTATAGATCATTTTATAGGTCTTAGTAAGGTTCCTTCTCTTCGTAGGAAATGTAAACTCCCTTTGCAAGGAAGCTTCAGTTGCAAACTTGGCCCATACCATTTTTTGTATATGATACTAAATTGGGTAGGTATCTTGGTTCAGTTCCAACTTGGGCACTGGTGAAATTAGTTTGGTTTAGTTCCAGATAAAGCCAAGTAAAATAACTGGTTCTATTCATTTCTTAGTTCAGATAAATAGAGCCAGTTTCATTCAGAGCATAATGCTTATCTGTGAGACTGACTTGCACTAAAACAAAGAGAAAGATAGAAAACAACAAAGGCAGAAGCTGTTTAAAAAAAAAGGAATCATAACCCACACCTAAGAAATTATCACTGGTAATAGCAAACAAAATATTGTTCAAAAAAGAAGAAAGGAAAAATATGGCTACTGGGTATACTTAGCTATCACAGCAAAATTGAAGTTTATTTTATAACTAATGACACTCTTTAGAAATAGTTTTTCTATTCTGATTAAATATACATATGAAATATTTGTGCTAATATTCACTGAAGCATCCTTATTCCCTGCTTCAATTCTTAAAGGGTTTTTTGTTGTTTTGTTTTGAATTAAGAAAGAAATTATTTTGGGATTGTTATTTTTGTACTCAAAATATTGTTTGTAGAACTATGTCATTTCTTTTCTCTCACTGCAATGATTCACAACCTTTTCTCTAGATTCTACCATTGTCTCAATATTGAGCCAGCTTTCATTTGATAGAAGTCACTAGCTACTCCTACAAATTCACAAGTTCCAAAGGTTCAATACAGAAACAGATTTACAAAAAAAGAATTTTTATCATATTCCATAGAAAATAAGTATAGTTATCAATGAATCATCTTACTCCAAAAATTATTATAGTTTCAATCATTTATTGTGTTGTCCAAGAAAAGGGACCATCAAGAGATGCACTTCACCATCAATGTGCATTAGTATTTTCCCTAGTCATAATTCTATCATTGCTGCTATGCTCCATTGCTTTCTTCAGCTCCAAAGAGATACCAGTTAGATAGTCCAAAAAAACCTAGAAACTTAAAAGCCTCTTGAAAATATATGTTCAGGGGTGGCTAGGTGGCATAGTGGATAAAGCACCGGCCTCGGAGTCAGGAGTACCTGGGTTCAAATCTGGTCTCAGACACTTAATAATTACCTAGCTGTGTGGCCTTGGGCAAGCCACTTAACCCCATTTGCCTTGCAAAACAAAAAACAAAAAAAAAAACCCAAAACCTAAAAAAAAAGGAAAATATATGTTCACTTGCAGGAAGCTGCCTTTGATCTAGATTCTCCCCTTCCTCCTATTCTGTACTGGAAATTTTTAATCCAATGCTTGGATTCTGTATTGTTGTTTTCATTAGACAATACCCAGTATTTTCTTGCTTATCACATCAGAGATTGGAAATTAAGTAGCTGAACCTGAATATGAATCTATCCTTCCTTATAAAATCTATATACTTTGCCATTATCTGACATGTTGTATAGGTGAAAGGACCCCATATATATCTCACACATAAAATAGGAATAGTGATGATGAGCTTGGGGAAACTAGCTGTACCAAGAAAACCTGTCAGGACCACCAAGGACTGTGGATTCTTCTTTCTTTCTTTGTCGGAAACCCCAGCTCATCAAAACCACTTAACTTTTCTAGTGACTAGGACCAGGTAGAGGTATTTTTTGCCCCTGATTTTTGTTTCCTTCTCTTAGTTGTCACATTTTTCCTTATTCCTTTAGGAAAACTCTCTTGCTTCCATAATTGTTCAATGCTTTCCATCAGAGTCAAGTTTGGATATCTGTTCCTGCAGTTTCTTTCACTGTAGTCCTCCTAAGCCTCTAGTTATTATTCTAAGCCTCTAAATAGTTCTCTAGTTATCCAATCTCCTCTAAGATCTCTGGACAGTTGAAAAAACCCAGGACTGAGAGAACTTTGATTTCCAAATCAGTTTTAGGGCTGATCAGATGGTTTAAAAATATCTCAAGGGCTAGAAAGTATTCTCAATCTGGAGACCACAAACTTGTTTCAAAAAATATTTTATAATAGGTTTCTTCTTTTTTTTTTTTAAGGTTTTTGCAAGGCAAATGGGGTTAAGTGGCTTGCCCACCGGATTTGAACCCAGGTACTCCTGACTCCAGGGCCTGTGCTTTATCCACTGCGCCACCTAGCCACCCCAACAGGTTTCTTAATAGAATTTTGTGTATTTAAAAACCCCAAAGTAAGGTTTCCTAGGTTTCATGAGTCCCATAAAGCATCCAAGAAATAGATTCAAAAAAGGTTAGGAACCCCTGGCTAAAGAAATCATCTTCCTTTGTGCCTTACAAATATCTCTATCACTGAACAGAGATCTGTCCCTAGATAGAGAACTACATTCTGTCTCACATGACTTGCCCCAGTTTTAGTCATTTTTCCTGCCATCACTGGCAGTATAGTCTAGTTCCTGAATCAATAGTCCTCCAGGGCATAACTGCTCTAGTGAAGCAATCTATTATCTCTCCACTTATCTCTCAGTCCACTAGAGTTCCCTTAGGTAGTTGGGCAGGTTTATTCAAATTTTTTTAGGGTTGCTTCCTGAAACTTTTAAGAGAAGAAAAGTCACTGGCTCCTCCTGGTTTCATTGTGCCCCTGGAGAACATTTCATTTTGCCCTCACATATATTTTTAATTAAAATAATATATGAATTAATGATATTTGGTAGTTGTTACTATGAAAATTTCTGTGTCTGAAATTAGAATAGACAAATTAAATTAAGCCAAGTTAGTCAACAAATGAAAATCTTTTTCAGTCAAAACAATTCCCGGAATCAAGTTATAAACAATATAGTTGCTCCGGGTCCACTCACTTAGAGCCAGGCCTGTTATTTTCTCTCCTACCCCCAAAGTTTCTCAAGTACCAAGGTGTTTGAGGTACTTCTCTTCTCTGTCATGAACTTGAGACCTAATATTGGGGAGCACTGACTATATGAACTCCAGTTCAACTTAACTTCAGATTTATTGTCATGGCCAACACTTTGTGACAATTTGGGGTTTTCTTGACAAAGATATTGCAATGGTTTACCATTTCCTTCTCCAGCACATTTTACAGATGAAGAAACTGAGACTAAAAGGTTTGACTTAAGTCCAGGGTCATACAACAAATAAGTATCTCTGGCCAGATTTGAACCCTGGAAGACAAATCTTCCTGACTCTAGGCCCATCAGTCTGTGACCACCTAGCCCCAAATGAGCAATAGATATTTGTAATTATAATGAGTCCTCCTATTCTACATTAGCCTTTGGAAATGGCCCAGGTTGATTAGGTTCAGTTAGTATATAAAGTGGATCATGAGTAGTTCTAATACAAAATCTGTCTTCTGGGCTGAATTCCTGGGATCCTTGCTCCTCAAGATCTCACTGATGAGCAGGATGCAGTACTTTCTCTAGATTCCTGGACTATCAATCCCTAGAGTTTGAGTTCTTGGGCCAGGTTTGAGATTCTACTCGTGGTTTTAAGAGTCATCTCTCTTTCCTCAGATTCAAATATAGCAAAGACCTATGGCTGGGTACTGAGCCAGACATTCTGAAGATGCTGACAATTCTGGCTAAACCTTGTGGTTGGTCAATCCTGACTGTCCATGACTTCACTGGACTTTCATGGAAGTATTTCACAGCATCTCTATTTGAAAAGATGCCATTTCAGGTGGTTTTGGCATGTACCAGACCCCTCCATTACATATTAAGTATTTACACTGATGAAACTACAAATACATAAATAAATGAAATAAGTAGGCAATTTTTACTCTCCAGATATCTAGAAATCCCCTCCTTGTCACTGAAGAGGAGTTAGGAGTTAGTTTTTCCAATCATGAATACATATAAGTTATAGTCAGTAGTATCAGGGTTGTTTGTTATTTGCCAGCATCAATAAATTTTTCATTAAGGGATTGATCAAAAAATAGCTTTTCTGGCTCTTTATTTTCCTGATTGAAATGTTCTCTTCTACATAATTTAAAAAGCTTTTTGGCTGAGTCTATAATTTATTTATATATTGGATTTTATAAAATTCCAATTAAATTCATCTCAGAGTATAAGTGCAAAAAAGCAAAAAACCCAGGAATTAAATTAAATACAAAGTGTGAATTAAGATAAACAGTGACCGGCATATATTTAAAATCAGCAAAACACTCATTTTAAAATGCACAATAGTTAAAGGCCCATATTCTAAAACTTAACAGATATCTTCTGCCAATCCAAGATAAGCAAAGAATTACACAGTAAAAGCTCAAAATACCACCAGCTTTCAATTCTTGGAAAATAGTTTGCCATGGTGACACAGAGAAAGGTAATCTTTTGAAGCATTTATAGACAACTCTGAATTGCTTTCAGAAAGGAATGAGAAAAATTCTACCTCAGTTCTACCTCTAATTAGTAACTTTTCATGGGCCTTATCTAAAAACTGGATGGGTACGGCTCAAGATCTCTAGGGCCTCTTCCAGTGCTAACATATTTTGATTTGTAAGTATAGGACATCTAGCATATTATGTCTGACTGTAGCTGGTACCACTTAGAGCTTCTAGTGTTCTTTAACTGTGTTATGGAACCCTTTAGCATTTGGTGAAGCTTATAGAAACTGCTCAGAATAGTGTTTTAAAATCCATAAAATAAAATAAAATACATAGTGTTACAAAAAATAAAGCTTAGTAAAAATAAAAATATATTTTTCCTATCCAAGATCATAGACCCCTTAAAATTTGTCTATTGACCTCCTAAAAGATCCATGAACCCCAAGTTAAGAATATCTGTTCTAGGGAGATATTTCAGGTAAGTCTATGAGGGATGAATTAGGAAAATCCACATTAGAGGTTATGAAGGAGATTTTAGTGCAAGGTTGATTTTTTTAGAGGGGGAAAAAAATGAAAAAACCATTTCGATTCTATGAAGATGCAGAAAGACAGTCATTTCCAAAAAAGATTGTGACTTTAAGTGGCAAAAAAATGTATGCTCTTAAACTAACTCTGTTATGTGAATGTGATGGAATAATTACTTCATAAGAATAGTGAATATGCAGAACACAGAGAACAATAAGATTTATTTAATCTGATGCAAAATGAAGTAAATAGAACCAGAAAATATGAATGGAAATAGAAAAATCAAAACTGAATTCCAATTATTAAGAATTAAATTTAAATTTGAAGGAGAGATATGAGGATGCACCTCTTTCATTTTGAAAAGGTAAGGAACTATGAATGTGAGGCACTGTAAATACTCTTGAATTTGATTGATAGGTTTCTTAATCTTAATGAACTGATCCCCCCCCATCTTTTCTAATTTTTGTTACAAAACCTTCTATGTGGAAGCAGAAATACATTGGGAAATTAAGATTATGAAAAATAAAATCTATCAATTAAAATTTTAAAGGGAGAAAATAGCAAGGAAATTATTGGCAATAGTCACAAAGAACTACAACTTCTTAAGTCTTTGTAAACTACTTGGAACAGTTTGAGACATTGGTTTGAAAATTAGCATATATGTAGTGATCAGAAGAAAGTAAACAAACATTTTAAAGCATTTAATGTGTGCTAAGAAACTGTGCTAAGAATTTTAAAAATATTATCTCATTTTATCCTCACAATATATAACCCTGGAAGGTAGATGCTATTTTTATCTCCTTTTTTTTACAGTTGAGGAAACTGAGGCAGGTAGAGATTAAATGACTTACCCAGGATCACACAGCTATTAAGTATCTATTAAGTATTTGAACTTGTGTTTATCTGCCTTTAGGATCTGTGCTCTATTTACTAACCTCCTTAGAGGTAGAGAGAGCTGAGTTCAAATCTTGCCTCTGTCACATACTAGTTATGTTACCATGAGCAAGTCATGACTCTTTAAAGCTACAAATTAGGGGTTTGCCAGTATACATCAGGTCTCCCCAAAACCAAAAATAAATCAGAAGTGCAAACCCTTCTCCCCCAAAAGTTATTATAAGTAGATAATTTTCTTTTCTAATAAAATATCCTTCATTTTCTCTTCTCAGAAAGCACCAGAGGGTATGCCACAGATCTGGAGTCAGATGTAGATTCAAATATTGGCTCTTAAATAAACTGTGAGATCAAATGCAAGACATTTTACCTCTATTGCTTCAATTTCCTCAACTATAAAACGGGAATAATAATTCTTATACTTCTTCATACATCTATTGTAGAAAATGTATTTAAGAAATCATAAATCATAAATCATAAAATTGGGTTAAGACCCAAACAGCTTAGGTTTCTAAGTACTCTACAATCTAATCCCCAACCCAATAACTGCCCCCATCCTTATTTTCCTATAAAAATATCTTTCATACTAGTTAAATATAATCATTTACATTTATACGGCATTTAAAGGTTGGCAAAGTACTTTGAATGTATCCCCAGAATAGCAGAAGAACATCCCCATCACAAGACTAGGGTGATACTTCCTAAATTACTCTCGCTGCTCCTCTTGACTTATCTGACTCCTAGGCATCCCTGAATGGTCAGCTCAACCCTTGCATCTCCTCTGAGAAGCTTTCTTTGTCTCCTCTAAGTCATCTGTGATATCTTTGAAAATGTGCTCTCAATACCACTCATGTAGTATGGAGTTCTACACTGTTATCGTTTCAATGTTTACATCTTATCAACTGATTTATTGATTCTTTGAAGCCTTTTACCCTTTTGTATCTTGTTTTTTCTAGCACACACAGTATCTTGTATAGAGGAGACATTCGTTGGTTATTTGATTCTACTGAATCTCAGCCAGTTCGATTGAATCTCAGTTGTCAGAGCTCCAGACTTGGCAAGGCACTGACATTGTTGGGCAGAGATAGCATAAGATATCATCATTAAACTGATTCCACTGTAGTCCAAAGCAACTCCCAATTTCTTTCCCACTAAGCAACTACCATTAATGTTAGACAGATATACAAATGAAGCATTCATTCGCACTTTATGCTAATCCCTGTGTTAAACTCTGGGGATACAAAAAGATGATCCCAAATCTCTAGTTTACATTCTAATGAGGGAAGACAACACACAAAAGGGATATGGAAAGAGGAAAAAGTAGGGAGGGAGGAGATTTGGCACAGGGTTAGCCAGCAGGTGCGGAGGTGGAGGAAAGTAACTCAGAGAGTGAGCTGGACTGAAAAAAATGTGAAAAGTGTTAAAAATAAGGAGAGACTAGGAAGTAAAGGAGGTAAATGAGGCAAACAAAACTACAAACGAATCTGGGTTCAGATCTTGCTACTGACACAAACTAGAGGTGTGATCCTTGGCAAGTTACTTACCTTCTCAGAGAGGCATCTCTCTATGAACATAAATTACAGAACAATAATGATCACTGTGTATTCATAGAGGGAATTTTTCTCAGAAATTTTCTATATAAATGAAATCTCAAGGATAATCTCATTCCATTCATTTCTCTAGAACCATATTTGTGATCCAATGAAATGATACTGAAACACAGACCCATTTCTTTTTCCTATCAATCCAGGGGATGGGTGAGGAGGAAGAGGAGGGTTGAAATGTCAATTTGTTTTTTTCATCAGCAACTCATGATATAGAGATATTTGTGAGCTTGTAGTAAGGTAGAGCACTAGGGTTGAGCTAGGAAAAAATGCAAAATAGTCCTTTATAATTTCTCTACTAATAAATAATTCTGGGGGCGGCTAGGTGGTGGTAGTGGATAAAGCACCAGCCTTGGAGTCAGGAGTACCTGGGTTCAAATCTGGTCTCAGACACTTAATAATTACCTAGCTGTGTGGCCTTGGGCAAGCCACGTAACCCCATTTGCCTTGCAAAAAAAAACCTAAAAAAAGCAAACCTAAAAATAAATAAATAAATAAATAAATAAATAATTCTGACAGATTAACTAGATGACTCAGTGGATAAAGCACTGGCTTGGTCAGGAAGACATGAGTTCAAATCCAATCCCAGACACTTAGTAGCTGTGTAATTCTGGGGAGTAAATCACTTAACTTACTTAAGTTTTCTTATCTATAAAATGGGGATAATAATAGAACCTAAAGTTGTTTTGAGGATCAAATGAAATATAATTTTCAAATGCATAGCAGATAGAGGAAGCTAGGTGGCTCAGTGAATAAATCATGGGTCCAGTAGTCAAGAGAAACTGAGTTCAAATCCCACCTCAGACACTTAATATATACGTAGCTTTGTGACCTTGGGCAAGGCACTTAACTCCACTGTCTTGCAAAAACAAACAATAAAATGTATAGCAGAGTTCCTGATACATAATGAATGTATATAAAAGCTATCATTATAATTATTAGTAATAATTGTGACTATTCAAGGGGAAATAATTCTCTACCATGCACAACATAGCCAAAGTTTTTCATAAAAATTAAGTGTCCACTGAAGTCAACAGTCAATATGATGAACAAGAAACTCATTAAAGTTTAGACTGGATGAAAAGATGAATGGAAAATAGTACTAAAAAGGCAATGGTCCTTCTGTACACTACCCCTGTCATACCCTATCTGGAGAATTATGTTCTGGATAAGACTTTGATAAGTTAGAGAGTATTCAGAGTTGAGTTAGAATTCTCTAGGAATAATACTCATTGTATTCTCTAAGAGTACTATCCAGGGATCTGGGCTTATCCTTGTTTTCATATTTTTATCATGGGTTAAAGGCATGGATGAAATGCTTATCAAATGTTTAGATAACACAAATGTAGGAGGGATAGCTAACACTGATGTAAGTCATGATTCAAAAATATTCAGTCAGGTTAGAATACTGGTTATTGGTTAGAATTGGTTAGTTACTAACCAATTAGTTATTGGTTAGAATAATTATATATACACACATATATATAATATGACAAATGAGATAAAATATAATAGGAATAAATGTGAATTCAAACATGGGTTCAAAAAATAAACTTCACACAAACATCTGAGAAAGATCTAGGTTTTTTAAGTGGACTATCTGTTCAATCTGAGTCAGCAGTGTAATGTGACATCCCTAAAGAAAAGTACTGTCTAAGATTGTGCTAAGAAAAATTCTCCCTGAAAAGGGAGAAGATTGCTCAATTTTTTTTCAGCCCTGGAAAGTTAGCATTTAGAGTATTATGTTTGAATTCTGTCTGAAATTTAGGAAGGAGAAAATTCAAAAAATGTTCATAGAATAGCGAAAGGTCTCAAGATCTGGCCAAATGAAAATCAGTCAAAGAAACTGGAAATATTTAACAAAGAGAAGACTTTGGAAGAGGAGTGTTGGTATTCTTCTAGTATATGAAGCATATGGAAGGAGAATTGGTTTGTTCTTCTTTCATTCCAGATAAGAAATCTAGAAGCAATGGATGATAACTACAAAGAAGCAATTTTATACTCTAGATACCAGAGAGGAGACAAAGCCCCTTGGTGAACTACCCTATGATATTATAGTTTTTTTTTTCTAATTTCTAGAGAATTCTGAGTAAATTCAATTATAGGTATGCTACCCTCTATAAGAACTGACCCCAGGCTTCAATAAAAGTGTGGGGAGTATAATATCATAGTCTCAAGTAAAGGAACCAATATGGATACTGTAAATGATTTCCCTTTAGAAGTCCTAAGTTCTCTTCAAAAATGAGAAACCTTAAGATGAAATACCTTAAGCAGTCATGAAATAAGAGCCTGCAAGAGCAGTTGTTGCTGTTCACCTCATTTTCAGTTGTCCAATTCTTCTTGACCTCATTCTGGAGCATTTTCTCAGCAAGGATATTGAAGCAGTTTGCATCTCCTTCTCCATTTACAAATGAGGAACTGAAGAAAATAAAGCTAAGTGACTTGCCCAGGGTCACACAACAAATTAAGTGTCTGAGACCAGATTTGAACTCAGTAACATAAATCTTTCTGACTCCAGTCCCTACAGTCTATCTACTGTGGCACTTAGCTGCCCCAAATGAGCAATGGAGATTTGGAGTTATGAGTCCTGAGATTTAAGTAGAGTATATGGCCAAGAACAGATGGGTTCCCATATAAGTACTTTAAGCAAACAAGCTGAAACATTTGTTAGTAGTAAAGCAAATGGGAATAAATGATAAAATCATCCAGATCAGTTTTACATATCAAAGATTTAAGTATATTTTTCCCTACTGAGAGAAAGAAACTTACTTGGAGAGTATGGTGAGAGAGTTAAAGGCAGACAGTAATACAGTAGCATCTATATTTATTATGTGAAGTAAAAGTCTTCAGAGTGAGTTTGGAGTCATTATGTCTTCTCTTTTAAAGTGAATAGGGGTGAGGGGATGTGATATTAAAGTAGACTGTGGTTACTGAAAATCAGTGCATTTGACTTTATGCTTATTTAAGAATAAGCTACCAGAACTATAAGTAAAGTGGCTTTGTTGTTTAATATTAACTATAATAGGACACCAGGGAAAGAGAAAAGCATCAAAGTATTGAATTCTAGAGAAAGTAGAGTATAGCTGTCACCATGGACCCATTCCCATATCCCAGTGGAGTAACTCCAGCTCAGGGAAGAGAGATGCACAGAGATATAATAATGAATTATTTCTTTATTCTTGCTCTCCTTTCTCCTATCATTGTCAGTAGACTTTCTATTTTCTCCAATACCTTCTCCCTTTTTATCTATAATCTATATCCACCTTTTTTCTCTTCCCTTTTTAGTATTCCTTTTACCTCCACCACCATCCTTTGCTGCTTCTCTCTGACCCACTCTCCATTTTTCAATGGATTCATCCTTAATAAGAAAGTTGAGAAATGAAAAGCACCTAAATAAGGGTAGAGGAACTATTAAATAAGTAAATATTTTAATCAATAAATATTCACCTACCATGTACAAGATATTCTGCTGGAACTACTAAGGATACTAAGAAGTATAAATCACAGAAGTTGATCATTGGAAAAACCTCAGCAGTTATCTCATCCCACTCATACACAAAATGAATTCCCATTATAACATACCCAACAGGAGGCCATCTAGCCTCTGCTTGAAGATGTCTAAGGCAGAGAAATATTCCACCTCCTTGTTAAGCCCATTCTACTTTTGTACAGCTACATGAAGCAGTGAATAGAATGATGAGTCTCAGACACTTAGCTGTGTGACCCTGGGCAAGTCACCTAAACTTGTTTGATTTAGTTTCCTCATCTGAAAAACTGAGCTAGAAAAGAAAATTGCAAACCATTCCAATATTTTTTTCCAAGAAAACTTTAAATGTGGTCATGAAGAGTCAGAGATACCTGGAACAACTGAACAACAAAAATACCACAATGGGTAGGGAATTTTTCTTGGCAATCAATCTAAATCCGTCTCTTTGCAACTGGGATCAAACCGAAACAGTCCAATCCTTCCTCCACGTATTAGCCCTTCATACAGTTTAGGACAGCTATCATGTCTTCCTGAATCTTTCTTTCTCTAGGCTACAAATTCCCAAATCCTCTAACTGATCTTCACATGACATTTGTTACATGCCTCTGGACATTCCCTAGTTTATCAACATCTTTCTTAAACTATGGAACCCAGAAGTGAACCCCTTACTCCATGTGAGATCTGATTAGTAGAGAACACAATGGGAAATCATCTCCCTGTTACCAGAATCTAGGATGTTTTTAATGGAGTCTGAGATTGAATTAATTCTGTTTTTTGTTTTGTTTTGTTTTATTTTATTTTTTGCTGCCACATTCCAAGACTGATTCATATTGAACTTAGAATTCACTAAAGTCTCTGGACAACTGCTGCCTGATCACAACTTTCCCATTTGTGTTTGTGAAGTTGACTTTTTCTAACAGTGGAAGGATTTATTGAATTTAATCCTATTTATTTCAGCACAGTGCTCCAACCTGCCAAGATCTTTGGTTCCTTTCCCTGTGATTCAGGATGTCAATTGTCCCTCACAGTTTTTTGTGAATTTGTTGAGCATGCCATCAATACCTTTATTCAAATGTGATAAAATCAATATTTCCTAGGTCATATACATGTAGGCTGGATTAGTTTTTCCTGGAGCCCTATCCACAGAGATGAGATCAGCTGCCTCCCTGGAAGATTGCTGTGCCAAGTTGGCCCCTTCCTCTTATTAAAGAGTTCCTTCTAGACCCTCCTTTTTGAGGAGGTCTATAGGTAAAAAAAAACCTTTATTCTTCTCCCAACTGTACCTCTGAAATTCTAGATTTTGACACAATGGCTCAGTTGCTATCTGACCTTGGAACTTCCTTTAAGTTTGAGACTTCCTCATCCCAGAAGATTCTTTAGCTATGCCAACCTTTTTTTTCTATTAGTGAGTTCCTCCTAGTGTCTTCTTTTTTTGAGGAGAGCATAGACTAGACAACCTTCACTCCCCTCCCAATTGTACTTAGGACTTTCTGAATGTCAACACCATGCCTCTGTGCAGATAATATTTTCTCCAACCCCTTTTAAGCTCTATTTTTTGTGTTCTCTTCCCCTAGTAGAATGGTTTTGACTTCTTTTGGAAACCCCAGCACTTAGCATAGTGACTGACACATAATAAATAATGAGTAAATACTGTTTGCCTTACCTCACCTTTTCCACAACAGAAATTTTCCTTAGGATTCTATTGTCTCAGGTTGGTGAGCTTGCTTCTTGGCAACCTGAACACAAAGATCAAAGTGAACTCCAGCTCTTTCTGCTCTTTCTGAAGCTTCTAATCATAGTCAACTGAATCAAATGAATGTCCTTATTGAATATCTTCCCTACTTTGAGTAAGTAAATCACTTTTCAATAACTTTTGAATGACCATGAGTGGTCCATTTTGTTCTGATATCAAACAAAAACTACCAGGGAACTGGTAAGGCCAAATCCATGATATCAAGTCATTGATAAATATGTTAAACAGTACAGGATCAAGTACAAATGCATATTAAAGATCTCCTTCCATGATGACCTAGAACCAGTAATAATTATAAATGAGAATATCCATAAAGTGTGTGTGACCAAGTGACTGACACATAGTAGGAGTTTAACAAGCTTGTTTTCTTCTCTCTTCAAGCCTGACCTTACAACTTTCTGAGAAATCATAGGAGTTCATTTGAGAGAGGCAGAGGGAAGAAAGGGGGAAAAGGAAGAGAGAGGACTTTAATATGGGCTCCCAGTTAAGTCTAGTGCTACTGGACTTTTAAATTTTATCTTGACCTTTATTTGTATCCCCTGCACTAAGCATAGTGTCTAGAACATAGAAGCTATTTAATAAATGCTACTTGAATTGAATTGACTTGATACCATAGGCTCCTGTTCATAGTTCCCCTTTGGGAGATTTACTTCTTTATAGCAAATACTCAGAATAGGCAAAAATCAGTTTTTCTTTATCTGGAGGCAAAACTTCCATTTATGAAATTTCATATAGAAACCCCCCAAAAAAACAAGTTTAAAAAAGCTAGAAACTCTAAAGGGTAAATGATGCCAACTCAGCAGGAAGCCATGAGCAAGGGGTGAGACAGAAAGAGGAAAGTGGATAAATCCACCAGGTTTTAATAGTAATGACAATTAGGAAAACTGCAAAATTCTGTCCCAGCAGATCTCTTCTTAAGTGGGTTACTGTGTTAATGGAAGCTCCAACTGCTCATGATTATATTTAGTGTGAGTTAGCAACACCTCAGGATCCCTAGAGTACCTCTCCTTTCCACAGACTTCCCTCATTTCTTAATCCCTTATTTGTCTCCCATGATCCTGTCTCCTTTTTTGCATATGGTCAGGGGTGGGGAAACTTTTTTCTCATTTGAATATTCATAACATCATTCATGGGGCATATTTGGTTAAACATTTAACTAATTCACCCCTAAAAAGCACCTAGATTTATTGAATTTTGAGTCTTGCCTGTGGTTGCCTTGGCAATGCCAGACTAATATGGCCTGTGGGCCAGAGGTTCCCCTCCCATGATAGGTAAAATATACTTATTAGTCTCCTTTCTGATATTTAAGAAATGTTAATAGGTGCCTTCTTTGTACAATGCATTGTATGCTTTGTACTAGAGGCGATATGAATATGATAAGGTTCCTGCACTTAGAAAACATACTAAGAGCCATCAGATGAATATACAAATAAAAATAATATAAATTATAAATGCTTAAGAATAAAATTAATTTAATGAGGGAAAAATTCACTTCCATCTAGGAAAATTATGAAAGGTTGGGAGTTAAGCTGTCTCAAAAAGTTAGGATATCAAAAGATGAAAATGTAAGGGAAGGACATTCCAGTTATAGGAAATAGAAGAGATAGAGTTTCAAAAATGGACGTGACAGTAATTCTAATTTGGCTGAGGTATAGAGTGCTTAGGAAACATTTTTTCATTTCCAATACTACCAAAATGAAACAATAAATATTTAATGATTTTTGTCCTTGTTTTTTAAATTCTCATTTCATTTTATGACATTGAAACAAAAAGCTAACTACCCTTTAAATCCCCCCAAAACATTTATTACAAGTTTAAACTGTATCTCACAGCAAAAAATCTTGTGTCATTTTGAAAAGTCATCAGTCTTTTACATGGTCTTGGAAAGCAATAGCAGTATGATGGAGGTGCCACTCACACATCCTGGGAAGGTAGGTGGTCTGCCTCTGAGCCTATTGTTTCTTGAATGGACCTCAGCTATCATTCCTGCACTACCATTTCTGGATGCTAGGCAGCTAAGTTGTAGATCAAGTCAATATGTGCCAATATGCACTAAGCACTAGAGATATGAAGAAAAGGGAAATAGCAATCCCTATTATCAAAGAACTCAGTCTAATGAGAGAGGCAACAAGCAAATTACCTTGCACATACAAGGTATATACAGGGTAAATTGGCTGTAGTCTCAAACAGAAAGCACTAGAATTAAGGGGTCCAGGAAAGGCATCTTGTAGAAATTGGGATCTGAGCTGAGAATTGAAGATAACCAGAGAAACCAAGAGACTTTGATCATGGCAGCAGACTCAGGGAGCAGTATAGTGTCCAGGAATAGTAAGCAGACTAAACATCAAGTCAGACCTCTAGATTCACTGAACCAGCACTGGGTACAGAATTGGGTGCTATTTCAAGGCAGAGAGGAGTGGTCCTGGTCACAAGTCAAAAGGAGGTCTATCTCTATAAGGAGAAGAAAACAGACTAGAGGGAGCGGAGGATGCAATATAGGAAACTCCCAGGCATCTAGGTAGTACAGTGGATAGACCACTGGCTCTGGAGTCAGGAAGACCTAAATCCAAATTTGACCTTAGACATTTGATACTAGCTATGTAACCTTGGGCAAGTCACTTAACCCCACTGTCTCACAAAAAAAACAAACAAACAAGAGAACTTTCCAGGGATCAAAGCCCCCAGTTTGAGATGTGAAAGCAGCAGGAGAACATAAAAAACAGAAGATCATCCTTACTCTGCTTTCAGGGATGAACAAAGCCCAACTTTAATAAAAATTCCAAAGTCAAGAAATAGGTTAGAAAGGTGATCAAATAACAATAACAAAAAGAATCTAAATAAAAAAACCTTCTATGGGTGATAAGGAAGCTCAAGAAACAAACCAAAAGGAAGACAATAACTTGAAAAATGTCTACAAGCAAAGTCTTAAAGGGGCGGCTAGGTGGAGTAGTGGATAAAGCACCAGCCTTTGGAGTCAGGAGTATTTGGGTTCAAATTTGGTCTCAGACACTTAAAATAATTACCTAGCTGTGTGGCCTTGGGCAAGCCACTTAACCCCATTTGCCTTGCAAAAACCTAAAAAAAAAAAAAAGAAAGAAAAAGAAATATACAAATTAGACATATCCCAAAAATATTCTTAAAAGAACAAAGAGATTGTTATTTTTTTTAATTTTTAAAGATTTTATTTGAGTTTTGAGTTTTACAATTTTTCTCCCAATCTTACTTCCCTCGCCCCACCCCCCACGGAAAATGATCTGTCAGTATTTATTTTGTTTCCATGTTGTACATTGATCCAAATTGAGTGTGATGAGAGAGAAATCATATCCTTAAGGAAGAAACAAAAAGTATAAGAGATAACAAGATCAGACAATAAGATATCTGTTTTTTTTTTCTAAAATAAAGGGAATAGTCTTTGAAATTTATTCAAACTCCACAGCTCTTTATCTGGATACAGATGGTATTCTCCATTGCAGACAGCCCAAAATTATCCCTGATTGTTGCACTGATGGAACGAGCAAGTCCATCAAGGTTGAACATCACCCCCATGTTGCTGATAGGGTGTACAGTGTTTTTCTGGTTCTGCTCATCTCACTCAGTATCAGTTCATGCAAATCCCTCCAGGCTTCCCTGAATTCTTGTCCCTCCTGGTTTCTAATAGAACAGTAGTGTTCCATGACATACATATACCACAGTTTACTAAGCCATTCCCCAATTGAAGGACATTTACTTGATTTCCAATTCTTTGCCACCACAAACAGGGCTGCTATGAATATTTTTGTTATGTTTTTACCCTTTTTCATCATCTCTTCAGGGCATAGACCCAGTAGTGGTATTGCTGGATCAAAGGGTATGCTCATTTTTGTTGCCCTTTTGGGCAACAAATTTCTCTCCAGAAAGGTTGGATGAGTTCACAGCTCCACCAACAGTGTAACAGCATCTCAGATTTCTCACAACCTTTCCAACAATGATCATTATCCTTCCTGGTCATATTGGCCAATCTGAGAGGTGTGAGGTGGTACCTCAGAGAAGCTTTGATTTGCATTTCTCTAATAATGATTTAGAGCAATTTTTCATATGGCTATGGATTGCTTTGATCTCCTCATCTGTAAATTGTCTTTGCATATCCTTTGACCATTTGCCAATTGGGGAATTGCTTTTTTTTTTAAAAAAAAATATGACTCAGTTCTCTGTATATTTTAGAAGTGAGTCCTTTGTCAGAATCATTAGTTGTAAAGATTGTTTCCCAGTTTACTACATTTCTTTTGATCTTGGTTATAATGGTTTTTATCTGTGCAAAAGCTTTTTAATTTAATGTAATCAAAATCATCTAGTTTGTTTTGGTGATGTTCTCCATCAAAGAGATTATTTTTAAAAGCAAAAAAAAAGTTGTTTTAAAAAATAAAATAAGAATAGTAGAGGAAAAATGGGAAAGAGAGGATGAGATCTATGAAAGAAAATTATGAAAATAGAATTAAAAGTTTGGTAAGAAAAAATACATAAAAATACCAAAGAAAAAATGGTAAAAGAAGTAAAAAAGTAAAAAAAAAGAAGCAAAAAAAGTACTGAAGAAAATAACTCCTTAAAAAATCAGAATCAGCTTAATAATAAAAGAGATACAAAACCTCACTAAAGAAAATGATAATAAAACTTAAAACTGGTCAGATGGAAGCTAATGAACCCATGAGACATTAAGAAACAATAAAACTAAGTCAAAGGATTGAAAAAATTTTTAAAAATGTGAAACAATTTCAGAGGAAAAGCAATTGCTCTAGAAAATAGATTGAGGCGGGGTGGCTAGGTGGCGCAGTGGATAAAGCACCAGCCCTGGAGTCAGGAGTACCTGGGTTCAAATCTGGTCTCAGACACTTAATAATTACCTAGCTATGTGGCCTTGGGCAAGCCACTTAACCCCATTTGCCTTGCAAAAAAAAAAAAAACTAAAAAGAAAAAAAGAAAATAGATTGAGGAAAAATGATTTAATAATTATTGGACTACCTGAAAATGATTATCCAAGAAAAAAAAGACATCATATTTCAAGAAATTATAAAAGAAAATTGTTTACATATATTATATCCAGAGAGCAAAATAGAAACTGAAAGAATGTACCAAACATCAACTAAAAGATATTCTGAGATGAAAACTCCCAGGAATATTATAACCATCATGCAGAACTCCCAGATCAAGGAGAAAAATATGACAAGCAGTCATAAAGAATTCAAATACTATGGAATCAGAGTTAGGATCATCCAAAATTTATCAGCTACCATATTAAAGAAACAGAGGACTTGGACTATGATATTACAGAATGCAAAGGAGCTAGAATTACATCTAAGAATAACATACCTAGCAAAAGTGGTCCTAATCCTACAGAGGGGAAATTGATAGTTAATGAAATAGGGGACTTTCAAAAATTCCTGATTCTTGATCAGAGCTGAATGGAAACTCTGGCCTTAAAACACAAGACTGAAGGGAAGCATAAAAAGGAAGTTTATACAATGAAAGGCAATATTCAGTGGCATAGTGGGCAGTGCTTGAACCTCATTCTCATCTGAACTGGGTCAAGGAAGGAAGAATAGAAACAACAAACAATTAGGTTCATCTTACCCAATAGGAAGATTTCACAAGATAATAAAATATAGGGAAATATTAACTGAGTAAGCATAACTATGAATGAAAATAAGATATATTCATCTATAAAATTAAAGAGGACAAAAGCAAGGATTAGAAACCAGAATCCAGTGGCAGAGACAAGATGTTAGCAGAACAGCCTCTCTTAGGTGCTCTCTCCAAAATATTCCAAAAACCTTACAATTATGACTCTAACTAAATTTTCAAGAGACAGAACCCACAGAAAGATCCTGTGAAACAATTCTCCAACCCAAGGTAACCTGGAAAATAGTAGGAAGGTTATGTTCCACAGGGCTGGAGGGGGCAGCAGCATGCCAGAGCAAAGGAGCTTCAGTCTTCTGGGAACAGCCCCAGGGAACCTGGTTCCCTGGAAGCCCCAGATCCTGGCAGAAAAAGCAATTACCTAACCTGCCACCCCAGGGAGCACCAAGCATAGCTTGGAAGATCAGCAGGGAGACCTCTGCTGGAGTGAGCACGAAGCCCAGGCCAGTGTGGCCCTCCTCAACAGGAAATGGAAGCAGGCCTATGGAGCCACCTGACAGCTGTTCCCTAAGTGCCCATGGAAGGTAAGGAAATGTAGAGAGAGTACTGAGGTCTGTCCTCTGTCCCTGGGACAGGACTCTGGGACTTTGACCACATTCAGACCCTGGTCACAGTCTGGGGCACAAAAGGAGTGAGTTTGTGGCCATTCAACAGACCAGGAGAGCAACCAGAGACTCACATACTGAGGTCCTTGTGCAAGTATCCCAATAATACTCAAAAGCTCATGAAGCACACCAAAACCAGGCACAGGCTGGGGAAATGAGTAAACAGAGGAAAAAAAGGAACCTGACCATAGACAATTACTTTGATCCCATGGAGAACCAAAATAAATCATCTGAAAATGAGAAAGTCCAAGCTTCTGCATCAAAAGATGCCAAGAAATATAGAAGTTGGCCTCAGGCTATGATAGAACTCAAAAAAGATTTTGAAAATCAAGTAAGGGAGGTAGAAGAAAAACTGAGAAAAGAAATGATAAAGGTACAGGAAAACATGAGTCAGCAGCTTAGTCAAGGAGATCCAAAAAAAATGCTGAAGAAAATAACATATTAAAAACCAGTTTAGGTCAAATGGTAAAACAGTTCAAAAAGTTGTTGGGGAGAAGAATACTTTAAAAAGCAGAAATGTCGAAATGGAAAAGGAGATAAGAAAGCTCTCTGAGGAAAACAAATGCTTCAGATGTAGAATGGAGCTAAAGGAAGCTGATGGCTTTGAGAGAAGTCAAGACACAATAATTCAATACCAAAAGAATGAAAAACTAGAAGAAAATGTGAAATATGTCATTGAAAAAACAACTGATCTGGAAAACAGGTCCAGAATAGATAATTTAAAAATTATTGGGCTACCTGAAAATCACGATCAGGAAAAGAGCCTTGACCTCATTTTTAAAGAATTTCTACAGGAAAATTGCCCTGGCATCCTAGAAGCAGAGGGTAAAATAGAAATTGAGAGAATCTACCGATATCCTACTGAAAGAGATCCAAAAAAATCCCAACCCCTAGGAATATTATAGTCAAGTTCCAGAACTCTCAAGTCAAAGAGAAAATATTACAAGCAGCTAGAAGAAAAAGATTCAAATATTGTGGAACTACAGTCAGGATTACCCAGGACTTAGCAGCATCTACATCAAGGGCTTGTAGGGCTTCTAATATTATATTCTGGAAGGCAAAAGATCTTGGAGTACAACTAAGAATCAACTACCCAGAAAAACTGAACATCCTCTTCAAAGGGAAAAGATGGACTTTCAATGAAATGGGAATTTCAGATGTTCCTGTCAAAACAACCAGAGTTGAACAGAAAATTTGATCTTCAAGTACAGGACTCAGGTGAAGCATAGAGAGAGCGGATGAGAAGGGTAAATTATAAGGGGATTTAATGATGATGAACTGCATGTAGTCCTGCATGGAAAGACAATAATACTCATATGAACCTTCTCATTTAATAGAGCAGGTAGAATGAGCTTTCATAGATGAAGCACAGGAAAAAGCTGAATTTGAATATACAATATATTATAAAAATGGTGTCAATAGGTGAAAGGGAAATGTACTGGGAGTAAGAGAAAGATGTAGAATAGGCTAAGATACGTCATGTAAAAGATATTTCATGGAGCTTTTGCAATGGTATGGAAGGGGGGCAAGGTGAGGGAGAATGAGGGAGCCTTCATTCTCATCTGAAATGGCTCAGAGAGGAAACAGCATACACACTCAATAGGGTATAGACATCTAGAAGAAAAAGGAGAGAAGGGGGACAGGGGGAGGGGAGGGGGGATGTGGGTGAGAGAGGAGAGGGTAGATCATGGGAGAGGATAGTCAGATATAATACATTTTCTTTTTTTTTCTCTTTCTTACTTTTTTGCAAGATGGTGGGATTGGGTGGCCTGGCCAGGACCACAGGCCAGGTGGTTACTGGCCCCAGGGCCAGTGCTCTGTTTGCTGCACCACTTGGCTGCCCCACAACACATTTTTGAAGAGGGATAGAGTGAAAGGAGAAAGAAAATATAATAGATGATATTGGAGGGGAACGAATGGAAGGAATTTCAATCAGCAACAGCAACTGTGGAAAAAATATGGAAGTAACTTCTATGATGGACTTATGATAAAGAATATGATCCACCTGAGACAGAGCTGATGGTATGAGGAAAACAGACTGAAACACATTTTTTTCTCTTACTTTCATTTTATTTCTCATTAGGTTTTATATTTTTGTGAGGGAGGGGGTATTATGTTTATTCTTAAACAAGAATATTTTAGTAATGTGTAAATAAATTAAAGAAAATACAATAATAAAAAATGAAGAAATTTTTTTTTTTAGGAAAAAAGAAAGAAAGTATGAGTGGTCAGACACTAGCCAACAGGAACTAATGCTGAGTGAAGGGAGCAGAACCAGGAGAACATTGTACACATTAACAACAACATTGTGAGTTGATCGACCTTGATGGATTGCAGCCCCTCTCAGTAGTTCAGAGTTGGGACCACCCTAGGAGACCAGCTATGAACAATGTTATCCTATCCAGAGGAAGAAAAACAAAACAAAACAAAAGAAAAAACCTCTACAGAATCTGAATGAACACTATATTCACTTTCTAAAAATTTCTCTTATGTATTTCTTTCCTATCTCATGGTTTTCTTTCTTTTCCCTTAATCCTAATTCCTCATTCTGAAAAAAAAATCAAAGAAATCAAAGAAAAAAAAAGAAACCAGAATCCAACACTATGTTCTTTTTACAAGAACACATTTGAAGCAAAAAGATAAATATAGAGTTAAAATAAGGAGTTGAAACAAAGATTATTATGCTTCAACTGAAATTTTTTTTAAAAAATAGCAGAGGTAAAAATAATGATCTTAAACAAAACAAAAGCAAAAATAGATCTAATTAAAAGAAATGATTAGGGAAACAATTTTGCTAAAATGTATCATAGACAATAAAGTAATATAATTATTGAATAAATATGCACCAAATAGTATAGTATCCAAAATCTTGAAGGAAAAGTTAAATGGATTATAGGAAGAAATAGATAATAAAATGATATTTATAGGGAATTTCAATTTACCCTTATCAGAACTAGAGAAATACAACCATAAAATCAATAAGAAAAAAATAAGGCGATGAATAGCATTTTAGAAAAGTTAGATATGATGTTCTCTGGACAATATTGAATCATAATAAAAAGTATGCCTTTTCTCATGGCATAATTCCAAAAACTGAATAAGTATTGGGACATAAAAGCCTCACAAGAAAATGCAGAACAAAAATGTTAAATGCACTCTTTTTTTGGACCATTAACCCATTAAAATTTTCATTTGATAAAGAGCTTTTGAAGCAAATATTGAAAATTAATTGGAAATTAAATGACCTATTAACATGATTTAATTCTAAAGATCGAGAGGGTCAAAACACAAATCATAGAAACTATTTTATTAAAGATAATGTTAACAAGACATTATATTAAAATTTGTGAATCACATTCAAAGTAGTATTCAGGAGAAAATTCCTATCTGCAAATGCTTACTTCAATAAAAAATATAAAGAATAATTCAATGGATTGGCCTTGCAAATAAAATAGTCTAGAAAAACAACAAATTAACCCTCCCCTGATTAAACATTAAACAAAAATCCTGAAAATCAAAGCCAAAATTAAGTAAATTGAATGAAAAAAAGCTATTTGCTAATAAATGAAACTAAAAGCTGATTTTATTTTAAAAAATGATAAAAATTTTATTTTCAAAAGAATCAAAAAAATAAAATTATTCATATAAAAATGAAAAGGATTAATATTCAACCAATAAAAATAAAATTAAAACAATTATTAGGAGTGATTTTGCCCAACAATAAGCCAATAAAACATGATTCAAATGAAATTGATGAATAGTTATCAAAAAATAAAAATTGACTAATTTATAAAAGAGAATTCAGAATATCTGAATAACCATATCTCAGAAAAAGAGATTCAACAAATCATAAATTCCCTAAGGGGAAGGGGAGGAAACAAACAGGACCAGTACAAAGGTGAATTCGTCAAAAAATTTAGTGATAAAAAAAATAGAGTGGTGGATAAATGGAAGAGATTATAGACATAATATACAGCAGCCAATAAGCACAATAATTTGGTATTTGGTAAATTTGAAGAACCTAGATTTCAGGGGCAAAAATTCACTATTTGACAAAAACTGTTAGAAAAACCAGAAGGTAGGGGCAGCTAGGTGGCGCAGTGGATAGAACACTGGTCCTGTAGTCAGGAGGACCTGAGTTCAAATCCTGCCTCAGATATTTAATAATTACCTAGCTGTGTGTCCTTGGGCAAGCCACTTAACCCCATTTGCCTTTGAAAAACCTAAAAGAAAAAGAAAAAGAAAAACCAGACGGTAGTCTCACAGAAATTTGATTTATACCTTCTCACACTGTACACCAAGATAACTGCAAAATGGGTAGATAATTTAGAAATAGTGATATCATAAACAAATTAGGGGAAAATTATTTGTCTGATCTATAAAGAAACCATATATGTTTGTGTGTGTGTGAGAAAGAGAGAGAGAGAGAGAGAGAGAGAGAGAGAGAGAGAGAGAGAGAGAGAGAGATTCATGGGAAGAAAAATGAATAATTTTGATTATATAAAATTTAAAAGGTTTTGAACAAACTAAGCCAATGCAGTGAAAATTAGAAGAAAATCAAGAAACTGAGTGGAAAATTTTTGTTGCAAGTGTCTCTGATAAAGATCTTATTTCTCAAAGAAAATAAATTTGTAAGAATAAGAGCTATTCCCCAACTGAGCCAGTAGTCCAGAAATATGGACAGATATCTTTCAAAGGAAGAAATCAAAGCTATCAATAGTCATAAAAAAATCTCTAAATTAGTAATAATTGAGAATCACAAATTAAAATAACTCTCAGATATCACCTCACATCATATTGGCAAAGATGACAGAAAAGGGAATGTGGGATAATAGGTACAACAATGTACCAATCCACTAATTTTGAATTAGTCCAACCATTCTGGAGAGCAAATCAAAACTGTACCCAGAAAGCTATTAAATTATGCATACTCCTTGACTCCAAAATACCACTATTAGGTTTATGGACAATGATCCATAACTTCAAAAATATTTATAGGAGCTCTTTTTGTAGTAATAAACTATGTAAATTATGATGGAATTTTAATGTGCTATAAAAATAAATGTTGAAGGAGATGATTTCAGGAAAACCTGGGAGGACTTATATGAATTGATACAGAGTAAGGGGAGCAGAATAGGAGAACAATTGACAGAGTAATCTTATTGTAAAAATAACCAGCTGTAAAAGACTTCATAACTCTGATCAATACAATGGTCTACCAAAATCACAATTCTGTAGGATTTATGATGAAAAATGCTATCCACATTCAGATAAAGAACTAATGAACTCAGTGGGCAGATTACACTTCATTTTTTCTTGTTTATTTTTTAACTTAACTAATACAGAAAGGTTTTGCATGATTGCATATGTATAAGATATTATAATTTTTCCCTCCTCAATGGATAAGGAAAAAAGTTGAGCAAGGGAAAGAATTTGCAAGAGAAAATAAAAATTGAAATGAATAATAAAAAGAATAAAATACAAATATGCATAACCAAAACAAATTCATATATTAATTTCACTTGATCTTTTCAGCACCCTGTCATACAGGAAACTGCAGTCAATCAGTTAAGTGAACTTCCAATGCTAGTCAATGGCAAATAAAGTGAGAAAATACTTCTGTGAGAGTCCTCCATTGACAGTTGAATATTTGATGTTAAAGCAATCATTAGAAGAATGTGTGTGATAAGTTTGAATGCCACAGAGCACTTTATCAATCCAATATATTCAGTTTCATCAAATACTTCCTTCACCAACACAAATAATTATATGGTGGATTTCCCTGGTGTGGGTACTTCCTCCACCATTATAGACCATACATAATTTTAGAGTACATTCCAAGTGTTTGCATGGATTATTTATGCCCGACTGGTGGTAGAGCATTCCAAGTTTATTTTGGGCTGATCAGTCACAGTCAGACAGACTGTAATTTGTCTCAAACATTGTGATGTCACTTTGGTCTTATTCGATAACAAAGGACAAGACCCATAGACCACAACCAATCCATACTTCTCACTACATGATTTTTGTTAGTATTCTTCCATCAATCACTTATAGAAGATTTATTTAATAAACTAGAATTTTTCTTCTGGGCCATTTAATATTTCATGGTTATTGTTGCTTTTTTGGTGTCTGATTATAATGCACCTAACTTGCAGTAATAAAATTTTACATGACACGAAAAACGAACAAAGTACTTTTCTTCAAAGAACTTTTGTTCTCTTTTCAGTTGTAACTGAAACATGTAAAGGTATAAAAGATAAATCCATAATTCTAAGAGGGGAGAAATATTATTGATGTGGATACTGGAAAAGGAGAAGTATGCTGTTATGTCTGTTTCCATGAGAAGAATATCACTCTTTCAATCCAAAGAATAAGAAAACATTCATTCTGTTAGGACAGAAGCAGGACAAGTGAAATACAGAACAGCTGTCTGTGCTATTGCATAAGAAGAAAACATTGTGGGTTGTAGTTTAGAATGTTCCCAAAGTGGATGTGTTGAAGAGCATGCATAATAGAAATCACCATAAATTCTATTATGCAATAGATACTTAAAAATTCTTAAAATTTAGATAATAATAATAATAGAAAAAAGAGAGTTCCTACAGAAGTTCGTTTCATATCTAAAATGGGACTGGATATAGAAAATAATATGATGCTGTTATAAATAAGCTTGTGACATTTTTTCAAGATGAATATTAATTACATTATGAACAACCACTGCAATATCAACTGCCTCCATACATGTGAATGTCATATTGATTATTCATCTTTAGGGTAATTAAGCATCAGTGACCTGAAAAATCATACTATTAATGCTGTTTATTATACCATAACAGGTTACCATAGTACCATTGATGTTAAGTGATTTAATTTTCATTTCATTGGATAGCAGTCTGAAATCTTTTAGGCCTTCTTTCAAAGGACATCAAATTCCAGACTCATGCTAACTGGGGAGGCAGTGGGATACAGGAGGAAGAGAACTCAATTTAGGGACAAACAATGGGGTCTGAATCCCAGCTTTGTGACTTATTATGTAATAGTAGGTCATTTAATCTCTCTGGACCACACTTTCCTCAACTGTGAAATTAAAGGATTAGATGTCCTCTAAGGTACCTTTCAAGTTATATATTGATGATCCTATGAAAATATTTTAAATGCTTGCATTTATTACAGACTTCTAACAAGAATTAATTTACAATGAGCCTATTCTGTTCAGCTGTTTTCCTGTCATATTCATTATATATCAAAGTTCTACTTCTAAAGATCCATGAAACACTTTTAAACATAGGCAATGGTACCCTCATTGAAAATTACATTCTAAAAGGGTATTTATGACCACAGATAAAACCGTGTTTAAATATTTTCCTTCATAATATCCTTTGTTGAATGGTTCTGTGAAAGTTAGTTTTCTTGCTTAAAGAAATATTGTTTGTCTAGTCACAGAGTATCACTTTCTTTTATTGTACTCAGAGCCATTTTAGATCAATATCAAATTACAATCAACCCACTCCTTAAAAATATGGCCTTGTTCATTTGGCCACAGTGAAAGTTTGAATTTTTCCAATAACTTATAGGTAAAGAAGTTGACCCTCTCATTCATCCTAGATGTTCAGAAGATGGTTTCCTAGAGTTCTGATTTGGGAAAGTATGATACCTGACAAATGGCAATTTGTCATTTAAAAAAATAAAAATAGTCATTTTAATGACTGTAATCAAATTTAATGAAGGGTAGAGAAATCAGTTCACCATTACATATTCAGTGAACTTAATTTACTATAATGACATTATATTCCTAATGGGACAAAATTAAAACTAACCTTAGAGATCACAGACTTTTATATAATCACATAGCATTACTCATATTGGTAATATTTTTACTGATCTAGCTGCTTATGATGTGTGGATTCCTAATTACCATTCTCAAGAGTATGTTCTGACAAAAATTATGCATTACCTAAGATAGGGAATGTTACATGTCTTTGTATTGTCCCCTTGTATTTTACCCGAGTTTAGCAGCTAGAGAGTCCCTGATTTTCATCCAATCTAAATTATCCTGTATTTACTTGTATATAATCTGTGTTTACAGATGTTTCCCCATAAAGTGACCATACATTGTTTCATTTTTATTTTTACATACCCAGTATTTGTCAAAGAGTGCCTGGTATACTTATTAGATAATCATTAATTAATTGATACTTGGCACTGAATACAAATTTATTGAATGAGTACTTAATCACAAAGGATAGCAAACTTGTAGAGTTCTAGATTCCCATTTCAACAATTGACTATCAACCAGTTGTGTGTCTAAGGCGGCATTAGACTATGATATGGCATCATTATCTGAATAATGTATTTCAATACTTTATTTGTAATTTACAAGCTTCCTTAAGTGGCTATATCATTTTTTAAAAATTTGTTGATACTTGAGGATTAATATCATCCACTGAGAGTTGAGTTCAATAAAGAGTGTAGGTATAATATTTTATTTGGCTATACTTTTTGGCTTTATTTTGGCAATAATTTATTAGGAGAATATATAATTTATTAGGAGATTTATTATTTGTTATTAGGACAATAAATTAGTTATTATGGCTAATAATCCAGACTCCTGGCCAGAAAAATTTTGACACAACTATCCTTGAACAGTCAGGTAAAAAGAAATGACAATTCTAAATAGCCTGATTAATTCCCTCAGTTCTTCACTTGACTTGTTACTACAGGTCTGTACAGTGGCCTTTTTTTTTCTTTCTCTCTGTCTGTCTTTCTGTGCTAGGTCTTTTATATTAAAGGTCTTTAGTAATGAAATTATATTTTCCACTTAAAGTTATATGGGTTTTGGGTCTACTCTGGGCCTCCCCAAAGCATGCTTTTCTATTCCAGCTTAAACTTCCTCAGGGTTCTAAATTTTACCACATTGTGGTGTTTGCCACAGTTCCATACATTTAGCCAAGCTGAGCTGACAGATATTTACTGGGGTCAGTAAAAATTGAGTTCCTTTTCTTGTTCTCAAGTAGGGATTTAACTATTTTCCTTCTCATGGTTATGTCACTGATTCACTTGGACCCCTCCCATCCTAAAAATCCCACACAGCACACAACCATCATATTAACATATTTTCACCCTCCACCCAATAATTGGACCAGATCAAATCACCACAGATTGCTGTTCTTTGAAGACATTTAGGAGGGGTTTTGAAGATTTCTTGTGCAGGCCCAGTACCTAACACATGGTGAAATCACACTCAAAATTGTGGAAGAGCACCACCCAAGAAACCTGGAACATGATGCTCTTCATGATTCTTTCATTTTAATTTAGGGCATTTTGAAATTCTCATAACATTGAAGAGTTTTCAGGAGAGAGGATGTTTACATTAAAAAGCCAAAAAAGGAAAAAAATGCTTTTTGGCATTTTGAAAAACATTCCCATTAGAGTACAAGACATTTTTTTATAGTCCAGCACTGATTAAAGAAATCTTATTAGATATAAATGAGAAGCATGTGCTTCTGGTGGCATTTTACCCAAAGGATTACAGTTAAGTATAGTCTGAACTTTTAGAGTATGTTAAACACACCCAGTTGAGCAGTAAAGGGACTATCTCCAACTTAAAGAGGGGAATTGTTTTAAAAGATCAAATGCCCCAAAAGAACATTTATAGGAGGAAAAAGTGGTGAAGGCTCTTTCAGTTTTTCCCTACTGATGACTTTTAGTGGATGTATTTGAAGAAATGCTGCTCTGTCTCATCTTTGAGACCACTGTGTTGCTCTATAATTTATTTTGAATGTCACAAGGTAACCTTTTACTTTCATTAATAGGACCAAAGAACAAAATCTGAAAATGGAGTGTTTCAATCTTAGCAATACTAAAAATGAACTAAGAAGCCAGTAGTATAATGAAAGGCAAGTGAAAAGTAAATACATTTGTTTTTCCCATCTGTTAATATCAAATTCAAACATTTCTCCCAAATTTTTCTCTAATTGTTTGTTTCCCAGCAACAAATGGCAAAAATCAACCAAATCTTTTTTGATTCTTTGAGAAAACTGCTGTACTGCAATTTGGATTTTAAAATCTGTAAACCATTAAAGAGCCTCATTTACAAAGCAAGGAATATTACACAGTCCCTTCCTACTGTGGGGTAACCTTTGTGAGGTTAGCAACTGTTCTCTATTCTCTATTCTTCACTGTACTTAAAAGTGCTTTGAACCTAAAAGGTATTTGATTGAATGAAGGAGTGAATGAAAGTACTCTAATGAATAAGTGTAATTCAAGTCCTGAAAACTGAGACTTCTTTCTCTGAATCCCCATGCTACTTTTCCCAAGTATGATGTGATGTGTTTGGGATAATCTTTTGGTTTTTTAAATTATAGCCAAACTCCAGATTATGCAATATTTTATAGAATATACAAAATATAACTCCAGAAACAAAAGCATTTAACTAAGACATAAAATTTACTAATATCAATGTTAGTAATGAGAGGAAAGAAAGTGGTAATCATTCTCTGCCTCCTTACACAAGTGGACAATTCTTTGCAGGCTCAAGGAATATTAAAATTTAATCCCTCTAAACATATAAGGCAGTCAAATAGTAATTTCAGAGATCACAGCCTGGAGGGAAAAGTTTAGGGTTCAATAACATATGCTTCATGGTGTTCTAAGGAAGGTTCAAATTCAATAAAGCTTCCTAACTTTGGGGAACAGCTAAATATCAGAATTCTGTTGGGATTCCTGAGTTCAGGGATGCCATAGCTTCCTTCTATTTTGCAACTCTAATCACAGAATAAAAATTGATTCTTTCATTATTCTCTTTCCTATTGCTCTGGGAACCCATTAAAACATTGCTTTTCCATATTGCTTTCTCTCTCCTCCTTCCCCCTCCCTCTTTTTCTCCCCACACCCCTCCTCCTCTCCCCTCTTCTTCTCTCTTTGTTCTTTTATGTACCTCCTGAAGAATTTGTCTCCTGAAACAAAATTTTTATTCAAATATATCTCCCAGGAGTATGATGCTTTGGAACTTCACCCAATGAATAGTAGCTCCTTTGCTTCACTATTATGGATAAAGATACAATATGCCAAAATATTCATAGCATCACTTTTTGTGGTAGCAAAGAACTGAAAACAAAATAGGTGCCTATTGATTGAGGAATGGCTAAAAAAGTTGTATATGAATGTAATTAAATGTTTCCATATACTAAGAGAAACTGGGGGGGATTTGTAAGAATTGATGCAGCATAAAAGGAGAAGATCCTTAAAAAAAATACACAATGACTACAGCAATGTGATTGAAAAGATAGTGAAAAGGAAGTGAAAATCTGAATAATTAAAAAACTGATAATAGAACTAGACAACATTTAATTAAACACCCCTCTTCTTGACATGAAGTGGGGTGCTAAAAGGAAGTATATTGTGCTTTTCATCAGATACAGTAACTGTGGAGAGTGTTTTGGTTTGTTTAAAGGGGTTCAATACCAGAAAAGCTACTACCCAAAATGACATACTATAAAACAAAAGGCAACCAATAAAATGTAATTTTTTTAAAAAAGTAAATGGCAAGTCTTTTATGAAAAAAAGACAGATTTTCCTTTCTAAATTTATAGTTTAGTTACTTTTTATAGTTGAGAGCCTTATTGTATAATTACTATAGTAGTATCAATTTAAGAGAACATAAATGTGCCCATTTAAATATTCCTGCTCTTTACTATAACAATTAAACATACCCAAAAATTTCTCTACTGATTTTAAGAGTAGTACCAGAAAACTGTTATTTTGGGAAGTGGAATCCTCAATTTATGGTGCCTTGTTCTTGAAGAACAATGTTATTTGGCTTGGGTCTCCCAGACACATCAGTGTGAACCTGAAGTAAACTGAATTGAAATAGGATTAAATTTCTTAATTTGAATTATCTAGGGAATTTCATTGATTCTCTTCTTTTCTTTGGATGAGGAGAGGGTTCAATTTTTCACATGAAACATCTCCAATATCTACTTCTTAGTATTGTTATGAGGAACAAATGGGAAAAAATATGCAATTATTTGTAAATTGCAAAGCATTGTTTTTTAATATGTTTTCACATATTAATTTATATATGTAAATGGTTATATTATACATCATTAGACTGAATGAATGTGTTTGAAATCAAGAATGTCATAGGAGAATAGACCTAGAATTGTAAGGCATCTTGAATGTTACCTAGTATCTGGTACAAGATAGCTTTTATTTCCCCCACCATAGAAAATGCATGGAACTCACAGAACTCACAGAAACCCATAAAAAACACATAAGGATAAAGTACCTTTATAGCCCATGACATTTCCCCCAAAGGTAAGGGAGAAAATAAAAACAACACTTTGGAGAGATGCTGGATAAATAACTTTCCACTTATCTGAGCTTGCATCTTCAGAGCAGCACCTTGAAATCTTAATTGACAAGATTCAATTTTTTTCCCACCTCCAAATCAAACATAACTTCTGTCCTAAAGGGAAACTAGGTGGCAAAGAGGATAGAGTACTATACCTAAAATCAGGAAGACTCATTACGTGACCCTAGCTGGACAAGTCACTTAACCCTATTTGATTCATTTTCCTCATCTATAAAATCAGTTGGAGGAGATGGCAAACCACTCTAGAATATTTGGCAAAAAAGTCCCAAAGAGTTGGACATAACTGAAAACAAGTGAACAAAATAAAGTCATTTCTAAAGCTGCAGGGTCATCCTCCGTTACATATTCCTCTTCCACAAAAAAAAAAAAAAAATGGCCTGATTCTTTAAAATTCCTGGGTAGAGCCTTAGATATGAACTTGTGGATTCTATTTAATACTTAACTATCTGTGCAAGTCATTAAACTTACTAGCTAAGCAAGTAATTATAGCTTTTTAGACACTGACCTCATTCATAATTCCTGAATTTCATAACATCTAAGGTCCCTTCTAGTTTTAAATCTATGACTCTATGATTCATAAACTTTCATGGAAGGATCATTTTTAGGAATTCTAGTTTTTGACCTATGCTCAGAAAAAGCAAGCAGTAAAATAAAATAAGGCAGCCAGGATCTCCCCAGATGCTCACAGAAAAACATAGGACATTCATTTTGTCCTCCTACAATCACTATTTACTGTTGTTAGGGAATGGGGGAGAGGGAAAAGGAGGAAATTTCTCACATATACATGTATGCTTATGTGTATATACATATATGCATATATGTGTGTATTTGTTCATTTGTTTCAGCTATGTCCTACTCTCCATGATCCTATTTAGGTGTATATATATATACATACATACATACATACATATACACATGTACATATATAATTATATATTATGCTTTTGTTAATTTTTGCTTGTCCTTTGTTCTCGAAGAGGACAATGACATCAGGGATGTGATGCCCTAACATGAAAACAAGTTGGATCTGAGTGAGGGGGGAGCTGTACAAAGTCACCAGTCTCTCTTTCTTCTCCAGAATCATCTGAGTTCAATGGCCAAATATGGATAAAGATGACTGGAGAAGACCTAGAACGAAGTGGGAGACCTTGGCTTTTTTAAGCTAAGGTCTTAAACAGGTCTCAGTTTGACTGAGCTAACAGCCTCAATGATTAAGACAGGTAAGAAAGAAATGAAGAAAAGAATGGTTTCTTTGTTTTTGGCCAGAAACCCTGAGGATCTTTTCCTCTCAGATATATTATATATAATCAGCCAGGTGGTACATATGTATATATAATATATATACATATATATAATAAAAATTCATAAGGAGCTCTCCAATCAAATCCTTGTTACATACATATAAAGGAACTGTTGGTCCAAAGAGATTGCCTGAAATAATAGAGGCATGTAAACATAATTACTACAATATCATCACTTTTTTCCATTTCCCTATATTACAAATCTAGGGATTCATTTATTTTAGAGGGTTAGTTTGCAAGGGGGAAAAAGTTTTTCAGAAGTTATTTAGTGTGAAACTTGAAAACTATATATAGAGAGAGTAAATCTAAAAGATGATGTGTGAGCAGTCCAGGAATGGAAGAAAGCTATATCTTAGACCCTAACCCCATTGTACCAGCACAAAGAGGAATGCTTAGAGGCTTCTAATCAGGTTTGATCACATTGGACTTATCTGACTGTGGTCACAAGTTGTAGCAGAAGAAAGTGCCTAGAGAAGTACAAGGATGACTGAAGGACAGATTGGTGACAGTTATATCAAAATTACCACTTTCTTGAAATAACTGTCATTTACTTCTGGTAAGAATAATAGAGGTTGGGGTTTTGTGGGGGAGAGGAGAGATATTGTTTGGGGTTTTGGGTTTGTTTGCATTTTTTTTTTTGCTTCAGAGTGAGAGACATCTGTCTCTGGACAAGTTGCTTAACCTCTCCCTTCCCCAGGTGGCTAAGAGTATAAGCTGCAAAATGAATATTGATCAATTTTCATAGAGGGAGTTTCCATCAGAAGTTCCCTGCACTGATGAAATCATAGGAGAAAATATTCATGTCCTAAAAATGGATGTGACCTCACCCATGTGAATGTTCCCTGCACTACTGAAGCATATTGTGATCCATGCCTGCTTGCCAATTTTGTGAGATTCTTTCTCATGCCACAGGAGATCTACCCAATATCCTAATTAAAAGTATGGCTACCTTCTCTCCACCCAAGCCCTTTCAGCTCCCTTTGAGAGGGGTACTATTTAAAGGTCAGGGATTATGTTTCTTTCTCCTTGAATTTTCAGTTATTAATTTTTATTTTTTTTTACTTATTTAAAGCAACGGGGTTAAGTGACTTGCCCAAGGTCACACAGCTAGGCCATTATTACATGTCTGAGGTCACATTTGAACTCAGGTCCTCCTGGCTCCAGGGCCCATGATCTATCCACTGCACCACCTAGCTGCCCTGAATCTTCTTTTCTTAACAAAGCATCTGGTACATTAACACTTGCTTGATGGGCAAATGGATAGAGGGGATCCTCTATCTACAGTGAACAGAGCACTGTCTACAGTCAGGAAAACCTGAGTTCAAATCTAATCACTGACATGAGCTGTGCAATCCCAGACAAGTCATTTAATTCTGCTTGTCTCCATTTCCACTTCTGTAAAATTGGCTGGGAAGGAAATGGCAAACCACTCCAGATCTTTGCCAAGAAAATCCCTAAAAGGGGTCACAGAGTCAGAAATAACAACAAAAACAAACAACCTGCTTGTTAGCTTGCCTTGAGCAGGGAGGGATATATCCCTTCCAAGAGGTTCTGTAATATTCTGGGGCTTGTTGCTACCAGCATTATGTGAACTACAATAAGAACACATCATTATCCATGGAAAAATCCTCTTCAACTTGGGTTCTACTGTATCTATTTCATAAAAATAATGAACACCTTTGACAAATATGTGTCTCTCTGTTTTATGCCTTGCCAGATAATTATGATCTGGACAATGTTGAACAAGGCTATTTCTACTGTAATATCTTGGAGAAATCTTGAATAATTTTGATGTATTGAGTGGAGGTTTCTTGTCGGAAGACAGGTTTTTAAGGTAGCATCCCATTGTATCAGATCACTTTTTTTTATAATGAACAAAGTAGACTTTGTTTTTTTATTTTATTTTCATTCATCTTTTGACCTCATGGAAAAATGTAAGCTATTGTGGAATATCTCTTCCAAAAGCCTGACTGTTTTTTACTCATGTCCTCATCAAACGTGTCTCTCAAGGATATATAGATGACTCTCATAAAAAGTTTTTATATAGAAAGAAGGCATATAGATTGGCAGTACCAGTGTTTTTTGTCACATTGTTTTTTCAGTTTTAATAAAACCTGAGATCCTGCCCAAAGATTTTCCCTTCTTTTATATATGTGTGTGTATGTGTGTATATATACACTTTGTCCAATTTAGCTGTTTTGCCATTTTTCTTCTGAGTGCCACTTCTATATGTTATATAAAAATATATAAGCCCATAATACTAAAGTTCAATATAGTGGCTCCAGGTGGTTAAAAAAAAAGTTCATGGGGTAGCTAGGTGGTGCAGTGGATAGAGCACGGCCCTGGAGTCAGGAGGACCTGAGTTCAAATCCAACCACAAACATTTAATAATTGCCTAGCTGTGTGACCTTGGGCAAGTCACTTAACCCCATTGCCTTAAATAAGTAAAAAAAATTAAAATTAAATTAATTAAATTAATTAAAATTTAATTAATTAAAAATTCATGAAAAATATTTCAGATCTTTTCCATTTTTCTTCTGTTTTCCTCTTATGTCCTCAGGATGATTTTGCTTAGTTA